>NC_064669.1:11349426-11658593 GCF_943734685.1 Anopheles coluzzii
TGAGGAGTACAAAAGAACGTACTAAGAAGAAGCTTACAGAGGAAATAATAGAAGAGAGAGAACAGAAGAAAAAAAAAACAAGAATGGCAAACACATTTCGCATTTTAGCTTTTACTTTCCAATGTTTTGAAAACAAACAAACAAACAAAAACATAAGTATACTAATGGCGAGAATTGGTAAATGTAACAAAAAAAAAACAAACAAACAAATCGAAAACGTTACAATGAATGCGACGGCAACAATTGTCTAAGAGCTAACAACTAAAAAAGTAGTTACAAAATACTAAAACAGAGATAGCTGCTAGAAAACTGGGATGAATTTTTCACTTTTGCTGGTCTCGTGTAATGGCGAGAACTGGGTAACGAGTGCGAACAACTTAAACGCCATAGGTTTATATTTCGCGCTCGTACTTCAATTTCTGTACTTCTAGTTCACTACCTTACTCTTTCTCTCTCTCTTTCATTTTTCCCTCAAAGTGTCTCTCGCTTTCTCTCTCCTTGCCTGTATGTGTTTTCTGGTGGAATTGTTAACACTGGGGTGGGGGCGATTTGTTTTTTTTTTTTTTTTTTAGTTTATTATGATAAATGAACAGATGGCAATTGATGGCAATTTTGAGGAGCATGTAAATGCGATACATAACATTACATCGATCGTTTTAAAAAAACGCGAGCAACACAAGATTTGGTTTAGGTGAAGCACAAAATGGCACAGCAACCATTCCACTACTCGGCTAACTGGTTGGGGAAGGTGGCTAAAAACAAAAAAAAAACAAAAAACCGACAACACAAAACTTGGCAAAACCAATCTAGATCCTGGGAAGGAGCTGGATAGCGGGGTTTGGGATGCATAGAACCGGTCAAGTTCTGGAAACTTGCCCTAGTAGCAATAGCTGGTGGTGATGGTGTTGGTGGTACAAGCCATTTTTGGCCATGGTACCGACGAGAGGAGTAGCGCGTGTGTGTGTGTGTGTGTGCCATCCAGCAAGAGCAAGACGGGTGGTGTCAGGCGTGTCGTGATGGAAAATCAAAACGCTGAGCTAATCTCGTGTTGCGGGAGAGAGCAAACTGGAGCAGGACAAATGTTGGGACTGAAACTTATCCATAATGAAGCAGTAACAGAAAAAGTATACAACGTACATATAAACAGCAACAATCCGATAATGGCCTACATTGTTGATGTGGAGGTTTTTTTTTTGTTTGGGTGGGGGGAGGGACAGGTAGTAATTTGTTTTAAACATAATTTTCCTGTTTGTTCTTTTTTTTTTTTTTGGGGAGGAGGGCTTTGCGTGTAAATTGTGAGTGAATAGTGTGGAGAAGTTTGGTTTTTTGTAGCAAATGTCTCGCTTATTACATAACAGTAAAGTAGAAAAAAGTAACTGTACCTCAAAATCCTTTCCAGCAAATGAGTATTGTAAATGTTTGAAAATGATCCAGATTTATGTATTCGAGGTGTTTCATGTTTTTTTTTGTCATTTTTTTGAATATATATAAATACGATTGACATTTCAGTTCATTAGTACGGTGACACGGGCAAGTTACAAATGCAACGGTTTGTTTTTTTTTGTTCATTTACGGTATCGAAATCGTCATGAGATGATATTCGACAGTTCAAACGGGAGGAATAAAAGAGAAAGGTAAGAAAATAATGATTAGTGAAGTTCGTTAATTAATGGCTCCGTATTGTTTTGTTTATGTTGATGCAGTTTCAAATTATTTTATACTCTACATTGGTTTGTCGAGGGGGAGTAGTATACATGAGCAGATGGGACTAGCTGAGAGGATGATCAAAACGATAAACCCTCACTGGGGGTGGGAACGGTTACTAAACAGCTGGCTAACATGATTCATCGCTCTATCTACGGATCCGTGGAATTGTTGTTTCTATTCTGAGTAGTTTTTTTTTTCAAGCAAAATCGTTCTTCCAATAAGAGTAGGAGCGGGGCGAAAATGATATTCATGGAATGTAGTTGTTCAACGGAAAATACACGTTTTCAAGTAGGTTGACAGCGGTAAAAAGGTTACATGTTGAATCGAAAGCAAATAGACCAAATCGAAACATTAACCGAAAATAAAAACAAACAGACGAGCTAAAACAAAAAAAACAAAACAAAACAAAACCAGAGACGAACGGAAAGTAACGCAAACACAGTAGAGATCAGTGAACAGAAAATGAAACCGCGTACACCCAAGGACCATCTCAAAAGTCTTTTGAATTTGTATCGTTTTCCTCACTCAGCCGAAGCACCGAGTGCCTTAATTTGTTTGCTTATTTGTTGACGCGGAGTGGTGAAACAATTTTGAAACGATGGTGGTAAAAGTTAAACGAATAAAAGAAAACATTCAGTTTAGAAAAATTAATGGGGGACAGGTGGATGTTAGTATACAAAGTCGCTCGTCAAAAGAGCATACACATACGAACAATTCTAGCGTCGATTGCGTCGAACAGTTGTTCGGTGAGTTTGCTTGCGACTGCCACGATTGGTAAGAAATAAATGAAATGTCAAGAGCAAGACGTAAACAATGGTTTTCAATCTTTTTTCCTAGTTCTTTGAAAAACTTGCGCCCAATATTCGCATGTTTAGGGAGAATTAAAAAAAAAAAGAGAAATTACTTTACGATGCAGTGAACAAACATTAAGAGAACAAAATAACAAACAAAAATACAAAACCCCTATCGATATCTCATTCCTAATACGTTCGGTTGTTACTGAAGGCGCTAAAATACTAGCTAGCCAAAAAGGGGGTATCATTTGTGTCCTTTCCTGGTATTCAAACAATAAAAAATATGTTGTGAAACCCATCGATACAGACGATCAATTATAAATAAATATACAAACAAAAATAATTGAATTTAAGACGAAATACGCATTACAATGCGTTAGCTAGTAAACGTTGGAACACAGAGGATACGTTGAGTTTGGATGTACGATAGTACTGTACCCCTATTCGATTAGGTTTTTGAATTACTTAAACATTCCGCACTCTTACATTGGCACTCTTATTGTGCTCCTGAATACCTGGGTACCGGAAATTGATAATCAAATGATGAAAGCAAAGGCGTTGCATGGCATTGGCAGTAGAAAAATTGGTCTCAAACACGATTGGAAGAGAAAACGAGATCGAATGGAAGAATGTAACGAAAAAACGAATACAATACACTTCATCGGTGTGCGTGCGCTTAGTAAAAATAGCTTAAAATGCACTAGCTGTCATAAACATATGCAGGTAAGCGACGATAGAAATGGTAATACGTTGAGAAAATACATTTAAAAAAAAAATACAATAATATAACTATCTTTCGGACACGCTTTAATTTTGTTTTGCCTCTCTTTCTATATCTCTTTACTTCTATCGCTAGTTTGTCCCTTTAATTAATTCGATTTATGTTTCAATATCCTCCGATGGATAACAAACCATCCGAAACAATGCGTCTGATTAGTATTGGATTTGGGGGAAGTAACTACTACAGGTGGAATACAAATATATAGATACACACACTAATGGTGTGGAGAGCACGGCTAGCAGTAGGGTATCAGGATTGCACCCTGAAGGTACAGGGCAATGTTTGGCAGATACGGAGATACAGCACATTGTGTGAAGGGTCTGCGTGGTAAAAGCTACTGTCGGTTCAACAATGGACGCAGAATTGCAAGGATAACCTAGAGTAATGGACTAGAGACAGGAGTTCTCTATCGACCTTGCACACATTCGTACATCATTACTCTAGATTCGGTTAGGCTGCACAGTAACTGGGAGGATATCTCACAGCAGTATAAGAGCTAGTTAGTGGAAAACGAACGAAAGACATGCGTAATAAGAGCTGGAATATATCAATGCTAAAGATATAGAAAGGAAAGGGAAACCAAAGGAAGGTCGGTTAAACATACAAAACGTTGACATCTACACGCAAGTTGTGCTTATATCGTTCGGGTTGTTTGGGGGGGATAGATTCTGAACCGGTAATCAAACATTATACGCAACAGGTACACACGAGCAAGGGTTGAATAGGGGCCGCGTAGAGATCCGGGGACAAAGCTCTTCATTGCTAGGCTTCCGAGCCGCCCACTAGAGAAGGTCCTTGATACGTTTGTAGTAACAGCTCATTCTGAGCAGTACCTTCGCCGGTGAAACGAAAATAAAAATTAAAACGAGGAATAACAAATAAAAACAAATCAAAATCAAAACCGTGTCAGTACGCAAGCAAACTCAACCGAAACTGAAACAGTTCAAATAAACGAAACGACTGTAAAACCAAACTATAATCGCACAGCGAAAACGGAATAAAGTATAACAGTGAACATTGTATGCTTATTCGGGACGCTTACTACACGCTTTCATATTTGCTCTATCTCCGGGTTTCAATCATGTCAGGTAGCAGTGAGTATTGCGTTTAAAGTCTCCCACCTCCATTGCTTTTGCAGGCAATCCCATCGAAATGGAATATTTAGCAAAAAAAAATAGGCTATAGGTTAGATACTATAGGTTGAACGCGAATGGCAAAACTCAACGACCGTTTGGGATGTACAATAGATTGCTAGCTGGATGACACGTCCCTTGCAGGTAAATTGTAGCTAACTACATCGAAACAGCCGTTGCGCGAGCAACGGTTATACAGCAGGGCAGCAAAGGAAGGAAGATGTACAGAGCGAACGCGCGCACGCGAGATGAACGAGTGTGCTAAGAGACGTGTTGCTATTCATACTGCACTGCGACAACGAGCGACACTAGCCTGCCGACACTATTCTCAGCGTTTACCGCAACCACTCTGAACGATACGAAACGGTATAACAGATCGGAGGTACGCAATCATTTCGGTAGGTACGAGTGTAGATAATGCATTTATGAAGATAGGATGATGAACGGAAAACGAAGGTCAAACCAAAAGAGTACAAGCTAGGAAAGAACATTCAGTTCGGACGTAACTAACAGATGGGTGGGGTAAGTAGGGGTGGGTGATTGGCTGGATTAGCAAACGAGTAACATCGGGCTTACCTTGCTGTTCGCAAACAACAGTCCGACGCCCTCAAGGCACACCTGGAGCAGACCGCCCTCGCCGGTCGTCATGTCCTGCACTGGGAACTCGCCTCCCAGCTCGGGGGCCTGGCCGGCGCATCCGCTGCGTTCCATCGACTCCTTGATGCAGTTGTACAGCTCCTTGCACTGTGCGTCCCAGGATTGGGTAGTAGGCAGGTAGGTTAATGGCGGTGCCGTATGTCGGTGTGTCGGACCTGGGGCAAAACTTACCTTGCGCGTGTAGTACTTGTGCAGCTGCGTTTGGCCCCCGTTACGCTGCCACAGGCACAGCACCTTCGTTTTCGGCGAGTAGGTCATGTTGACTAGCCGCTCGAACCACCATCGCTCGGTGATGCTACCGTTCACCGAACGCAGCACCAGTCCGTCGTCACGCACTTCAATGAAGCGGAGCGATCCGCTCGCATCGATGCCCTGGTGTACGGTGAAGCTTTGCCGGTGCAGCAAACGGGATCCCAGCGGCTTCAGATCGATGTCATTACCATGCTGTGACGTAGGAAAGACAGGGATAAGTTCCACACCACATTGGGAGATATTCATGGACTTTCTCTACTGCTGGGCAGGTGTTGTTGTGGGGGTCTACATCCTGTACTTTACTTACCAGATTATTAATCTGATCGAGTAGCAGGTTCACCTCCTGCGAGTAAATGAACCCTATGTGGCTCTTGCCTAGCAGTCGCCGTACTTTTTTCTTGATTTCCAGCTTGTGTACATTCAGCATTACCAGAATTGCTGTCAGATTGTACAGCATCGTGGACAGCAGCCGGTCCTCATCGTGCTCGAGTCGCTTGCGCTCCGACTCGGACAGCGCCTTGTAGCGCTCCATCATCTCGCCCGGTCCCTGATCCATGCCGATCATGTCCCGCTCCTGGCTGACCGCGTCCAGGAACGCGTCTTCCCAGAACTGCATCTGGTCCCAGATGCTGGACCGATCCTTACCTAGCAGCCCCTCGAACAGATACACCCGGGGCGCATCCGGCGAAGGCGACCCGGACGACGGAATTAGGCTGCCGCCAGTGTAGCGAAAGCCCGCACTTAGTGATGACTTGCCGGAAAATATACCACCCGCCATCTTTTTTGCGTCCTTCAGGGTGGAGCTTTTCGGAAACTGGAAGTAGATCGAGCAAAACCGACCGTCGTAAAACCCGTTAATGCCGTGTACCATCCTGCTAAGCTACGGAGCTTTCCACGCCCTAGCAAAGTTACTCATGCGGCAAACCCATGAGTAAGTGAGGAAAGCTAAAAGAAACGTACACCATGACTGAAGAAGTTCACAGTTGACAGACATGCATACTCAGAGGTTCAACGTACACAAACACAGACACACACACGCACACATACGCACACACGCACATACACAAAAAAAAACAAAATCTTATAACGTGTAACGGAAAGTTAGTAACTGGCAAACAAAAAAACTTCTTGGAGTTCGGATAGTCTCACTATCAGCGGGGCATTCCCTCCCAATACTTACTTTCTCATACTCGGTATCCGACACCGTCGAACGGCAAGAGATAGAGGTAGCCAAAAAGTCACCGGATTGCTGTTGCGGCAAAACGTCACTAGCGACAGATAATGTCCCAGATGAATCTTGCATCGCAATGCTACCCTGTGTTGTAAAAGGCGAGGAGACACAAATTTCAAGCGTACACATAGAGATGTAGAGAAGCGAATATACTGCTCGAAAGGGATCTGAGGATAAGTTAATGGATGGTGAGCGGCAAGGACAGATCGGACCGAAATGGTATCGCATTTTTTTTCTGGTCGAAAACAAATCCAAACTAACATAGAGCCAAACAAAACACAAACATAACTATCGAACACACATAAAGGTACGTTTCAGGGCATTCCGATTAGGATCAGATTGTACTATAATACAACAAAACGAAAACAAAAAGTCGAACAACAGTGAACGTGGCTTGAGGATCAAATTTTCCTACTGGGTACGGTATTGGCGACTAAGGCGTCGAGCTACATAAACAAAACTCTGTTAATGAGCTTCATGAGCTTACAAAAATGCTTTGTTCACTGCTCCGAAATATTGGACAGTTGACAAAGGATGTTAGTTTTCTAGTGATTCTGAGATATTTTGAAATTGGAAAGGAGTATAAATTAGGAATGGCCAATCCGCCAACGGCAAAGATTGAAATGATTTATGCAGATATTGACAAGAAAGTTAATGTAACCACATCAGATCATTATTAGAAGTCGGAGTGAATTGTTTCGAAGAAGTTTGAAGAAAATACCAAGAAATAAATAAACCAACTATCGTTGCAAGTGATGCACCTACCTCCGACTCAAAGGATGTCAGCTTGTTGAACAACACATTCCGTTTCAGGGACAGCATGTCCTTGAACATTTCCGACGTAGATTGGTTCTCCTGCTCGTTCTCCGACGGGTGACGCGAGAGGGCGATATGGTCGTTGTTAGCACTGGAGCTTTTGCGAGAGCCACCCAGCATCCAATCCGACAGCTCCGTGGGGCTTTGGGGTGACCTTAGGTTCTCCCGACTGCCCATCGGACTTACGCTCTGGTAGTGGATGAGCAAGGTAAATAAAGTAGAGTCAATGTTTAGAAGGTCCTTGTTTACAAAACACAGGCAAGATAGTATCACCCCTTTTTCTCCTTCACATGGCCCGTACCTGGCTGGACAGCAAGCTGGCAGACATCTCGGAACCCGCACCTTCACTTAAATCCTTGCTCCAGTAGTGCGTGTGAGCGATTTCCATCATTTGAAACACGGACGCCATCCCGCCGAGACCAAAGTTCCCTATCGTGTGCTCCAGCCCGTGCGTTATCGCCAACAAACACTTGAGCGTTCCTTTGTACACTGCCTTCGATATGCACTGATCCAAAAAGATACGCGCCGAATTAAAAGCCGAAGTTCATGTGTCCGCCAAATGCAAATTTCGGCGCACTCGAATACTTACCACGTCGTCGATATGGTCGTCTGGGCCAATCTTTCGCTCTAGCGTCCTGTTGAGCTTTCCCAGCACCAGCATACGATACGATTCGTCCTCCATCAGTTTCTTGAGTCGGTTCAGCTTCAGCCATCCAACGCCCTCCCCGGCTAGGACCTGGTTGACCAGATCCTTTAGAAAGGTTTGATTTTCCGAGTTACTCGTCGATCGTTCGGCGTTCTGTATTCGCTGCATTTCCTCCTTCGTTTGCTTTGGGCCAGAGTGCTTGATCAGCGGGTTTCGCTCCACCAGCCCCTTGCGGCCGGGAAATGGATCGAACGATAGTTTTTCCTTCATTTTGAGCTGCTGTTGCTGTAGCATGCTGGTCCCACGATGTGAATCGCCTCCCTGCTGTTGGTGGTGCTGTTGGTGCTGCTGCTGGTGATGCTGCTGTTGCTGCTGGTGTTTCTGCTTGCCACCGAACAGATCGGAAAACATTGAGGATGTTGACTGGGCGATACCGTTGAAGTCGCTGGTGATCGATGAAAATAGCGACTGGTTGGTGGTCGCCACCGTGTTTGTGGTCGGAGAATTCAGCGATTGTGGTCCAGTGTACGGACCGGTACCTTGCTGCAGCAGCCCCTTCTTGGCCGCTACCTCCTTGGCCGATTTAGTGAGATCGCCGATGGTAGATTTGCCGACATAGGTCAGATCTTCGATGGTGTTCTTGCTAACGCCAGCCGCCTGCTTGGACGCTTCGAGCGCTTGCTTAGACGCCTCCTCTGCGGCCTTCTTAGCCTGCAACGTAAGCTGGAAGCAAATAGCATTGCCGAAATAATAGCATTAAAATCATAGTGCGCACCTTCTGCAGCGAGTGATACATAGCGTGCTTGTTCGTTCAATGGCGCCCATAGGAAGGCAACGAAATGGTAATAATGAAAAGTGAAACAAAGAAAACAAACACACCTGCTCAAGAGGAGCTAGAATCTTGAGATCTTCTTCTATTTCCTTGGCCTGCACTTTGAACTTAACACATTCCATAAAGGTAGAATTTTGAAGATAACGTACAACAAATAGGGACAGCGTGCAACAGAATCAAGTTAAAGGAAAGAAAGATAGAAAGAAGGGAAAGTTAGAGAAGGGGAGTTAATTGTAAATTAAATTCGATTAAAGTACTGCTATCCCGGAGGAGGGTTAGATATCACAGATATATGTTTTTGGATGCCGCTCTACCTTGTCCATCTGTGCCAGGAGCCCATCCTGGCTGCTCTGGCGGGTCGTCTCCCTAACCAGTTCCTTCGCCTGCGTGGTCAGCACCTCGAACAGGGAGCCCTGCGAGCTCTGGCGCTGCGATCCGGCAGATCCAAGCGACGGCGGATGGCTGCCGGACCCGGTAGAGCCAGAGCTTGACGTGCGTGCCAGCAAGTTCGCCCCGCTCTGCTGGCGCGCAAAGTTCGGCGATATGGGTGGAGGAATCTTGGACAGCTTCCCGGTGCGCTTCACGCCTGTGACGGCCTCGTGCGACCCCCCACTGTCCTTCGATACGATCGTCTTTGGCGTGGTGGTGGAGTTGGAGTCCGACTCGTTCTCGAAGCTGCCGTGCTCGCGCTCCGGCTTCACGACCAGGTGCACCTCGTTGCGGGTCTTCGGGTTGAACTCGAACTCCGAGTCACGGTTGAAGCTGGGCGAGCTGAGATCGGACTGGCTCGACGAGGTCGACTCGGCCGAGTCTACCTGCTCCGTGCCGCTCGGTTCTCGCGGCTGCGGCTGCATACCTTCCGGAAAGCGCAGCGAGCTCGGCGGCCGATACACCAGACGCGGATCCAGGTTGGACGACAGGTTCTTCGGCGCGACGTGATGATGGTGCTGGTTGGCGTACACCTCGTGCAGGCTCGGCGACAGGTCCGATGATACGATCTCAGACACAAAGTCGCTCAGCGACGAGTAGGACGAGCTGGTACTGTCCGCGCCGTCCGAATCGGAACCACTCTCATCGGTGGGCTGATTCTCGAGACGCAGCATGCGCTTCAGTGCCACGCTCAGCGTGCTGCCCTCGTCCCACACCTGGAAGCGGATCGGGTTGAGCGTGTGGGCGTACCATTTCGGCTTATCGCCGACCTGCGCCGGGTCTAGCACGCC
Organism: Anopheles coluzzii; assembly: GCF_943734685.1. Classification (NCBI taxonomy): domain Eukaryota; kingdom Metazoa; phylum Arthropoda; class Insecta; order Diptera; family Culicidae; genus Anopheles; species Anopheles coluzzii. The sequence goes on from NC_064669.1 coordinate 11,359,496, forward strand.
TGTCTGCACGCGCAGAAACGCCACATTCGAGGGCGTTAGCGACCACTCGGCCAGCCACTCAACGGCCTGGGTGCGAGCGAAGCGGTTGAGAAAGGCGGACGTGCGCGGCCGTGACCGCAGGAAGCTGTTGATCTGGAAGGCGACAACCGGTCGCGGGTACAGCCGCAGAATTCGCGTATGTTCGGTAAAGTTTGCGAGTGTGTTTTGCGAGTTAAAGAAGCGCACCATCGCAACGCGTGTCGCCACGTCTACCGAGTCGACGTCGGCACCAAAGATGAGCGGATTTACGGTCGACGGCTGTCCCACGGGGCTCGGTTGTTGGGAGGCGGCCGTGGAACTGGAGAGTCCGGTCATGGGCATAGCGGCGTTCGACGAGGCACCACCGTGATTCGAACCGTGCGATGCAGACGCTTGGGGAGCCTGCAGCGCTAGCCCAGTGGTGGCGTTCGAGCTGCTGAAGCTATCGCGACCGTTGCCCGTGGCTTGCTGACGGACAGGCAGCGAGGACGTTTGACTACCCGTTGTCATGGAGTTGAGGGCCTGTGGATGATTATCAAGTAAACACGCAATAATTATCAGACTGCAGCGCAAGAAATCACATCTCGGTCAGCATTTTGAATGCTTCTGAATTGGAAGAGATTTTAACTATTGAAGTAGACTCATCCGCGCGGTTTGTTACCTGTTTTAAGTGATTTTTCAGTATACCACCTTCCGGCTCAGGTAACATTGGTATTGCTTCCATATCACCGGACGCCGGTGTTAGCTTATTCGAGTCCAAATCAACCAGCCAAATGTCGTCCGGCAATCTAGTGGAAATAAGCAAAAAAAAAAAAAAAAAAGAAATGCAATCATCGCACCCAAATACCAACACAATCGTACTGTTCCGTCCTGCACTGTCTGTACACTCGCGGGAACTCACCGAAAGTTCTTCTTGTACATCAGAAAGGTTGCTGGCAGGCCGATAATGTACGGTGTAGGCGCGAGCAGCAACTGCTCGGCACTGCCCATACAGGTCGGCAGCAGTGGAATAACCGGGAACATGTACTCCAGCGGATAGATCAAATGCACGAACGCCATCACAGACATCGAGAGCGCGTTATAGTTGCGCGACTGTATGATTACTTTGTGCTCGAGCAGTATGAGCGTCAGCACCCGCAGGCACGTATCGACACCGAGCAGCTCGAGCGGCAGATGCAGCGGAAAGTCCACCAGCGTGAATCGGGTGTGATCCGGCAGGGCAAAGACCAGCGGCTGGTAGAGTGCAGCGGACAGTACGTCTACCTCGACGCGCGTCGACCCAGGCACAGGGACCGGCGCGGACAGCAGCCGCAGGATCCAGGTCTCAATCTCCTGCACATCGTGCAGTATCACCGAGCTGGTCGACTCCGAGGCCTGGTTGGTCAGCACGTTCCAGACGCTGTCGCGCACGGACGGTCGGGCGGCACCGACCCGCTTCGGGCTGCAGGAATCGTTGCACGCGTCGATCAGCCGCTTGAGAATGAACAGACACTCGCGGAAGATCGTCAAAAATGGATGATGCGACAGGATGCAGAGCGAGGTGAGCGAATGGTTGCGGATCTTCGACCGCTTGCGCGAGGCGCGCGGCGACGGCGAATGGCTGCCGCCGGACTCCGAGTCGCCGGACGGTCCGACCACGCCCAGCAGCGACTGATGCGTGGCGGTGTAGTTGTTGCCCGCGTTCGGCGGATCGGAATCCCGTCGGCTAGGACAGTCCCGGTCGGAGGAGTCGCTCGGCGCAATGTTGCTGCTCCGATAGTCACTGGGTGTGGCAGACAAAAAGAAACAAAAACAAAATCACTTAGCTGCTGCGTAAAATAAGGGCAGTAAAACCGGATGGTCGGCAGTGTTTTTAGCATACCTCGAAAAAGCCGAGTCGGAGCTTTTCTCCATACTCTTGCGCCAGGATTCGCGGCGAAGGGAGGAGTTCGGGGGCTGCTTGCCAGCGGCCGTACCGGCCCCGACACTCACGCGCGGCAATGACTTCTCGATCGGACGGTAGAAATTCACGCAGATGCCGTACCGCGTCTTGCCCGAGTCTTTGTCGGTGAGCGTAAACACGAAGGAGGTCGTGTCCCGGATGGCGGACCCGGTACGCCGGGAGCCAACACTGACGCATCCTTCCGGCTGGCAGAAGTACACCATGTCCAGCGGCAAAGGGAAGTCATCGTGGTCCATCGGTGGGTAGCGTCGCAACAGCTCTGGTAGCTGTATTGACAAACAGTAGCCAAATCAAACAATATCCGCAATATCCTTCAACGATTTGCCTGACTGCTTACCTGCACGGATGATTGGCTGCCCGAACCGGGTGCTGGGGCAGCGTTGCCAGTTCCGGAACGTGCGACGACCGTCGTGCGCGCCCCAACGATTGCCAGGTAATCAATCAACCGTGGGCAGAGCGAGTCACGTTGCTGCTGTTCTGCCATCGTGACGCGCTGTTGCCGCTGCCGCTGACGTGTTGCAGAAAAAGGTAGCTACTCACCACCGCCTCCACCCGCTAATATACGGTAAAGCTAGACGCTTCCCGCTAGCGCCTGCAACGTCTGACGTCGGCTGTCCTGGCCAAATGCTAAATTTAGCAAGGGAAGCATGTATCCCGTGTGCACAGAGTGGTTCACGTTACTTTTTCTTTCTGGAAGGAGAGATAAGAATGTACAACAAAATTTATGTTGATTTATGATTTATACTGCAAAACAAATCTAAATTAATCTAAAATTAATTGATCTGATGTAAGTATTTTGTTTATCTATGCACATAGGTGTACGGGTTTTTTTTTAAATATCATCATTTGTACGGCACAAAAACACGCAAGAATAATCTTGAAAATAATCCATTTATTTCCGACACATTTATGCGTTACGAGCACTTTTATTCTAGTGAACCCGCACCCACCCGCCATCAATGTATTTCTCCGTATTCGTAATCTTCTTGATGCAACACAACATAATAGATTCTTCATGATGGCCGAAGAGCTTGGTTATTCTTTCTACAATCAGTCAATGAAAAAAAAACATTTCCAGTACTTCCAAATTCTTCAAAAATGTTTGATAGGTGCAGAGGATATTCATAGCACATCATCTTAACAGTGAGTAGCGCTGCATTGAAAGAGCACAGAATATATGTGTTATATAAATCATAGATACATCTGAGTTGCTCTTCTCTTCTGCATACATAGATGGAAGGAAGTAAACCAAAATTGCCCATAATTCTCCAGGGTCGTTCTCTCTTGGATCTGGGCTGGTCAAGCATCAACCTTGATCCAGACAATTTGAATGTCTGGAGGGAAATCAGCTCTCCGAATTCCACAACAGCGCGTATTGTCCAAGAGATCCAGCAGGCACGCACGCTGGGAAAGCCCCATTTGCTACGGGGAAAATTCCCAAGACCGATAATCTTTGCACGGCTCCATTAGCTGCGAATAATATGCAGAGCCTACAACTTGTTGAAGCAAACGCAGTGGCAAATGTGAACAGCACGCGAGATAACGTAGTGTTTCATGAAATGCGCATTTTTTTTTTATCGTGCGCCCCATGGATAATTCTCGTTTATAAAACACGCTAAGAACACAATTATCGATCACGAGGCCACCCAGGCAATGACGTCGGTCAGCTAAAGCGCTACACAAAAATCGATAAAATGTAGAACAATATCATCCACGTGGTACACGACATCCCACACAAACAAGAGACGGCAATAGGCCGTAAAAGAAAATTGATGGACATCATTTGATGTCGTCAGTAATTGCTAGTATTGTTATCTTGAATTCCTTATACAAGCTTTAAATATACGTATATTAGACACACATTTTGCATCATAAGGTACGAGTAGACTACACGCAAAACAGTGTCGCAGGCTTTATTATATACATATAAGTTACATTCAGTTTGGAGACGATGGTGACTTCAAGAAACTCATTCGCTAACAGGAATGAGCGGATATTTTATTAACTTTAACGAAAGTTTTAATCAGCATAACTTAAGACATTTCACTTTTTTGTGTATGCCACATGTAACGAAAGATAAAAGAGGCTCTGATTCGCTTACCTTGGCAAGATGTGAACCACATGGGAAGATTCTGGTATGTGTCTCTAAACGTTGCCAGAATGATTACTATTTAACTACACTACCATTATGGACCTACTGAAAGGCTTTTCTAAATGTATTACCACTAACACATTAATGTTACAATGCACACCTTCTACTGCTGATTGCGCTGCTGGGGCATGGTTTTTGACGCTCGACTAATTGCACCAGCCCTACTGCTGGAGCTGGAGCATATGAAACCGAACTGTTTTACATCATCTACCAACCCAGCAGAATTCTGTATTTCTCTTTCTCTCTACCCCACAACACACACACGCACTCTCTCTCTCTCTCTCTCTCTCTCTCTCTCTCTTTTTGCCTTTGTAAATACAGGTCCGGACAGTGCGGTCCTGTTCGACTGCACTGCTCGAGTTTTCGTTGTTGACTGGTTGCTTATTTTTCACACAGCCGTGGAGGAAAATAGGCACGCCATATTTGTTTTCCCCGATAAGCAAGCGTAGCCTCTTTCACCCAGTGTGGTTCGCTGCATTTCTATCCCGCTTCTAAGCATGGACAAAGCAGTGCGAGCTGTGTGTGTGTGTCTCGCTCGCAGCCTGGTATCAAAACCAGGCGCAGGCGCTGCGAATTTTCTGCCCCTTTTCAGATGTACAGGAACCTGAAATAGTACAGCGCAATCCACTGTAGATGGAGCTAGTACTTATAACTTCCTACAAAATAAAAGTCTACCGTACGGTCACACTGGCAAACATCAGCACAACGATGGCACCATATTAACCAGTAGAATGTTGCATGCTTTTTATGTGCATATTGATCAGTGTTGCTGTGCCAAGTAACTCTTTTCAAAGAGCAGAGGAGCTCGTTTGTTCAATATAAAGTGAATTGTTCTTGAGCTCCAAACACTCCGCACGATCCTTGCGCTCGGTAATGGCGTAGCTCATTACAGCACAAACTTTTTTGAGACATAAAATATACGTTTTTGTTAATCATTATTTATATTTACATATTTTCTACAATTATACTTTTTTATGCTTACTCTGATCGTATAGACCACACTTTCTTCATTGAAAAAAAAACGCGCAAAATAACAAAATATCATATTCCGGATGAGAATACTTAAAACAGATGACACCCATGATACGTCACGGAACAAGCTCAGAGCTCTCGCGTGGAAGAGGTCGCTCTTACGCTCCCTGCCATCAACACTGACTGTGCAACATAGACGACAGTGCCGACTTTCGAATTGCGATTGCGAACGCAAAAATATACATCGAAAATAAATCATGATAATAATGAATAGCAAGTTTTGCTAATTTCGCATACGCGAAAGTTGCCCTGCTGTCTCAAAACAGTGCTACTAACCGTGTTTGCCATAAAGTTGAAGCTTGCTTCACGCGGTCAAAACGACCGTTAGCATTCTTCGCTCACCCCCATCGTAACGGTTGTTCTTTCTGCTAGGTAGAGCAATCTGTTCAGTTAAAAAAAGAAACCTCGTTATCGTAGATGTAGTAATTTTAGCTTATTGTTCTATTTTTTTCCTTTCTAGGTCTTTGATAGCGTACAGCGATCCAAAGAATGATACATAAAAGTACTGTTTAAGTTAACGCTACACTTAGTTAAAAGACGTATAAAAATAAAGTTAAAAGACGTATTAAAATCGGGGGGCGGGGCATCAACCAAAAATGGAAAACATATTACACAGTTTGTATATTGCTTCGTATATTACCTCGTTCTGCGGCACGGCAACACTCATCCTCTTTCGAGCTGTACAGCTCGCTCAGCAGGGCGTTACCGCGCGCACAGAACTAGCTAGCCGGCTGTATAGGATCGATTATTAAGTCACTGATAGCCAGCCAGTACAGGGATACCGTGAAGGGAGGGCGAGGGTACTGTTCGCAAAGCAAAAGCCAAAAATCCGCTCCTCCCAACTCCCAACATGCTGGAATCGGCTCGGGAGCGTACGTTCGGTCGGCATCGTTCGGAGCTGGCCGGAGTGGTTCCACGCCCAGCTCCGACTGTGACCCACTCGGAATCGTAGCCGCTCCACAGCGCTCCCATCACTATTAGCGATAAGACGATACCACCAAGCCCGATAGCGGGGAGGGTTTCGAGTCATTTATAATAAGGGCGTGATTGCTTCAATGGTGTGGAGCACTTCAAGCACAATCAAGAAGGGGAAAGGGGGGTAGGGGAAGAAAAAAGAAACGAATAAAAAAAGCGCCTGTTACGGTGTACGCCTACAGAAACGCAAAAGTTTAAAAGTAAAATTATAGTAAAGCAACTCGCACACAATAAACCAAACATACTGAGCATTTCTCCGTCTGGCGCAGTCATCCCTTGGCGCAGTGGGCCGGGGCGTTTCACAGACAAACCGACCGGTGCAATGTACCGAATCGCTGCAGGCGGTTGGCAATGCAGGAGCGTTGCCGCACCGCCACAGAATTATTGCAATAATATTGCACTGGATTGATTGGAACTATTGCACCAAGCCGCCGCGTCAAACCCTGCCCGAAACCGGCTGCATTAGTTGATACTGGCGTTGACTGGCGTCGCAAACGAATGAAACTAAAGGGTGGTGCGCGGATGCACCGCTCCACCAACGAGCTAGGAGAACGGTACGTGCACCGCCTCCGCAAAGTGATTGTTATGACTAAATTCAATGGTCCCGTACGGGCCGCCGATGCTGTTGTTCAGGTAGGCGGCCGCACCCGGCGGTGTCGTGCTGCGGTACGTCTCACTGCTGCTGCCGTACGCGGACGCGCCGGCATCGTGCGCAAAGAACAGATTGTCCGGCGTGAGGGCGTGCTCCTGCTCGTCCTCCAGCAGCCCGTCGCTGTTGCCGTACGCGTAGTACGTGTTGGTCGAACCGCCGTCGCCCTCCTGCTGCTGCTGCTGCTGCTTGTGGCGCGACCGCTTCATGCCGGTTGCCGCGTGCGACCGGGCCCACCATTCCTGTATGCACTCCACCATCCGGTGGCGCCGGAACCGGCGCGCCTCCTGCACGCACGCGTCCACGAAGTGCTTGCGCGTCGCTCGGCTGCCCTCCACCAGCTCGAGATGCTTGAGCAGCTGGGCGTAGTCCCGGCCCGGCCGCCGGATGTCGCGGTACACGATCGAGCGCGTCCGCAGGTTCGTCTCCTCGATGCGCTCCAGCTCCTGCTCGTCCTCGACGCACGCGTAGAGCGCGTGAGGGTAGTACCAGTTGAGCGTCGGCTGCACCGCACCGTCACACCCGCCGTTCATCGCGGCCGAGACGAGCCCGTTCGCCAGCACCATCACCGGCTCGGTATCGGGGGCAGTGCCTCCGCCCGCCTGGTGCGCACCGCCACTGTTCGTACTGCTGATGACGGTCGGCCGGTCGGTCGGCGGTCCGTCATCGTAATGGCCGTCCTTGCCGCGGTCGCTGTCGCTACCGTTGTGGCAGGTTTTGAGGATGTTGGAAATTTTCAGCACATCCGTCAGGTCGTTGCCGGCCTCGAGGTTCCATTGCGATACCGCCGGATGGCGGGACGGTGCCGCTGGCCGTTGCTCGTGCATTTGTTGCTGCTGCTGCTGCTGCTGCTCCTCCTGTTGCTCCTCCTGCTGCAGCTCATGTTGCTGCTCTTGCTGTTGTTGCTCCTGCTGCTGCTCCTGCTGTTCCTGCTCCTGCATCCGCAGTACGTCCGCTGCGTCCGCCGCACTCGCCTCCATCCCCCACTGCACTACCGACGCATGGCGGGACGTTGGCCGCTGCTCTTGCGGCTGTGCTTGTAGCTGGGGCGCGGGCTCCGAAACTGCGGGCTCCGTCAGCGACTTGGTAGGCTCAGCCAGCGGATCCGCCGCTTGCTTCGGCTCCTCCGCCCGTAGTGCTGGCTCCACCGCAGCCCGATCAGGCTCCGCGTCCACTTCCATTGCGTCGCTGTGCGCTGGCTCCTCCGCGGCCGCACTCGGCGACGGCTGCACCGTCTGGTCCGCTTGTAACCGTACCGCCGCACTTTGCTCCGCTTCCGCTCGTACCCGCTCGTGGCTCGTGTCGATATGATCGTCCGCCTGGACGCTTTCCGGGCGTGGCGGTGCAGCCCCATCCGCCGCCGCCTGCTCCTCTCCCAGCGCTCCCATCGGTACATTCGCTTCTTCCGCCGCTTGCTCGGCCTGCTCCACCACCATGCGCTCCCTTTGTTCCGTAAGCTCGATGTGCGGTTTCACCCCACCGTCCGTGCTGCCGTCCGGTCTAGGTGCAATTGCCTGCTCCGCGACTTGCTCCGCTTGCCGCACGTTTGTCTCGGCCGTCTCCTCGCCCTCCTGCTCCATCTCCTCCAAGACGTCGGTCTCCTCCCTCTCAACCAGCAGGCTCTCCTTCTTCCCGTCGTCTCGCTCTCCCGCACCGTCCACACTCACCGGCTCGGTTGCGTCCCTGTCTACCTTCTTTGCCGGCTCCGCTTCGGCCACGTGCGCACCAACCTTACTGTCGGGCTGCTGCTGCTGCTCGTGCGTTTGCTTTTTGGGCGAGTAAGCGACGCTTTCGTCCGCTCGGGACTGCTCCTTCTCGCCGACGATGCCAGGCGAGCCGGCACGGCGTATTACCACCTTCACCTCGGCCACCGCCACCTCCGCCATGCTTGGGTGCGCTCCAGTTCCGCCCGGTGCTGCCGCCGTCGCCGTCGTCGCCGTGGCTTCCGTTGGCGCCGCCGCTCCCCCAGCCACACCGGCCCCCTCGGGCAGGGGCTCGCGGTGGTGGTTCGGCACAACCAGCTCCCCGGGCGGGTCGTCGAGCGGGTCGAGCGCCATCACCAGGCAGCCCTCGGTATCGTCCTCGGTGTCGCTGCCGGACCCGCTAAGCTCGGAACCACTCTCGTCGTCGGTCAGCAGCGGGTCGCCGATGCTCGACTCGTCCCCCGACAGTGAGCCGGACGCGCTGCTGCTGCCGCTGCTGCTGCTGCTGCTGGCCAGCTCCATCGCGGACCGCTTGAACACGTAGTCCTTCCGGATCGGACCCGCCTTGCGCTTCCGGCTCACCCGCGTCACCGTGCCCTGCTCGAGGCTTTTCTTCATGTGGCTGCTGCCCGGGTGCGGGCCCGGCAGCCCGCTCGCCTTCATCGGGGCGAGATCGTTCAGGTCCGCCTCGTCCACCATCACCATGTTCTTGTCCTTCTTGTACGGGTTGCCAAACATGTGCTGCCGCACGTTCGTCGGCTCGAGCTCGCGGAGCGGCGTCTCCTTGTTCTTCAGATACTCCTGGTAGTTGCCCATGTCCGAGATCGGCAGACAGTGGCCCGAATCCTTGGTGAACACGTGGATCCCGCTCGTCGGCAGGTGGAAGAAGTTCTCCCGCATCCGGGCAATCTCGTCGATCAGGTCGCGGCGCGGAATGTCGTACGGGTTGCGGTAGTTTTTCGTCGCCGCCGTCTGTATGATCGACGGTATCACGATCGTGTAGCTGTCGAAGCTGGCAATCTCCATGTGCATCTTGGTGAACGTGTCCTTCAGCATCGGGTGCGTCACGATGTCGCGCTTGAGCTGCTGGCCGCCGGTCAGCTTCGCCGTCTCGAGCTGATGGTAGGCCGGTTTCGGCTGCTTCAGCTGCTTGAGCACGCGCAGGCACAGATTCTCCTGGTCCTGCTTGGCCGTGTTCTTCATCTGCTTCAGATAGTTGGCCACCGCCGGGCACAGGTAGCTGTCGAGATTCTCCGGCAGTATGTACTGAACCAGCTGGTACGGCACGTTCGGGGTGGTGGCGAGCGCCCGCCGCAGGAACGGACAGTAGTACTGCGGGATCGTCTTGACGTAGTTGGTAAACTTGTACACCCAGTCGTTCGGCGGGTTCAGGTTGAACTTGTGAAACAGATCGTTGATCAGCGGCAGCAGCATCTGGTAGTTGTACGGCAGCACGTACAGGTGCACGATCGGCAGCGTGCTGTTCGGCTTGAGGTAGCCGAACGGCATCTCGCCCTGCATCCCGGTCGACACGATCAGCGGCCACACCTTGTTCGACTCCTTCTTCGACAGGATCTGCAGCGTGAGCGGGCTCGCCTCCAGCTCGTACTTGTCGATCGGGAAGTTGCGCAGTACCTGCGGCTCGTCGCAGCACGGCGAGATGATCTTGATCTTCGGGTGGGCGTCGCGCGGCGGCAGACTGGTCAGCTTCGGGTCCGGCCAGTACGGCTCCGGTATCGGCCAGTAGCCGACCGGGAACGTCTTCTGCGACGGGTGCTGCTTCGGCACGTAGATCATGCGCTTGGTCGACTGGAACTGCAGCTCGGACGCGCCGCCCCCGTCGCCCCCGTTCGCGATCAGCTGGTCGAAGTGGATCACCACGCCCGGCTGCACCTTCTGCACCAGGCTCTCGATGCACTGGTTCAGCACGTAGTGCGACTTGATCTTGTACGACCGGCCCCCGGTCACCTCGCACATCTTCTCGATCATCGAGTCGTCGTGCGGCACCTTCCCGTCCGCCCGCTCCTCCACCCGGTTGCCCGGCATGCGCAGCACCAGCGAGAACAGCCGCTGGTCCCACCGGAACGGCTCCTTCGTCAGCTTCGTGCCCGGCATCTGGGCGTGCAGCGGCAGTATGATCTCCTGGTGCACCCCGTTCCGGAACGCGTACTTACCGCCGTCGGTCAGCACGATGATCACGGACGGCTCGAGGTAGAACGGGCACCGGCCCTGTCCGTACGTGTCGATGCCGGACTGCATCCGGTTCAGGTTGAGCAGATCGAACGCGTTCTTCAGCGCCTCGCCCATCGACGTCAGCCCGTTGCTCTGCAGGTTCTTCAGCTCGTTCATGAAGGTGGCGTGGTTCTCCTTCCAGCCCGCCTTCACGTTGTTCGGCGGATCCTCGAACGTGAGCAGCATGTACCGGTCGCCCATGCAGTCCTGCGATCGCTGCCGGAACTTGAGGAACGTTTCCACCGCACCCTTGGCGATGTCGAGGTACGTCTTCTGCACACCGTTCACCAGCGCCCGCTGGCACATCGAGGCGGACGTGTCCACCAGGAACACGATGATCGTCATCTTTTAGCTGGTGCCGGTTGCGAACCTGCTGCCGAGTGCGAACCTTCTGCCCGGTGCGCCGCACGACATGCCGGATTTGCCCTGCTCGTGTTGGGGCGCACCGCCGCTCTGGAACGGCCGGGGGAGGAGATGCAGATTTGGCAATTAGTTTTTGTGTGATTCAAATTAGCAATTAGTGGCAATTAGTGATGGGAAAATGAAGTTTTCGTCGGAATCGATTTCGGCTAGCTTCAAAGATTTCTAGAATCGATTCCTGATAGTAGGTCCGGAATTGGAATCGGTACCGAAATCGAAATCGGTTCCGAAATTGGAATTGGCTCAGGAATCGGAATCGGTTTTGAAGTCGGAATCGATTTCAAAATTGGAATCTGTTTCGGAATCGGAATAGGTTTTGGAATAGGTTCCGGAAAGCAAAATCGGGTTTAGAATCAGTTCCAGAATTGGTTTCGGAATCGAAATCGGATCCGAAATTTGAATCGGTTTCGGAGTCGGAATCAGAATCGGCTTCGAAATCGGGGTCGGTTTCGGCATCTCCATAATAATGGTGTTTGGGCCCAATGATGCAACGTATTGATAGCCGCAAACAATTTTGATTGTTTGGATTTGGATTACTTGTGAACGATCCATCCATCATGGAGATTCCCGGACGGATTTCGCTTCTGAAACTTCTTATTTCAATGCAAGAACTGATTTTCATCCCGGAGCTAATTCCATTTCTGGAGTCTATTCTGATCAATTCCGAAGTAGGTTCAGAATCGGAATCGGTTCCGGTATCGAAATCGATTTTGGAATCGGTTCCGGAATTGGTTTTGGAATCGGAATCGGTTCCGGAATTTTATTCGATGTTTGGTATTCGTAATCAATTTCAGGGCTGATTCCGTTGCTGGAATCGATTCCGATTTCGGAGCCGATTCCGAAGCCTATTCCGGTGCCGATTCCGGAGCCAAATCCAAATTTACTTGTGAACGCCATCATAGAAATTGCCAGACTAATTTCGCTTCTGAAATATCTTATTTCAATACAACATAACTGATTCTCATCCCGGAGCTTATTTCAATTCTGATTCCTTTTCAGGAGCAAATTGTGATTCCCAGGACGATTCCGATTCCGAATTCGATTCCAGCATCGGAATCGGCTCCGAAATTGGTTCCTAACACGGAATCGGAATCGGATAGGTCCGATTCCGAGCTCCCATCACTAGACTGGACGGAGGAAAGCGGAAACGAAAAGTGTATCTGGAATCCGGTACGTAGTGTAAGGAAACGTACCAGATAACAGCCGCTTGCTTTGGGTTTCACTGCACGGCGGGAATATCTGCTACCGGTCATACGCTCGCACGGGGGGTGCTCACGCTCCAGAGGAACTCCCTCTCCTAGGAGGTGTTTCTTTTTCGGTTGGCGGGCTGAACGACAAAGTTGATTGCGGTTGATGGCGGATTCTTTCAAACGCGTCAGTTACCGGACAAGCATCTACGGAAGAGGAGAGACCAAACGGAAACATGAACACGACACGAATGGCAGTTAAACCGTTACGACTTACACGCTGTTATGTTTTTTTTTTCTTTTTTTTCAAATAGCAAACAGTCTTCAGTACTAAGTGTTCTATTCGCGCAAGGAGCGTTCCGTTTACGCAAGACAACGTTCCAGAGTGGACCCCCTCTGCCGCCGCCGTTTCTAGACATTCATAATTCATTCACTGGGCCAACACGTTACACAAGACTTTCGTTCTATTCAAAAAGTTCGGAAGAATGGCAACACGGGGCGCGCGCGCTGGGGAAAGGAATCGGGCAGTAATTATTAATTCATCTTTCCAACGCGCCCTCGGCACACTTATTGAAGGCTCGATAGCGTCTCGCCGGGAAGGGATGCCCCGAGGGATGTCCCTCAAAAAAAAAAAAAAAACCGAAAAGAAGAAAAACAAAAGATCACTGTGTGTCCCAATCACCCGAATAAGCACAACCACCACACGCTCACACACACGCACGCACGCACCAGTCATTCACGATACCATGCGCTTTCGATCCACGTACATACACGCGCGATCGCACTCATCACGGAACAAACACCAGCGTCATTCGCCAATGGGGATAACGACGAACCACGAAACAGATGGGGAGGGGTGGGGGGAAGTTTCACACAAAACCACAACGGGATCCTGCCGTGGACCCAGGCCGCGAATGCAAATCCATCCTCAGCATCCAACTTACCAGTCAACCACATTCACTTTCCACCGTACACGGCGCAAGGAAAACTGTGGAGCAGTACGTAACTGTGTGAGTGTGTGAAAGTGTCAGACGGTTGTGTGAGTTTCAGTGTGTGTATGAATAAAGCAAGGTACGTGTGTGTGTGTGTACGTGTGTGTGTATGTGTGTGTTTGAAGTAGAGCTTTGAAGGTGAGCGCAAGCCTGGTGGCTCCTGCGGTCGTGCACACAGTGCTCTAAAGGGTTTTGATCAAACGTTTTAGCAGCAAACTATCTGCCACCGTGCCGTTTCGGATGTGTCGCTCTCTGCCGTCCCTTGAATTAATTGGCAGGCAGTGTGCTCCTTTCGTTTCTGTCGATCTGTTAACTTTGCATATTTCAGCAACTTACCTCTCGTCCAAATCGGCCGTATTATTGTGTGCGTTGTGTCCGACTCATTGCCCCTATCGGCCAGCGCTGGCACACACGGGCAGGCGTTACGCGTTTCACTGTACGTGTCAAAGGCAGGCCCGCACGGTTCCCAAGCTCGCTAGACGGCGTTACCCAAGGTGTGTATGCGTATGAGGAAGGTGAGTTGCGTCACTGAGCAATGTGACATTTCACGTCTTGACACAACAATGCTCGGGAGGGGGGCTTCGGCACTAACATCGGTGGGAGGGTATAGATTTTTTTTTTGCATTTTGACATAACAATTCCCAATGATGACGCATGCAAAATGCGAATTTGTATCGCGATTTCTAAATATATTCACCTTGGGTGTTACCATCGTGGGGATCAAGGTTATTAGACTCTATACAGGTTAGGCAGCGGTCTAATCTTGTTGCGCGCAACATTGTTGCTCGGAAACATATCGCTGAGGTGGTCTATGAATGTTGCTGGCAACATTTCGCTTTGACATTGTTTAGCGTAAAAAAATTGCCAATTAACAGCTCAGAGTTTATTTTTTATCATTCACTTGTTGAATGAAGTGTTGAAAAAACAAAATATACACCAAAAAATGTATTATAAATGCTTAAAATCCAAATTTAGCGGATGTCAACAAAACGCACACTGCTGCTGTGTCATTTCATACACCCGATTACCATGGCCAAGGTAAATAGAAAATGTTGCCAGACAAAAATCAAATTGGTTTGATTTTGGCCGGCAACAAAGTTGCGCTAGCTGTCAAAATCCATACATTTTGCCAGCAACAATGTTGCGCGCATCAAGATTAGACCAGTGCCTTAGGCAGCGGTCTAGGGTAACTGTACCAGTTTTCGGCAGGCTAGTGCAGCAGTTTCACAAAAATTGCTCACACATCAATATTTTTTATTATTTTTCTTGAAAGTGTTGTTATTCTGGTTGATAAACTATCATAGTATGTTACAATATTTTTTATTTGCCGGTTCAAAGCCCTTTTTCATAAATATTCGTGAAAATACAAACATTGATTTTGCTCCTATTTTCGGCAGTTTATTCCTATTTTCGGCAGGCTGTGTTCCTATTTTCGGCAGCGCGAATACGGGTCAGAAAATGTTTCTATCAATGTGAATATGTACAAAAAAATGTTTAAAGTAATTTAACACTCTTACTTTCCTAAGATTGGTGTTAAAAAGCACGTTAATTATTAATTTTATGTTGCTTATTTTGGCCCATTTTGACAGCCATTTTGATGCGACGTTTAAACAGAGCAGCCATTGACAGTTTGATGGTTATAGCGTACGGTGCGAACTGGCTAACAAATATTTATTTTTCTCTTAAGTTAGTACATTTTTTGTCGTAAAATTGGTGATATTTGGTACAAGAAAGGTCATATTATTTATCGACATACGCATTGTAGTGTTCTGATCAATTTTAAAAGGAATATTCAGCCAAATTCAAAGTGTGTTATTGTTCCGAGTTTCGGCAGGAGCCCACAACATTGAGCTGTCAAAAATGAACTTACCTATTTTCCTGTGTACAGGCGGTCCCCGAGATACACGGTACCTCTTATACGCGGATTCGGAGATACGCGGTTTTCTAAATTTGACAGTTCTTTGAGCAAATTGTACTGATTTGACACATCAATTGTAAATTGATAAATAATTTCCGTGTCGATGGAATGTTAAAAACTGTTTCAAAAGGTTTAAAACTGTTATATTCAGTCAGAATCATATCAAATAATTCATAAAGTGACTAAAACCGCCCCCTACTTGCAAAATTACACGAAAATTAGTGATATTTTAGCTGGAAATCACGAGATTCGACTTACGCGGAAATTCGAGATACGCGGTATTTTGCGGCCGTTTTCGGTCCCCATCAACCGTGTATCTCGGGGACCGCCTGTACCTATTTTCGGCAGCATTTAAAGTGAAAAATAACCTGTTTATCGTGATTTTAAAATTCCGAACAAGTTAGAATAAATTAAATAAGCATAAAATCTTTAATATACACCACTTTTTCATTGTTTTACTGTTCTGATTCTCTTAATCACGAAACCTGCCGAACGATTGGCTGACAGCAAAGCTGCCGAAAAAAAGCACAATTTTTTTGATATTTTGGAAAATACGTAATGAAATGGTGTGAAACTTCGTATGTGAATATCAAATAAGTACACTTTCACTGCAAAATTGTATTTTGTGAATTTTTTTACCGCATTTGTGCAGAATTTCACGTTTTTAGCTACCCTGCCGAAAATAGGTACACTGCCGAAACCTGGTACAGTTACCCTACAGGGTTTTCGAGGATTATATAGACATGTTCAGCGAGTTGTAGATTCGTTCAGGCATATAATAGACTCTTTCAGCGAGATCAAGGTGGATTTAAAAACATCAGGTGGTGGACTCTAGTGCATTTTGACAATTCGTCACTTGACGTAAGGTCCCCAGGATTCAAACTTTGTTTACATTTATTAAATTTGTTCATATAATTTATTTACCCAATTTTTTCGATTAAATATTCTTTAAAAATATATTTTGGACTTTGCGAGTTCTTATTAAACATTAGAACATGGATTAAAGTGTGTTATTTTGTTTTATTCCGTGAATTTATTCTATAATTCATTGTCGACATTTATGACATTTTTGAAGAAAACCATTATTTTTTCAATTTTCACATTGATTCCTTATTATCTACGAGCCGCATGGACAATTTACGTGAGATTAGAACTCATACTCACATGATTTTAAATTTCGTGCATAAATAAATCATCAAATCTTATGTTAATATATTTCATTTTTTCGATAAAATCAATAGACACACAAAAATGCACATAATAACAAATAAATCTGTTCTATTTGCTAAGCTTTGTGTGCGGAAACTAATGGTTAACGGTTCTAAAATGACGTAAAGTCCCTCAACTATGGCGACCCCCCAAAGGCCCTAATCCACCACCTGATATTTTTAATCCACCTTGGTCGTAACCTGTATAGAGTCTAATAACCTTGGTGGGGATGACAGTTGACAGTCGCCGTTCAAATAGACCAAGGTGTTATAAATCGTTCGTTCTGTTCGTTTAATCGCGTTTCCGTTCTGATCCAGCATCCTTCTGGCAATTTGTTAGGATTCGAAGAGGGTGCAATACGTTACCTAATGAAATGGTACTTGGTTCTCGAACTGCCTCTACGCCTGTTGAGATCTGTGAGCTATTCTCTGCACATTTTGCCCAAATGTTTGAGCCACCGGTTAGTGACCCTAACCTTATTGAGGGTGGGCTACTCTACACGCCAGAGAACTTAATTAATCTCTCCAATATTTTGGTTAGCTCTGAAACAGTTGTACAGGTGTTATTTGGGTTGAAACGTTCTTTTACTCCTGGTCCAGATGGCATTCCTGCCTCAGTTTTAATAAACTGTAAGGACGTGCTTGGTCCACACCTTGCTAAAATTTTCAACCTTTCACTTTCTCTCGGGGTCTTTCCTGCTCTTTAGAAATCCTGTTGGCTTTTTCCGGTACACAAAAAGGGATGCCGTAGCATTGTCTCTAATTATCGTGGGATAACTCAAACATGTGCCACAGCCAAAACTTTTGAGCTATGTATCTTTCCAACCATACTTCATAGTTGTAGTTCCGCTATTAGCCCTAAACAGCATGGGTTTATGCCTGGTAGGTCTACTTCTACTAATCTCATGTCTTTTGTTACCAATATTTTCAGATCTTTTGAGGCAGGTACCCAACTTGATGCAATATACACTGACTTTCATGCTGCATTTGATAGTTTGCCCCACTCTTTACTATTAGCTAAACTATCTAAACTTGGTTTTGGTGATGGCATTATTAGCTGGCTGTCCTCATACTTAAGTAATCGATCTTGCAGGGTTAAAACCGGGTCGTACTTATCTGAGGAGTTTTTTTGTACGTCAGGTGTCCCTCTGGGTTGTGTGCTAAGTCCACTTCTGTTTTCTTTGTTCATCAATGATGTCTGTAATGTTTTACCTCCTGATGGTCATCTCCTTTATGCGGATGATATCAAAATCTTTTTACCTGTGTCCTTTTCTTCTGATTGTATGAGTCTCCAGCATTATCTTAATGCATTTGTTCATTGGTGTTCATCCAACTTACTTCGCTTGTGCCCTGATAAATGTTCTGTTATTTCTTTCTCTCACTCTCTTTCTCCTATTTCATTTAACTATACTCTCTCTAACTCGTCTCTCTCTCTCTCGTGTTTTGTCCATCCGTGACCTTGGTATTATACTCGACAGTCGTCTTAACTTTAAAC
This sequence comes from Anopheles coluzzii, assembly GCF_943734685.1. NCBI lineage: Eukaryota > Metazoa > Arthropoda > Insecta > Diptera > Culicidae > Anopheles > Anopheles coluzzii. The sequence continues at coordinate 11,377,419 of NC_064669.1, forward strand.
TGCAGCTTGATGAGGTTCTACTAAAAGCTAATCGAACTCTTGGGTTTATTTTACGTTTTACCTCTATTATTAGAGATCAAAGCTTCTTAAGAAACCTTTATTGTGCTCTGGTAAGGTCTCTTCTTGAATATGCTAGCATCATCTGGAATCCTCCTACTATTGATGGCTGTTCGAGAATTGAAAGCATTCAGCGCCTTTTTACCAGGGTTGCTTTTCGCCGTTTGTTCGGTGCTGCCTCACTACCTCCCTATGAAACGCGATTGCAGTTATTCAATCTTCACTCTTTAAGCTTCCGCCGCCAAGTGTCTCAGGCATGTTTTATTGGTGGCTTATTACTTTCTGATACTGATGCTCCTGATTTACTCTCGTCCATCTCGTTGTATGTTCCCTCTCGTTCCCTTCGTCCTCGTGATCCTCTGTCAATTGAAACACGTCATACTCTTTATACTTTCAATGATCCTATTCTATCCTGTTTCAGGTTGTTTAACCACTTTTACTATCTCTTTGATTTCGACTCCTCTCTTAACTCTTTCCGTAACCGTATTTTTTCTTCTAATTCTCTTTAATTATACTTCTAAGTTTCATAAAGTTTTGATAGTCTCTACGCTCTACCTATGTTTTTTTTCTTTAATTTTTTTGCTAGTTTAGTTAGGCTTAGTTTTTCATGGATTATTTTGTTTATTTGTTAGGGTAAACTAAATAATTTTAAGTCTGCCTTATTTAGCCTTGATGGCGGATATTGTATTAATAAATGAAATGAAATGAAATGAAATGAAATGAAATGAAATAAATGACAAGGTGTTGTGTCCGCACAAAACAAACATGAGACAGTGGTGTACGGCACAAACAGAATATGTATTTTTACTCTTATCTTTGGTATGGATAATACAATAACACACGCACGTATATAAATAGAAACGCACACACACACGCAATGCGGGGAGAGAACGACTGGTCCTGCTCGCGCCGCGATCCTCACTGAGGACGTCACAGGATGACAGCCTTGCTGTCAACAGTGAGCCCTCAGGATGAGGCAGCGGTCTGTCCACAACATCTCCCCGTTTTAATTAAGCTGGTACGGCTTAAGCCGACGCAGCGGTTTTAATGTAATTAAAACCGGCGTGGCAAGCGTACGGCTCAAGTGGCGCTGTGTAAAACGGGGGAGAGTGCTGACCGGCCTCCGTGTCTAACGCTCGAACGGGATGAGCGTTGCGGGCTGCACAGGGGGCAGCCGATGTGCTGCGCTCGCTCGTTCCGTTGCAGCCGCTGCGGTGTTGTTATTATTGGTGTTGCTGTTGGTGTTGTTGTTGTTGCTCCGGACGTCGATGATGCTGATGAGGCAGCTCTCCGGATGCTGTTGCCGTTGGGGCGTCGATGTGCGGCTGAGCAGGGGGCGGCCGTGGTGCCGCGCGCGCTTGGACCGCTCAGCCCGTACCGCTGCACAGGGGCGACCGTGATGTCGCTGCCAGTGAACTGCTGTGCAGGGCGCGCAGGATGATGGTGATGGTGATGATGATGATGTGGGTGCACAGGGGGCGACCGTGATGCCGCGCACGACGACTGTGACCCGCGACACATACGAACGATGTTGCTGCCCAGGGGCGACAGTGGTGTCGCCGTCGAGATGCACCTGTGCAGCTGGAGCGCCGGCGATGAAGACGCACAGGGGGCAGCCGAAATGCCTCAGCACTGTGCCTGCTCACCGGGCTCGACGATGATGCTGGTGCAGCAGGGGCGGCCGTGATGCCGCAACGACAATACTGCACCAGTGTGTCCGTTGAAGCTGCAGCGGGCGGCGGTGATGCCGTGTGTCGTCGCTCCAAGGCGGAATGTCCCCTCGCCTTGGCCGGAATACGCTGCAGCGGAGTGAGGATTCCTTCGGGGCTTCGCGCAAGCCCCGAGCGTGCCAATCCTGCGCGATGGCGGTTGCGCGATGGTGGTACCGCGATGGTGGTCTCCTTGCTACGTCGGTCCTTTTAGGATCCCCCCCTACGCGAGGAGGATCCCATCCTCGTCGCCACTGTTGTGTCCGCACAAAACAAACATGAGACAGTGGTGTACGGCACAAACAGAATATGTATTTTTACTCTTATCTTTGGTATGGATAATACAATAACACACGCACGTATATAAATAGAAACGCACACACACACGCAATGCGGGGAGAGAACGACTGGTCCTGCTCGCGCCGCGATCCTCACTGAGGACGTCACAGGATGACAGCCTTGCTGTCAACAGTGAGCCCTCAGGATGAGGCAGCGGTCTGTCCACAACACAAGGTGAAGTTGTTCAGAGCAAAATGACATTTCTCGACTTGACATATCTCTTCCGTGGGCTCCGGTATAAAAATCGGGGAGGGCTGGTGCGGTGTAATGAAATTTGTATGCAGAGAGTGACAGTTGTCCCCCACAATGTCGCCCAGCAAAAGCGATAAAAATCAAACATCACAAAACATCAAAACTCAAAAAACATCAAAAATAAGCTCAAATGTGTTTAATTTTTTTGAGTTTGGCATTAATCTAGCTCATAAACAAACTGAATGATTTGATTGTTTCGGATGAAATAGACATGTCGCGCGAGACTAATAGCTCTGTTTGCAAAATGGAGCTACTTTTTGTCACGCGAGCCGTCTAAAATTGTATTTATTGAAGCAAAAACGATATGCGACTTGTCGCTACAAAAGTACAGGAAAGAAGAAGTTCAATGAATTAAGATTAACGGCATGACTGCCAACCTAAAAGAGAGAAATGCGTTCCTAATGAACAAAGTCCAAATGTCAAAATGACATCCGAATAAGCAATAGTTAAGCAGAGGTTGCTCGCTTTAACACCTCCACTCAACCGATGCACCTTGCCAAACCTATGGGTAAACAATTTCGCTGAAACGTTGCAGTCGGTAGTCCCTTTGTCAGCATATCTGCCTGCTGGTTTGCTGTCGGGATATACTCGAGGACAATCTGTCTATCCTTCACCAAGTCTTTCAAGAAGAACAGCTTAACATCAACATGTTTCAGCCTTCCCAGTCCCTTGGGGTCTTTCACGATGCTCATCGCTGACTGGTTATCTTCGAAATAGGTCACTGGAAAATCCACCTTGCATCCAAGGTCATGAAGCAGACGCGACATCCACACCCCATGACGAACAGCAACACATAGAGCCGTCAATTTAGCTTCCGTCGAAGACAGCGCCACGGTTTGTTGTTTCCGGGTGATCCAGGCCACGGTCGATCCGAACATTTTGAAAACGCTTCCGCTCACTGATCGTCTATCGTTGGGGTCATTGGCCCAATCTGCATCCGAATACACCTCCAGCGCTTTTCCTCTGCCTCTGCGATACACGAGCCCCACATCTAGAGATCCTTGTATGTAGCGAAGGATTCTCTTGAGATGTGTCCAATGCTCGTCCATTGGACAACTCTGTTATTGACTGAAGAAGTTCACTGCAGCGGCCAGATCAGGTCTTGTCGTCTGGGTTGCATACATCAGACATCCTACTAATTCACGATAGGGTTGCGACGTACGTTTATCCTCGTCGCCTTTCATCAGCTTTAGACGATACTCGATAGGTGTCGAACAAGGTTTACATGTCTCCATCTTGAACCGTCGCAAGACATCTTGAAGATAATGTCGCTGGTGAATCTGCATCACACCTTGTTCCCTATCGTAGCTTATGTTCATTCCAAGAAAGCACTTCACCTCACCAATATCTTTCATCTCGAACTCGTTTGATAGGCATCTTTTCACACAAACCACATCCTCTAGAGTTGAACCCACGATCACGAGGTCATCCACGTACAACACGATGATAACAATGCCGTTTTTCGTTGATCTTATGTAAAGGCACTGGTCGTTTAGACTCCGTCTAAAACCCAAACGTCCATGAACAAAATCGTCAAACCGATCATTTCATGCTTTAGACGCCTGCTTAAGACCGTACAGAGATTTATGTAAACGGCACACAAGATCTCCGTCAGTCTGGAAACCCTCGGGCTGTGTCATGAAAATCTCCTCCGTTAACGTGCCGTTCAAGAAGGCAGTTCGAACATCCATCTGATGCACTATCATCTTTGCTTCATTAGCATAAGCCAAGACCATGCGCAGAGTATCCAATTTAGCAACCGGAGAATATGTTTCATTGTAATCGAAACCGTAACGCTGGCTAAAACCTCTAGCCACTAAGCGAGCTTTATAACGACAAGGTTGGTTATCCATGCTCCGCTTCATTGCAAACACCCATTTGCATGAAATAGGTGTCCTATTCTCCGGTAGCTTTACTAACTCCCATGTCTTATTCCTTTCCAAGGACTGCATCTCTTCAGCAACAGCCTTTTTCCATTCGTTCCAATCATCGCGCTGACGAGCTTCTGCTAGTGAGGTCGGTAGATTCTCAACATAACTTGCGGCATTCAATGCGTATGCTGCATATTCCACCGCATAGTCTTTGTGCCACACAGGAACCGTCCGTTGTCGTTTTGAAGTTTCATCATCAGGAATCACTTCAACATCAGAATTCAGGCTAGGAGCCGTGTCATACCTTTCCGCAGATTCGATGTCATGGTCATTGTTACTTGCTTCATCGTCTAACTCAACATCATCTGATGAACCTTCTCTATTTATTGGTGTCAAAAAGAAATCGTCGTGTGACATATCTTCAACTGCTTCTGAAGTAATATGACAGCCTTCCAAAAATACAACATCACGCATGTGCACAATTTCATGCTGCTCCGGGTTCCAAACCCTATACCCATTCACAGAGTATCCTACTAAAACTCCTTTCCAAGCTTTGGCATCCAGCTTAGCACGTTGTTCTTTCGGAATGTGAACGTACACATCACATCCAAAAATTCTGAGCTTTGTCAAATCAGGTTTCTTACCTTCCCATCTTTCGTATGGAGTCTTGTTGCCATCGATCGCATTCGTGGGGCTGCGGTTGAGAAGGTATGCAGCCGTTTGAATGGCTTGCCCCCAAAATCGCTTATCGATTCCGGAATCCTGCAGCATTGTTCTGGCCTTGTCAACCAAGGTACGGTTCATCCGCTCGCTAACCCCGTTTTGCTGAGGTGTATGTGGAACTGTCCACTCCACAACGATACCACTCTGCTTCAGGAATTGCTCAAACTGCTTGCTTCAGTATTCACCGCCATTGTCACAACGTAAACGGCTGATCCGTTGACCAAACTTTGCGGTAACAATAGCCTCGTACTCACAGAAACGCTTGAACACCTCATCCTTTGACTGAATCAGAAAAACCATACAAAAATGGCTCCAGTCGTCTACGAAAGACACGAAGTATTTCACACCACCGTTACCAACTGGAGTAACTGGACCACACACATCCGAATGAATGAGCTCTAACACTCGCGACGATCGTTTTTCATTACGCGATGGAAACGGATTCCGTGTTTGCTTCCCGGTTAAACAAGACTCGCACACCACAACATTTTTGTCATTTCACTTTCAGCCCAGAAACCATTTCATTCCGAATCAATTGCTCAATACTGCGCACGTTTAAGTGACCAAGACGCTTATGCCATAATTCCAGCTCTTTAGACACTCGACCTGTCGTCATCATCGAATATTCACCACGCTTCACATAACTAAAATCTAGTTGATATAATTTTCCAACCCGTGAACCACACGCGACAATTTCCGAACCACGATAAATCTGTACCGCTCCGTTTGCATATACTACTTTCTTACTAGCAGCATCGCCACGAATTACTGAGAAAAGATTAGAACACAAATCAAGCACATATAAAACATTTCGCACCACGCACTCAATTTGCTTTCCGAACACATTGCTGATGATCTTCACGTTTCCAGAATATTCCGCACGAATCGTCATTACCTTAGCAATCGCAATTTCAATCGGATTTTTCAATAGCCACATTTCATCGAAAAACTCTTTGTTATTCACCAGATGATCGGAACAGCCCGAATCTATATACCACTCCATTTTGTTAAAACATCCCGCATTTACACCAACAAAACTAACACTTGCTTCACCGACGTGTGCCTTCGATGTATTGGTGTCACTTTGCCTTTTGTTCGGACACTCAGATAACTTATGTCCGATAACCTTGCAGCCAAAACACCTAACCTTACTTTTCTGCTGCCAATTTGGCCTCGTGCCAGAGAATGCAGCTTCATTTTCCGGTGCGCGAAGATCTACACTCTTTCTTTTTGTTTCTTCGTCAAGCAACCTACATTTAACGAATTCGATGGACAGACTCTCCTCGGGCATTGTTTCCAATGCTGTTACAACGGTCGAATATGACGATCCGAGCGTAACTAACAAATGGCAAACCACATCAAGCTCTTCCAGAACAGCACCAGTAGCCCGATATTCCCGCACTAGTTTATCAAACTTTAAAAAATGCTGCTGAAGTGTTCCGCCCTCGAAACGAAGAGCAAGCATTTGTCGCTTCAAATGCATGCGACTTGCAATGCTGCGTCGCTCGAACACACGCCGAAGAGCATCCCATACGTCCTTTGGAGTTTTCTGGTCCTGAATGTACTCCAATTGCGAGTCGTGTATTCTCGATACAAGTAATGATTTGCATCGCCGATTTAACTTGGCCCGCGCTTCACGGTTCCGCTCCTTTTCCCTAGCTATCGCCTCACTATCTCCCGCCTCGTCCTTCAGCACCTCTAGCTCATCCGCGTTCGTATTAATGCACTCTAACAGCTCATGCTCCTCCAAGAGTATTGTCATCCGATACTTACATGCGGTATAAGTTGTGCCGTCAAACAGCGGGAGAAAATGACGATCGTTCTTTTCTTGCTCCATCACAATTCACAATTTCGATTAGTCACTTTCCCTTTGTTCAAAAACGTGCTGGGCCCATAACCTAAAATTGTATTTACAGGGTTTCGAATCATATAAGGGAATAGTTCAACCACTTAGGGGAATGTTGCAAATCGGTAGGGGAATGTTGCATGCAAGCTGTGGATGTTTGCAATCACTTAGGGGAGTTTTGCAATCGATTAGGGGAATGTTGCAAGCGTACTGTGGAGCTGTCGTCAGACAGTGGGTGCCGGTGTAAAAGGCTACGTATTGATACCGATGTGGTTTTTTTTAACATAATTTGGAGTTGTTTTCGTGTGGGATTCTGCTGTACACATGATAAACTAAAGAAATCCTGCTGCGGAGCCATAATTAAACATGATAAGTTAGTTAGATTGACGAAAATATTTTAAGGTATTTACAGCGGCACCCACAGCCTGATGACAGCTCCACAGTACGCTTGCAAAATTCCCCTAATCGATTGCAAAACTCCCCTAAGTGATTGCAAACATCCACAGCTTGCTTGCAACATTCCCCTACCGATTTGCAACATTCCCCTAAGTGGTTGAACTATTACCTTATATGATTCGAAACCCTGTAATGAAGCAAAAACGATATGCGACTTGTCGCTACAAAAGTACAGGAAAGAAGAAGTTCAATGAATCAAGATTAACGGCACGACTGCCAACCTAAAAGAGAGAAATGCGTTCTCAATGAACAAAGTCCAAATGTCAAAATGACATCCGAATAAGGCCCGTGTCTGTGCTCCATCGCATGCGATTTTATCGCACGTGCTGTCAAACGCTTTTTCGTATAATATTGCGATTATTTGGATGATTTTAATAATATAACGATTATGAAAAATTAAGTTGAGATTGTTCCTACAAAACACCACACATTTAGTTTGACAGATAAAATCGGATGCGGCGTCCGACGAAATCAAAAATTTTTGATTCCGTCGTACGACGAAATCGCACGTCCGACGTTATCTGTCAAATCCCATGTAAAATTTTGACAGGCCTTCCGATAAAATCGCATCCGATGGAGCACAGACACGGGCCTTACGCGGATTTTTCGGGGACGCACAAACCGCGTGCCTGAGGAACATACTGTATGACGGAATAAAAAAATGATTTCATTCGACGCCGCATCCGATGATAACCCAAAAAATCTTCCGCGACAATTTTTGGCGACACTTTCTATCTGTCCAACCGTCCTTGTTTTAGCACGAATGTATTGTTTACTTCGATCGTAATGTCGCGAAACGCGAGCGTTGTCTTTCTGTGAAAAATTCACAAACCTGCGACAATCACGGTTGCCTTTGATTTTGTTTTAAAACTGAGATGTTGTTTTAGAACAAAGAGCTCGCAGAAAATGTGTCGCGGTACAAAAGTTGGTCGTCAAGAAGCAGTGTAACAAAACAATTTATAGCTGAAATATAACGCATTGTAACACTCTTTTTTTGGTCCACCCGTCAGTGCAGCGAAAGCCTAACTAAATTGCTGTTAGTCTTCTACTGCCGACATCAATTTAACACAAAATTTTACTTGAGTTTTTCATTTATTTTCATCAACAAGCGTTATTTTTTGAATGCCATTTCGTTTTCGTACCGGTGTGGATTTCGGTGCGTCTGGCTGCGCCCATAGACGTCAAACGTCACGTTGAATTGTTTTGAGAACGAACCCCCCCACCTCTCAAAAACTCTATTCCTATATAAACGGGCGACAAAAACTTCGCAAGTGTTAGTTTCAAACAACCAGCAGCGCCCGAAGGACGGTCGTGCCCGTGCGTGTGTGTATTAGTGGAATTTGCAGTGTGTAGCAGGTGAGAAAGCCAATTACGGAAAAGAGGAAGTCTTTGTTGGTCAACATCAGCTGCGAGAGGCATATATGCGTTAGCCAGTAGTGCGTCGTACTACATTGAAAAGTGTGTCCCAATACTAGCCCCAGTTTCTATTTTCGCTGCCAAAAACTACGAAAGCTCTCTCTCTCTTGGGTCCCGGGAGGGGAGACAACTACGCTAATAGGTGGTTCATGTTTTCTGTAAGGGTGCAATTGCCTTTCGAAACATGTTTTTTTTCTTCTTTCGTTCATTGCTCTCTGTTTTGTCCCTTTGTTTGTGTTGCGCAGCTAAATACGCATTATTTGAAAATCAACATGTTGTGACGGGCGTGAAGTCCAGCTGCGGACGGGTTTGTGTTTTAAAACTTTTGCAGGAAGTGGTAAACATTACGCGCTTCCATATTGCAGTCACTACAATCAATATGCAATCGTTCGATGATTCCACTGGCGCTGGTGATGTTTGGCTGCTCCAAAAGCGCAAGAGAGTGCAGAACAAAACTCAATGTCTCTGGTATATTTGCCTTTTATGGGGGTATACGGGGCGCAAAAAAGTATGAAGAGCTTTGTGCTCCATTTTGTCGTGCCCGTATCCATGGCAACGCAAATCAATCAGCCCCAGACTGGGCAGGCAAACATGCAAGTTCGATTTGTTAGTGCTATTTGTTTAATTTAATTTCCAGTACAAGCAGTAAGGCGAGAGATATATTGCAAAAAAAAAAAAAAAATCAAATAATACAGCATACAACACTCTCTCGTCTCCTGATCGCTCAAACCGTAAAGTTGGAGTAAAATATTTAAAAATAAAACACTTTCAGTTGTGTTGTAATCCCCGCGCACGGTTCATAATTGCAACATCGCCACGGAAAAACAAAGCAACCGGGGGGAGAAGGTGGGGAGTGGGTGCGCTTACTTGCCTGTAACGGATGGTTGCAGCACAATAAAGCTCAGCTGTGGTCGCATTCGAATCGGGAACTGTACGTTATGTAACGTAAAATAAAATGCAGTTTTAGTTTTTCGTTTCGAAATCCATGCGTATCTTCGTAAAAATGTATTTTACTTAAGCAACATGCCGCCACATAAAGCTAACGACCTGTTCCAAATCAAGCGATAGAGAACGGATGAACGCCGTAACGCCTCCTTCTCATCTGTTGCTGGTACAGTGCATAATTTTGTAATATTTATTTTTTGAAATGTTTCTCGTTCTTTGCGCATCTAGCTATTTCCGTCATCATTGCTGAACGAATTGGTGGTTCTCGTCGCGACACAATGCCTGATAATACAGGGTAAGAGCGTCATTTTCGCACCAACAAAGTTTGCTACTACAATAAGGCTATATATCTGTGGTGTGTGTGTGTGTGTGTGTGGTGTCCCCTCTTTCCTTGCAGACGTGACGCTCGCATGAAAAAGGAGGAACTCTCCACCGAAGATGACAAGAAGAAATTGCTCCTCGACATGGTGACAAAGCTGATGGAAGACGCGAGCCTGAACAGTGAGAACGCGCAGGACATTGGCTTCGTCATGCCGGCGACGGACGACGAGCCGGAAAAGTTTGTCCGCCTGTCCGACCTGGAGCGGTCGCTGGAAGACATGGCGCTCGTGCACGAGATAGCGATCAACGAGAAGTTCCAGCTGAAGCCGACCTCCCCGGGCTCGGTGGGCTACGTCGTGCAGAAGACGGTGAAGGATGCGTACTGGAATCTGATGCGCGAGCTGCTGGCCCAGCAGCCGCCCTGCTACACGATGGTGATACAGCTGCTGCTGGACATCAAGGAGACGTTCAAGTCGCTGCTCCGCGGCAACAATGACCGGGCGCTGGACGCGATCCTGGTCGTGCTGGACGAGCACAACATCCGCCAGCTGGCGGACGAGCACGGCGCCGCGGTGCTGGAGCACAACGCACAGTTCATCATCAAGATCATGGGCATGGCGTGCTGTCCGGCGCGGGACGCCGAGATCGCGGCGCTCAAGCGCGAGCCGGACCCGATCGCGCAGCTGCGCGGCATCATGGAGGTGCTGGACAAGATGAAGCTCGACATGGCCAACTTTGTGCTCGCGTCGACGCGCGCCCAGTTCGTGCGCTACTCGGTCGACTACGAGCGCAAGAAGTTCGCCGAGCTGCAGACCCTCTGCGGCAACCAGTTCCCCGCCACCATGGCGTGGCTGCAGCGCAACAATCCCGCCGGCCGGGAGCGGCCGTCCGAGGAGGGCGCTGCCGGCGGCAACAATGGCGTGTCCGCAACGACCGTGCGCACCGTGCGGCTGACGGACGTGGTCATGCCGGACTACTACATCGATGCGTACCAGGAGCTGATCCAGCCGGGCGCGGACCACCCGTTCCCGGAGCTGCTCAAGCTGGATTTGGAGCGCGTGGTGCAGCTGAAGGAGCAGGCGATGCGGCTGAGCGTGTGCGCCACCGTGATGCAGCTGACCTGCGCCACCGTGCCGACGCTGGCCAACCATCCGAGGCGGTGCGATCTGGCGGCCAAGCTGGCCATCCTCAGCGCCGACTATCCGGGCAAGGTGGAGCTGCAGGAGCTGCTGGAAAGCCTCTGCGTGCAGGTGCTCGACTGCGTGTCGGCGCACGCCGACGAGCCGAGCGGATCGGCCGTGCCGGATGCGGCGAAGCAGGCACTGAAGACTCAGATACTGCGCATCGACCGCACCATGACCGTGTACAGCGTCGTCTGGCGCAAGATGATGCAGTACATGCGCGAGCTGCTGCTGACCGAGCGGGAGGAGCACGTGCCCTTTCCCGTCTGCTTCCGGGACTACCGCGACGAGACGGTCCAGCTGGCCGGCCAGTTCAAGCGGATTGTCTCGCACAACTTTGAGGTGTATGGCAATTTCTATTTACAATCCATGCAGGAGGTGGTCTAGGCACATCCCGCCTAGGTTAGTTACTTTACTATAATTTGTGCGATCCCCCTTTTTTGTACTAATGATTAATAGGATCTACCTTAATACTACATCTCCAGTTTATCTGTCATCGATGTCAATAAACGTATCTATTGGCAGTGAATTTAGTCATACTGCTGTTTCGTTAACACCATTTCCCCTTGTAAGTATTATTTTTTTCTGTTTCATTTGAAATGAGCTTTCGTTAGTTGTGATACGATGTATTTAATGCGGATGCATCTACTGTAACCATACATACATATATATAATGTAAATAAAAAAAAACTTTTGTGAATTGTAACTGTACGGTTTCCATTATTATTTTTTAATGTATTTATTTATTATTTTTTGCCAAGTTGGTTGAAGGGAAGTTTCTGCTGATTTGTTCTTTGTTACAACGCACTTTGTGGACAGCTTGCGATCTTTGCGCTAAGTATCAACGGTCATTCTGTGGCCCATCAACGACCAAACTTCTTCTTCTTCTTTGGCTCAACAACCGTTTTCGGTCAAGGCCTGCCTGTACCACTTATGGGCTTGGCTTTCAGTGACAAATTGATTCCCCCCCATAGCAGGATAGTCAGTCCTACGTATGGCGACACGGTCTATTTGGGGATTGAACCCATGACGGGCATGTTGTTAAGTCGTACGAGTTGACGACTGTACTACGAGACCGGCAACGACCAAACTAGTGATGGGAAAAATGGAGATTTCGTCGGAATCGATTCCGACTAGTTCCGATTTTTGTTTTTGGAATCGATTCCGGATACTAGGTCCGAAGTCAGTTTTCGGAATCGGCACCAGAATTGGTTTCTGAATCAAAATTTACTCCGGAAGAAGAATTGGCAAGAATCAATATTTACTTGTAAACGATCCAGGATGCGAATAATCCAGGATGCTCGGTCCCTGGCTGCAGCCTCCCATCCATGTCTCCGGAGGCCGATTCGGATCCCGGTATCTATTCCGGAGTCAACACCAGAATCAGAATCGATTCCAGCATCGGAATCGGCTCCGGAATTGGTTCCGAACACGGAATCGAAAACGGGTAGGACCGATTCCGAGCTCCCACCACTAGACCAAACAGACAGAGGCAGATTATTTTCCTGCAATTCCTGCAATGGATGTCTCAATGTCAAGTTCAACTACTGCCATGGAAACAAACGTTTCTCTTTGCAACTAAACGACCACGCATTTAAAACCGGTTCCAACGTTTCCATAGAAATAAAACAGTATTTTTTTACATTAAATCGTTTACACGTTCTTTCGATTCCAGAATCGATTCAAGCCAGTCGTTCTCGGTAGCAAAATCACAGCGGGAAATGGATTGCAAACGATGGTTTGACTGCTTTGAAGAAAAATATTTCCGTTTTCTGCAACGGATAATTAAGTACTGATATGTTTGAGAATGAGTTAAAGGCAATCATTGAAACATTGTTAAAATCAAAATTTGATGGATCAACATGTAGAAAGAGATATCTCTATAATAAAATTCTAGTAAAGGCTGATCAGCGTGACTTTGCAGCGGTAGCTGGGATGCTTTTTGCATAGTTTACCAGCCATACAATGGCAACCGCTTCGGAAATAGATTTCGTAACGCCGACTTAGTTTTGAGTTTTTGAGAAGAAAGGAAAGAATGATACAAGTTACGGTCAGAATTCTATATTCGATCGCTTTTGCGTTGTGTTTCGGGATTTTTTTCCATACAATTGCCTAATATTTGTTAGGATATTTGTGTCAGGATCAGTTCCAGGACCGTTTTGGTTTCAGTGTTCAAGTGCTGGTATGGGTTTGGGATCAATGCTAGGACCAGTATGGTTTTTGGAGCAATTTCAGTACAGGCAAGATATATTCCAGGCCCGGTCTGGCAGTGGTCTCCAACTTGTTGTCCGTGTCGTTACCAGAAGAATTCCGCGAAAGAATTGATTTTTTTTTATGAAAAAAGCTTATTGCACTACGTATCGAGCAATTTTGTTACCCAAAATTAGGTTTTTTTTTTCAAAAGATATGTCTACAATAAGATTTAAACATATTTATGATAAAAAAAAGCATTGAACCAAGTCCCCAAAATATATGCTCTTAATATATGTGGGCCGCGGCTAATCTGTTTTCAAAGCCAAGTGGTCCGTGATCCTGAAAAGGTTGGAGAGCACTGCGGTATGGTGTCAGGATCAATTTCATAACTGGTATGATATCAGGATCAGTTAAAAGACCGGTAAGGGCGTAGGATCAGATCAGGATCTAATTTAAACACCTATATGGGATTTCAATCAGTCCCAGCACTAAAATGAGTTCTGTAAAAATTCATATATAGACTTGGATATACATACATGGGTTTGGGATTAGTTCCAGGCTCGGTATGCATTCTGAATCAGCTTCTCTTAATGCATCCCTTGGAATTAACTGTCACCTGGAATCCGTTGCCTTGCCTTTTCAAAAATTTGCTGCAAGCATCGTAAAGTTATGAACTACCCTCGAAACTATCTTACATTACCCTGTAATCGGGCCAAATGTAGCTCTTATTAAATTATGATTTAATAATTGAGCATATCAACCTTTTTTTCCTTCTCATTTTTATGTTACTTATTATGATCTGTCACAGTTTCTGAGATTTATTTAACCACACGCTATCGTTTGTCTTGCAAAAAAAAAAATGGTTTAGTCATAGTTTGTTCAGTTGATCTTCGGGATCCTTGGGAATTGGAACCAATTGTCTACATCGCGCACTCTTTCTGTGGATCGCACGATCTTACGGTCAAGATTATGATTCGCAGGGCTCAGAGGTTTACGTTCAAATTTGTTGTTGAGTTTAAATTTAAACCACTTTACTATACTTCCGAGCCACGTTACGAACTGCTTCGATGGCTAAATACTCAATCTTAGCTAAACGATTTCACTATAATTTCGCAAATCGTTTCCATAGAATAAAGATAAAGCCGTTTCTATTTGAATAAAACCTGTTACAACACACATGCCATAACAATTGTATAAAATTGTATTGCGACAAGTGCAAAACTTCATAAATTGGTCTCTATTTATAAGTTACATTGAATGTACATTGTAAAAAGACAGAATTTGAACACTGTGCTTAAATTTTATTTGATGCTGGTATCTTTCTAAAAAAAGTGAAATTTTTTTAAAGTATTAAAATAATCCATTAAAAAAACATATTCAACTTTGAAAAGCTTTAACATAAAAACGGTAATGAGTTCAACCAATATATGTAAAGCTATAGGAACTGAATTAGTTTATTCAATTTTCTTCAGAGTATTGCATCGATATTGGATATCGCATTCAAAAGTTATAAGCCTCCAAAGTCGCTGGCTTTGAGGTAGCCCGGTTGTCTGGAATAGGGGTATTGCCTCAAATATTCTAAAACAGGATACGAAAAATTTCTTAGACATGTGGCTGTGGTTAACCGCCCTCGTACGGTTGGTTACACACACAATCCAAATCAAGTCAATCGGATTCTTAGCATCAGAGAAATAAGCAATCAAAATCGATTTGGCTAGCCGGGTAGCCTGGAATAGGGTTAATTCACTGGATAATTTCAACGACAAAAACCATACCACCATCACCAGATATATAGAATATCACCATATTTTCTTATTAGATAGAGAGTTTCTTTCAGAATCAAATGTTCTGTTGAATCGTTCAAATAAAGTTCGGTAGGATTCCAATATCCATGTATTTTTACAAAAAACTAACTTACATTACATGTCGCTGAAGAATCGGGCTTCAATTTTCTCTATGATCGTATCGAATTCAAGCGTATGTTCTTGCTTGATGAATCGCCGCATCGCTGAAAAGAAAAGAAAAACGCATAGGTTGAACAAAAAGCAAACATACATTTTCGTATCTTCCCTTAAAAATCGATGCGTATTGTCTATACTTACCCAGCAATAGGTAGTGCAAGTGTGGTTTGTTGAAGCAGGAGCACAGCTGCTTAATAAACAGCACAAAATCGCTATTCCTGTTGTACACGGCGAGCGACTGTAGGAACGTTTTATAGCTTCCCGCGCTTAGCGAACACTTGACCTCGCGCAAAAAGTCCACCCGATTCTCCGGCGCAACGCGCTTTACGTTGGCAGCGGCCGCCACATCCGGCTCCTGCTTCACCGGCAGCAGCACGTTCTCCCCGTCCTCCGTATCCTCGCGTTTAACGAGAGGCTGCGGGACGATCACAATTTTTCGCCTCTTGCGCGTCGCTTCAAACGCACCGGCCGACGGTGGCGGCCCCTCGCCATCGTTTCGTTCGCGCTTGTACAGCGTCACCAGCCCGCTGCCGCCAGCCTCCGCATCGTCGCCCGCCGACTTGGTGCTTCGCGAGTGGGGGTTCACTTTCATCGAGTCTGGCAGATACTCGCTCAGCCGAAACTTTTCCGCAAACGTGTTGATCCCGCCACCCTTGACGGCGGTAGCGAACCGCTTCCCCTTGCCCGGCTCCTCCTTCGCCGCCTCCGCCGGCTCGTCCTTTACGGCGCACACGTCCCGCACCCGGGCCGGCAGGCTCGCCGTGCTCATGTGGCGGAAGAAGCGTGACATCTCGCCGACCACCGTGCCGAAGTTCGGCACGGCGCTGCTCTCCCGCAGGTGGCTGTGTATCCAGGTCGACAGCTGCGCCTGCTGGCGGGCGTTCTGGAAGCGCGAATCGCACAGCAGTATCGCGCCGTAGTCGTCCTTGTGGCGAATGACGCGCCCGATCGCCTGGTTGACGGCGCGGGACGCCTCCAGTGAGTACCAGTCGTTGCCGGTGATGAGCTCGTTCTCGCGCGTCCGGTTCGTGTCGAGGTACTGCTTCTTCAGCACCACCCGCGCGTCCATCATCGGCGGGAACGGCAGGCCCGTGATCATGACCGCGCGCCCGTTCGCGTCGGCAAAGTCCAGCCCCTCGGACACCTTGCCGCGGCACACGGCCATAAAGATGGCACCGCGGCTGGCCGGGTCGCGCACCTGCGCGTAGTACTCCGCCATGGTCGTGGTGAACTGGTCCTTGCCGCGCGGCTCCACGAAGATCTGCTTGAGGCGGCTGATCTGCCCCCAGATGCCGGACGCTTGCCACTCCTCGCTGCACTTGTTCAGCAGCGGGTAGGAGGGAAAGAAGATGAGCAGCCCGCCCGGGATGATGGGGCAGAGCGACAGTGCGGTACGGCCGAGCGACGCGATGTACTCCGGGTTGGACCGGTTCTTGAAGCTCGAGTTCAGCTCGAACCGGTCCGGCCCGTGCGTGATCACCTTCACGTACACCTGGCTGCGGTCGATGATGTGCGGGTTCTCCAGGCTGACCGCCACCGGCAGGCTGAGCTCGCTGATGAACGGCTTGAGCGGGGCGAGCGTGCCGCTCGTCAGTATGATGCTGCGCGTCCCACTGTCCACCAGCTGCCGCATGCCGAACCCGGGATTGAAGCACCAGAAGTTGATCACCTTCGAGGTGGACTTGACCGGCGCCTTGAGTGGCTGCTTGGTCGCCGTCCAGCCGTCCGCCCGCTTCACGCCACCCTTGGCCAACTGCTTGGGTTCCTCCGGCTCGATGTGCACGCGGAAACACTTCTCGACCGCCTGGCGGTACTCGGGCCCGCTGCTAGCGAACACCACCTCAAGAAAGTCCACCATCGACTGCAAACCGGCACCGCGCCGCATGAAGCCGCCCGTCTTCTCGGTGGTGATGTGCGTGATGAGCGAGTTCATCACCTGCAGTACCACGTTAATGTTGCCGAACTTGATCTGCCGGAGCGGGGCGGAAAAGGGAAGCGAAAAATCAAGTAAAAAAAACAATTAAAAAACACCAATGCACTTACGTTCGCCTTCTCCAGCAGATCGAATATGTACGTGCCCGGATGGGTGGTGCCGCCCTGCGAGAACAGGATCGGAATGTCGTCCACCGCTTTCTCCACGCCGAGCAGAATCTCTTTCAGCAGCACCAGATCGTCCAGCGTGAGCTCGAGCTGCTTTTCCCCGTCGCCGGTCCAGGCACCGCCCCCGTCCATCATCGACTTGATGACGGCGGACGTGTCCTCGATCGCGAGCGCAATGTCGGACGACCGGAGCAGGGCCGAACCGACCTCCTCGCACATCTTCTCTACGTTGTGCGCCTCGTCCAGTATGATCACGGTGTTCTGCAGGCTGAGCCCGTTCGATTTGCGCGCCTTCGGATCGAGCAGATAGTTGTACGGCATGAAGATGACGTCCGCCTGCTCGACCAGCTCCTTGGACAGATAGTACGGGCACGCCTTTAGCTTGCGGCCGACCGTCACCAGATCCTCGATGTCCATCACGGGCACGGTCGCCACGTCCGGCCGGTCCTTCGCCGTCTCGACGCGGTTGTAGAAAGAGCAGTTGCGGGCCTTCACCGACTCCCGGCACAGCACCGTCTTGATCGCGTTGTTTTCCTGCTTCGAGATGTCCGGGTGTATGCAGAGCTGGTCGCGCGACCCCAGGATGATGGAGCGCACGAACAGGTAGCTGGTGTTCTTCAGCTCCTGCATCGCCTGGGACAGCTGCGAGTGGGTGCGGGACGCGTAGATGATCTTCATCTTCGCGTTGGCCTTCTGCTGCTGCAGGGCAAGCGCCTGTTCCGGATCGAGGGCGGCATGTTTCGCGTTGCTCAGCTCCGGGGGCTCTGGCAGTGTGTCGATCGTCTCCATTCGGTGCTTCGGTTGCTGTGGGTGTGTGCGACAAAGCATGAATGGCACAAGCTGTGACAAGTATTTTCCTGTACCGGCTTACCTTTGGCTTCATGTGCAGCAACCAGGCCATGGAGGAGCACAGCAGGCTGAGCGTTTTGCCGGTGCCGGTCGGCGACTCCAGCACACCGTTCGTTTTGTTCTGCAAACACTCGATCACCTTGGCCATGTAGTTCTTCTGCAGCTCGTACGGCTCGAACGGAAAGTTCACCGGAATACCGTTGATCATGTACTCCGGCATGATGTATGTTTGGGGGCGCCCCTACCACAGCTGAACCACTGACTCGACTGCGGCTGAGCCGCGCTTGGAGAGAATATTCACTCGCAACGCATTAACGCACGCCGGGCCGAGAAGCGGTGCAAAACATCTTTCGGAAACGTTTCGGCGAAAATGAAAACAAGACAGCGAAGCGCGCTCTTTTCAATGACCTGTTGACATGTGCTGTATTTACAAGCTTTTCCTATAAACATTAGGTGCTCTGCCCAATGAACAAGTCGTTCACATTGCACAACCGATTCCGTGCTCCGACCAAGGTGTATTACTAGAGGTGGGCGATAGTTTGGCGCTGTGCCCGTCAAGCAGTTTCGAGCGGTTTTGTGAGCTCAAGCGGCTATGCAAAAAAGCGAGGGGTTTTCATTCGAGTACGAGCTCGGTCAACGAAGTTAATATATTTTGGGTAGATTTCGAGATGTTGTGGTATGCTAGGAAAAACAAGGAATATTTAAACAAATATGATGAAATAAAATCATTGTAATTAAAAACATACTGTATTACTTTATTTTCAAGAGGTAAAACAAAACAAACTAAAAAGGAGAAGGGTAATGAGTCAAATCTGCTCGAATGGGCTCATAACCCTAATACCCAAGTGACATTTGCTCGATATTGTTTTCCCATATCTGCTTGATTAGTACTCGATACGCCTGAATTTGTAGATTTGTGTGTGATCGAGTGAGTTGAAAGCGCTAAGATTTGGTGAGTTCGTAAATTAGACTTTTTACTATCGATTGACGATGCCGTCGAGCTCATTTTACATTCGTAGCTTTGATTTTTTATGAAAAACAAAAGCAAATTTTGTGTGATGTTATTTTATAAAAAATCGATATTATATATGTATAAAATAGCTACATGATCAACTATAATGATAGGAAACATCATTTCCGAGCGAATCTAAAAGAAAACAACGAAAAAGCCGCATCACAGTTGATTTTGAAGGCCTTTTTCTAAATTCCCTTAAACTGGTGCAGTTTAAGGGAAGTTTAAGGCTCCAGTTTAAGGGAATTTGCTCGAATTCCCGATTATTCGTGCTCGAAAATGTCAATTGGGTAGCCAGCTCGTGCTTTATAGCTGATTTAGGGCTGTTTAACGAAAAATCGTTCCGATGTCGTACTTTGTGGCTGATTAAGAGATAGACGGTACTTTGCGGAACTATGGAGCTTTTTAACAGGCACATGGTACTCTTTGGAACTTTGCGGCTGATTAGCACTATGTGTAGGGTTCATAATGGAACTTGGAAGGCTTGTTACCCTACCCGCAAATTTCCGTTAAATGCCTTCTAATCGCCTTGTATTCGCCGGCGAATTGAAGGCGATCAGCAGTGCATTTAGCACTAATTAAATGCCTTTGAAATATGTCAATGAAAAATTTCGCTTTTAATTTGAAATTTGAAATTGCAACTGTCAAAAGAAAACCTTACAAGCGTCTTCAACACTGCACTGTTGTAGTGTTCCCAGATATGAACGTGAGATTCGATAGCACGATTTACGTGTTATGTTCTCTTGCGTTAAACTCTGAGCTATTTCACTTTATTAAAGATGGTCTACATTATTCGGTTGTTAAAGACCAACTCATTGAAAGGTGTTAATATATCAAACTCATTTCGATAACTCTAATAAAAGGAAAAATGAGATACATATTTCTCCCATCCTGATAATGAACGGTGAACATAGTGTAATTATTATGTTTTTTAAAAAGGTATTATTTTAATTTCGCTTCACATAAATTTTGTTTAAAGTAATTATAGTAAGAAAAAATTAATTTAAAAAGAAATTAACGCAGAAAAAAGATCATAAAAATCAGGATTTGAACACACGCTTTCTCGGTTCGGAACCAAAAGCGTTGTCACTGCTCTATTTGGCAGCTACATTAGTACAGGTGCAAATTCAGTATATAAACAAGCTAAGATGGCGGCAAGCTATCTGTTCTCCTTGAATCAAAAAGTTGAAAGATTTCGAAGAGAACCCGTTACAGCCGTGAAAGTTTCGGTTGAAATCTTTATTCGCCTTCTAAGGCGACTAAGGCCTTAAATGCCTTCTGAATGCCTTCAAAGCCGTTTAATGCTGGTAGGGTAAGAAAGGGTACTGAACTTGGTGGAACTTTATAGCTTTTTAATGCATGACATCGGTACAACGTGGCTCTTGTCAAAGTGTCAAAGACGGACGCCGGCAATAATCTCATTGCTGCTGCACAAGTTAGATTCGTTAATTGAAGAATGAATATTGAGCGAAGTGATTGTGAATTATCAGTAAATTGTGTAAAATTTTGTGTAATTCATCAATACAAAAGATTTAAAAATATACATATGTGATTAAACGAAACAAATCTTGTTGTTTATTTCATCGATGACGCTTGCTTGAAAATATAACACAAAGAAAAATAATCCCTGGCATCGTGGCATAAGGAAGCTGCTTAGGCGCTGTTTGAAAGACCCACATAGAACTTTGATGCTGTTTATCTACTGCAAAAGGCGAATTAGAGCAGCGATCTTTAGCGTGCCAAAATGAGCTGCTTAAGCAATTCTGGCTATTTGGGTAAACGTCGGCTAACTTTAAATCATATTTAAATTACTGGTAATTTAGTACTATTGACTGACTATCCTGGAATCAATAAGTCACTGAAAGGTAAGCCCATTAGTGGTACAGGAAGGCCTAGTTGTTTTTGTTTTTCTCGTGATCTTCGATATTTTTTTAAGGCTGGAAATAGACGAACCGAGATCATCGCGGTACCGCGAAATTCGCGCCTTGTTTATAACAGTGGTAGAACAGTTAGGCTGTCAAATCTTCCGCGCCTCCAATCGCGCCTGCTGTTTCGCAGATGATGAGATGAGATACCCAACTTCGGTATTCCTGAGATTTTCGCGGTAGCGCGAACCGATTGTTTTCACTTTTTCTGGTGAATTCGTTTGAAAAAACGTGTAGGGAAAAGAGTTTTGTATTTTATTTTGCATAAACTATGTGAAATAGCCAATTTGATTCGAAAATTGATAAACATTATTTCTTCTTGGCACATTCAATCGTCACCAGATCTCGGATGGTTCCATACACGAACCGCGATTATCTCGCCTATCTGTCAGATTTTATAACAGAATTGACAGCTCAAGTCATATGCGATTTTCGCGGTACCGCGACGATCTCGATTCGTCTATTTCCAGCCTGACAGACACAAAACTGCTCGAATGGGTAAATTAACAGAAGGCTGTCTGACTGGGTGAAGCACTTCACCTCCTAATATCCATACACCTTGCTGTGAAGCACCTCCGGATAACCATTGCGAACCACCTTGCGAACAGATGTATCTCCTCTCGCTATCTCACTCTCTCTACGAGTATCCCGATTCATATTTTGAATGCGCCGCTATTTATCGTTAGTCGTTACTCTCTCTTGACTGTTTACAATTTTTTCTACGTAATAAACCTGTAATCCCTGGGATACCCGGTAACTTTTATACTTGGTTTTCTAAATTTGACAGTTGTTTGAGCAAATTGTACTGATCGGACACATCAATTTTCATACGCCAAATAATTTCCCTTTGATCTTAAGTTAAAAACCATTTCAAAAGATTGGTTATTGCTATATTCAGTCAGAATTATATCAATTAATCAAGTGGCTAAAACCACCACCTACTTGCAAAAATACACGAATATTAGTGTCATTTGGGCTGAAAATTCCGATATTCAACATGCGCGGAGATTCGAGATATGCGGTATTTTGCGGCTGTTTTCGGTCCCCATTAGCAGTGTATCTCGGGGACAATCTAATGATGCTATAAATTGAAGACATAAAGAATCCTAATTTAATTGTAAACGATACATTCTCATGGAGTTTCCCGGACTAATTTCGCTTCTGAAATTTCCTATTGCAATTCAAGAACTGATTCTCTTTCCGGAGCTTATTTCAACTCTGGAGTCAATTCTGATTCCGTTTCCGGAGCAAGTGGCGATTCCCAGGTCGATTTCTATTCCAGAGTGGATTCGGCTCTGGAATTGAATTCGAACACGGAATCGGAATCGTATAGGTTCGATTCCGAGCTCCCACCACTATAATACACCCATATCGGTCCTTGAACTGACCACAAAGCCATACCTATCCTGGAACTGATATTGAACCCATACTAGTCCACGAACCGATCAAGAACTCATAGCTGTCTTGAAACATGTGCTGAATCGATATAAATCTTGGAACTGATCACGAGCCCATGCTGATTCTTGAATCGATTACGTATCCCTACCGATTCTTGAATCGATTACGAACCCATAGTGGTCCTTGAACCGATACTAAGCCCATTCTGATCCTGGAACTGACACCAAATCCATAACGGTATAGAAAAAGTGCCTGATTTTATGCCTTTTTCACACTTTACCTGGATCTGTTTCGAAGGAATTTTAGCTCAATTGGTATAGTGATTTAGTACCACGCAGCCCCATAGTCAATTGGGTCTACGAGGGGACGGGTCCAATACGAGGCTTGAACCCACGACGGACATGTTGTAAAGTCGGGCTAGTTGACGACAGTGCCAAGGGTCGGGCAAGGCCTGTCTTTACCATTAGTGGGCTTGGTTTGCAGTGCTTTATTTATCACGAAATAAAATTGAACGCTGCCGCCAGAGGCTCTCAGGATTGTAAGTCCTTTATATATTTTAGCATCAGTGTGATATCCTATATTTCCCAGTCAATAAACTCTACACGTTGATATCCAGTTTACAATCATCAATCACCCTCTTTATTCTGCGCTCAACCACCGACTGACTCCCTTACTCCGATTGCTGCCTACACTCATACCATAACACCCATACTCAGGGTTCCACAATCAGTAGCAGTGCTGCAAAATGTCACTATCAATGTCGTAAAAAAATCTGACTGAAACAAAATCCATATCAGCGTCACGTACTCAATTGTGATAATCAGAGGTGATACTCATAACGATTGGTGTGACTAATACATGCTCATGACATGTTTGCGACCATCGCTTGGTCAGTCACTATATCACGACTTTTTTTTTTGCTGTGATCAATTTTGCAAAATGTCACTGACATAGTCATGAAAAATTCTGGCTGAAACTAAATCATCTCAGCGTCACGAGCTCCACTGCGAAGATCAGAGGCGAGCCTCAAACAGTTGGTGCGACCATCGCATGCTTGGTGACATTGTGTGCAAATAACTCGTGTTCAATCACATGGTCGCGACATTTTCAGTCGGTGATCATCGCGATGGTCACGGGAGATATGCATTGCGTGCGAGTGGTTCCAAGAAACAAAATGAGCATGTTTTCTCGCTCTGCTTGTCCCGACAGATAATCAAAACAGATAGAGGGAGAAAGCATGCTCATTTTGTTGCTAGAGCCTACGCGCCAAGTATATTCCAAGAATGTCGCGATTATCGCCGACAACAATGTCGTGACCAAGTGAGTGATCAAAAGTTGGGTGCTAAACTAAATGTCACCAAGCATGTGATTGATTCTTCAACTGTTTGAGTATAGTCACTGATCATCTCAGTTGTGTACGTGATCTGATTTGAGCTTCGTTTCAGTCATGAGTGTTGATGATTGAAATAGTGGCATTTTTCAGCACTGTTCACAGCCAGAAAAATATCATCGCGTGATATTCATGACATTTTGCAGCACTGATTCAGTAGGTTGAAATAGATTCCTGAGACGCAATCAGATTGTAGGGTGTGTAGATCCATGGTCAGTTGGAGTCTTGAGAACGATTGGGAGACCCGTGGCCAATAGAAATATGTAGAAACTGCGGGCTTCCCTACTTCACATACTGACAAAAAGAAAAAGTTATCAGGCCATGGATCAACGTGTTTATTTCGAGGTAGTTATTTTACAACCTGAATGTCCACTTTTACACCTTGTTCAACACATCATTATCGACATTATGAGTGAAATGAACTGGTGTTCTTTTAACTATATTTTTTTTGAAAGAAAATGTATGCCTATTGGCCTCATTCACCTCGTATAATTATAAATTTAAATCTAATATCTAACATTCTTCTTTGAAAGCCGTTTCATGCTTAAAGTTACTTCATCCTGTGTGTTCTCGGTTATTATAATTCATTGAATTGATTTGAATTACATTTATTGTCTAGTTTACATATAAAGCTAGTGATAGTTTCTTATGTAGAAGTTAGTGATCGTAAGAAATTCTAAATGTTTTCACTGGAAATCGATGTCTGGCTAAAGTAACAGTGCCGATGTTAGTGTCAGCCGGTCTCGTGGTACAGTCGTCAATTCGTAGGACTTTACAACATGCCCGTCATGGGTATAATCCCCAAATGGACAGTACCCACATACGCCCGACTGACCTGCTATGATGGTTTATCCATTGACCACTGAAAGCTAAGCCCACAAGTGGATACAGGAAGGCCTTGTCTGACAATGGTTGCTGAGCCAAAGAAGAAGAAGATGTTGCTGTCTAGTTGGCAGGCGTTCCACGGTGGATTCTTGGCATTCGGGTAAAATGTGGTGGAAGGCGATAGCAAAGTCACGGAAATTGCACAGTAGTGGGATGGATTTTTGCAATAGCAATGTGTGTAGGGCGTAGAACTGGTAAATAGTAATTGCCATAATGTACTTACAGTACCGAAAAGTCCAGGGGATTAAGAAAGCTGGGAGCCCACATTATCAATCAAATTCTACCGATATCACTTATGCATCGTCTTTGTGTAAGTTGTTACATTTCTGGTAATGAGTTTCACTATTTTCTTGTTCAACACGAGTGGGAGCTTCCCTCACTAGCTGACGACCTCTCAAACATGACCAACAAGGGTTGGTTTCTGTTCGAGGGAAGAATTCATAGAATTTGAGGTGTCGTAGAATTCGGCCTAACGTTGGCTTCGGTGGTCGTACTGGTCACGAGCTCTCATTTGTAGACGGAGCCCACTAAAATAAACGGTGGACCTACAATCATTGGGGATACAAGTTTTCAAAACTGCGGGCCGCTCATCACGCATATCTTCAAACTTGCCACTGCTCTCAATGCCGTTATTTGCCTTTAAACAACGTTGAAAATGATTGCAGGGTTCTTGCAGCAGGACCATTGCTCTTAATCCAATTATTTTTGGGTTGTCTACAACAGTTTGCACTTATTTGTTCGCAATGTTCTATCGCATCACTGCATGTTTAGACGAAACAAAGCAACATGCGTTGCTATGGAACAGGCTTACCGTTTGAGCCCAACAGCCAATTTCAATTTAAAGCTCTGTGCTAATGCCGGTGCGGCTGGTATAAAATAGCAAAACGGTATTGTCAAACGAAAACCTAAAAATATGGCACCAGCAAGTAACAGCCGTTCGAGCGTGCCGTACACTAGAGCAGCAATCTTTTAGCAACCAGAAAGTGTCATCAAGAAGGATGTAAAACATATGTGTAAAACGAATAATAGTGGTCAGAATAAAATGGTCCCGATTCGGCCATCAATTCCACCAATTTCTACACCGGTAAAAAAAAAGAATGTAATGCTCGCTGACAGTTGAACGAATCGATTTTACCTTGCATCTTTGTTAGGGACATGCGCGATGCGCGACCCGTGCCCCTCAGCAGCGAAAACCCCCAGCGAGACCGTTTACATATTGTAGTTTTGTGTACGCGTGATGCAAAAACGCACAAAACCACGGGTGTTTTTTTTTTTGGTGCGCCCTTTTTTGTAGCATAGCAGTAGCAGAAGCAAAAAGGCAACTCAGAAGCTAATCGGTGAGCCTTTACGGTAAACGAATGTGTTGAATAGTGTAGTGCCGTAAGGGTCGTACAAAGCACGCAGGACTTTTGGTAGATGCACTTTTTTTTTGGTTGTTGTACAGATACAGTTTAGAGGAACTAGCACAACACATGACATGTCTCGTGGGAGGCGTATGCAAAAAAAAAAGAGTTGATCCTGCAAAGTAGGAACTAAAGGAGCTGGAGCACTTTTTGGTTCAAAAAGCAACAATCATACACCATTCAACGTACGAAGTAGTGAGCAGGGGAAAAAGGTTGTTTTTTTTTGGTACAATTCGGTGTCAGTAGTGTTCGCAGCTGTGCCGTACATTCGGTCAAGCTATCAACATATTGTACATTTCCCGTCCCGATTGCGCTTTCCCTCCCTTCGCTGTTTAGCTCATCCATTGCATCCTATCGTTCAGCATTAGTGTGATTCGTCATCGATAGCTAGCGACCAGTGGCCTGCGGTGGTGTGTAAATGGCATCGGTCCCAGGTGTTAACTAGCAGCACCAAAACCCGTCTGCTGCAAACGTCTCGCCTTTACACCTGCCCGCTGGTGTGTAGTGTCGGGCAGCATGGAGGAATTGCTAATGTCGATAGTGAAGGAGGCGACGGGCAGCAAGCTGCAAAATCTGAAACAAGCCGCACAAATCGCACACGGTGGGTACGATGCGCCTAGCATATTGCAATGGCGTCACGCGCTGCAATGCAGAGCACGCCACACAATCGATATTGAGCCGCCACCGACCACGGGGCGCAAAAAAAAAAAACCACCCGCTTGGGCCCGCCCCTGCTCCTCCACATGCTATTTGTATGCACTTTTTTGTTTGTTTGTTTTATTTTGTTTTACAGAGAAACTCTCCCGCCAGCATGGTATGCACCGGGATCCGTCCTACGAGCTGCGCTCCGTCTGCTTTACCGCCCTGCAGATGGCACTGGAGACGAAGCGGCCCAAATTCATTACCTACGGGCTGAACGGGCTGCATGTAAGTGGACCCTGTAGCGAGTTTGCGAGCTTTGTCGGAAACGTCACACCCTCTTTCGTGTCTGTACCATATTGTAGCGCATTATACGGGACGAGCGGTTCTTCACCGGGCTGGAGCCGGAGGACGATTCGCTGTGGCTGCCGGCGCAGCTGCTCCGCGCCACCTCCAGCCTCTCGAGTATCGCGAACGAGGACACCGTCGTGAACGTGCTGCGCCTGATACTGGCGATGGCCTGCTCGCAGACCTGCACCCTGAACGGGCGGCTGCTGATCGAGATGCTGTCCAAGTGCGGCGAATGCTGGGAGAACGGGTCGCGCGCCGTCAAGGCGGCCTCGCTGGCCGCCGGCAGCCAGTGCTTGCGCACGTTCTGCGCGTTCCTGAAGGACGAGGCGGAGGAGATTGTGCGGCTGGATCCGACCGGCATCATCAGCCTCGGCATGGCGGCCGCCGTCTACAACGAGGTGATACCGGTGATGCAGTGGCTGTGCAGCCGGCTGGTCGAGCCGGCGACCGGCAGCACGAAGGCGGGCGACGGCGGCACCCCGAACAGCTCGCTGTATCTGATGGAGTGCATACTGACGCTGGTGGTGTCGCTGCCGTCGGACGTGCACGCGAACCCGCACTTTACCGCGTTTCTGTGGCAAAAGTTTTGCCCCACGCTGGCCGCTACGATGGGTTCGCCCGGGCGGGTCAACAAGGACAAGAAGTTTACGTACCGGTAAGCAAGCCCGTTGCAGGTGGTCAGTGGCGGGTTGAGCGGTGGGCGAACTCAGGGGCTCCAAGGGGTTCGGTGGATCGTTAGTTCAGCATGTAACAGTTGGTAGAGTACTGCCGGTGAGGGACTCAGGACTCGAGTAGGACCCTGTGGACTAGTGGTGAGAGCTCGGAATAGGATCTATCCGATTCTAATTCCTTGTTCGGAATCAATTCTAGGTCCAATTCCGATTCTGCAATTGATTCCGATTCTGGAATCGTTTTCGATTCTAGAATCAGAATAGGTTCCTTAATTGGGATCGACGATTGAGGAATTGCAATCAGCTTCAGAATCAGAATTGGCTCATAAATTGGAATTGGCTCCGTTATCAGAATCAGTTCTGAAATTGAAGTTTCAGAAGCGAAATTAGTCCCCGAATCTTCATGAAGGTTAATAGCCTATAAGAAAATTTGCGGAAAATTATTTGTGGCTATTTTGTCTGATTTCGGAGCCGGCTCCAATTCATTAGAAAATTAAATTTCCGGAGGCGACTTCGATTCTGGAGCCAACTCTGATTCCGGACCTACTATCCGGAATTTATTCAAGAAAAAAATCGGAGCTAGCCGGAATCAATTCTGATGAAAACTTCATTTTTTCATTCGGCCACTACCGTGAACGATGGACGTTAGGGCCCCGTGACCCGGAGAACCCTAAGCTAAACTTCTTCTTGTACACCACGTACAGGGAGCCGCAACTCTTTTTACCGCTTAGAGCCCCCGACATGCTATACCCGCCACTGTCATGTCTTCATTTTTTTCAGTTTTTTTTTAATTAGTTGCTGACAATACAATAAACTCTTATTTCAGCGATGCAATACATCTGATCGAGAGCGAAAACCGTGGGTTCTTTACGCGCCCTGGGCTGGATGGGCCGCAGGCTCGCTGTATCTATCTGACGAGCATCCAGCTGCTGCGAATAGCGGGCGCTCAGGGCAGTCTTCGGCCGATGCTGGAGGCACTGTTTCATCGTATGCTGCTGCTGCCGGTGCCGAGCAACCGGGCGGAACCGCTACGCTATGCGCGCGAGATCTTCAAGTCACCGGAGCGACTGATCGATCTAGCCATCATCCTCTATCCGGACAAGACGCAGAGCAGTAGCGACGATATGGCACTCTTCCGATTGTATGTATAGCATCTTCAGACATCCTTAGACCTTCCTTGTTCTTGCTAGTGTTGGGTAAATCTCATTCAGATTCATGAATCTGAATGAATCTTTGAAATAATTCAATGAATTTTTATAGCGGTTGGAAAGATTTATCCGAATGGATCTTTGAAATGATTCAATGAATCTGAAGCTTGGTTGGATATATTTGAAAATCTGAAAGATTCATCGGTCTCAATAGATTCATAAATCTCTAAAGATTCACGAACTTCTAATGATTCATAAATCTCAGTGAATTCATAAATCACCTAATTTTCATGAACCTAGAGCTTCTGCTTATTCTTGTTCTTCTTCGCAACAACTACCAAGCCAATTCAGGGCTTGCCAGACTTCTTGGCAAGTACCGTCAAGTAAATCTTTCTTGATTCAGAAATCTTTGAAGATTCGTAAATCTTTATATAGTATGTTTATGATACCTTGGAGATTTATGAATTTTTAGAGATTCATGAATCTTTGGAGATTCGATTCGAGATTCAAATAACTCATCGCTTAAGATTCATATGAATGCATCTCAAGGAAAGATTCATGAAACCCAACACTACTTCTTTCAGCTCCCTGTTGGTGATGTTAATAGAATAAACCACATAATCTAATGGTCGTTGGTTCTGGTTTTCGCTTCTTTCCAATCAGGGTGATAGACGCGATGGAAGAGTGCGCTGCAGCCTGGCATCACGGCAGTGCCTCTGTGTACGGTGCGCTAAGCTCCAGTGTGGAGTGTGTGGTCGCACTGCTCGAGAGTCTGCAGGTGCTCTCGTCCGGCAGCTACGACGAGTCGCTGATCGGCGATCGCATTGCCGAGCTGGTGAACGAACGGTACGCGGCACTGGCCGATGCGGACTACACCGGGCCCCTCACCTATCAATCGATGACGCGTTTGCCGCCGCCGTATCGGGATGCGGTGGCCGAGCTGCGCCAGAGCGGGTTCGAATCGTCGTCCGAATCGGATGCGGACGGGCCACTGGAGCAGGGCACAATCGATCCGGAGCTCGGTTCGGTCGGTTCAGGCGACACGGAGGGCCCGGAGGACGAGACGCACTCGTCCGGCGACGACGTATCGTCCAAGGCGAGCCAGGGCAACTGGCTGTGGGCGCACATTGACGATTCGGGCTCGAGCGGCCGCTCGGACGGTGACTGCGACCGGCAGCATGCGCGCGAGTTTGCCGCCGTGCTGGCCAGCGAGCTGGTGCCGTCGCTGCTCCGCCTCAAGACCTCGATCGAGATTGACGAGGCGGTGCAGGAGTTTGCGTCGCGCGTCTGCCAGCGCAACAGTGCGACGCGCGGCGACGGCGACTACGGTGCACTGACGGCGCTCAACGCGGACGGCATCTATCTTGCCACCTACTCGGCGCTCCTGCTCGCCCTGCAGCTCGTCACCGGCGGTCACTACGACGATGACGGCGGCGGCATTGACACGGACGGCCCAAAGCCAGCCGCCATTCCGCTCACCGAGCAGCAGTTCGTCACCTCGGTGCAGAACTCCGGCATACTGGTGTACCTGTCGGCGGCGTGGCTCCGCGAGCTGTACCAGTGCATACTGGCGGGCAACCCGCTGCAGGCGCTGACCGCCACCCAGCGGGCGAAAGACCCGGCGGCCAGCACCCACTGTGCCTTGCTCGATATGCTGCACGATGCGGGCGGCACCGGCCCGACCCAGATGCTGTCCGACTGGCAGCGGCTGCAGTCGGTCGTGCGGGTGCACACGGAACCGACGGCGAAGCAGCGCGCGGCCCGCAAGATCGCCCGCCGGCTGCTGACGTGCTGCTGGGACTCGATGGTGGCGGTGCTGACCGCTGGGCTGGGCGAGGCCGACGGGTCGCCCACCGCCCGGCTGGTGAAGCTGTCGAAAAAGACGCTGCGCGTGCGCAAGGAGACGCGCGGCTCGGGCGAAACGCTGTACGCGCTCAGCCTGGACGGGCTGCACGCGGCGGCGACGCTCAGCAACGCGCTCAGCCTGCAGCATCTGGCAGGGAAAATTATCAACCTGATCGCCTCGAACGTGTGCCAGAACGCGGGTCCCAAGATACCGGCGAGCCACGCACTGTCGATGGACGTGGTGCTGTCCGGCGGGTTGGAGCTGGGCTCGCACAGTGCCGACTGTTGGCTGCCGGTCTTTTCCGTCTGTCGGCACGTCACCCAGCTGGAGCACGACCTGTTCAGCTCGCAGAGCAACGCGACCAACGTGGGCAATGCGCCGGGCGTCGGACAGTGCAAGGAGTCGTCCGATCAGCAGTTTGGCAAGGGTGAGACACAGTCGGACCGGCTGCACCTTTCGCCGTACTCGGTCGATGAGGATGAGACATGGTAGGTACCTGAGTTCCTGAAGTAAGTGTAGGCACGACGTTTCAGTACTATACCATTCCTTCCCAAGCCACATTTTCCATGCATTTTGCATTTAAACATGCCTAAAGAATGCTTTATTGTGTGCTAAGCCACTTTTAAGATGTCTTTTGAAGATGCTGAACAGTCTTTAAAGTTGTCTTCTATGTGGCGTTACGTCCTACGCGGACATGCCCGGCCTATACAGGCTATCGAAACTTAATCCATTACCACGCAGCCGGATAGTCAGTTGCTACGGGGGACGGTCTATTGTAGGGTTGAACCCATGACGGAGACATATTATTGTGTCGTTCTAGTTGACGATTGTACCACGGGACCGCCTCGTTGTAAAACCTTTAAAACGCTCTGAAGACGCTTTTAGTCCGCACTATCCGTTAAAACTAAAATTGAAGTTTTTATGGCTGATTTTAATCAACCTGTAATTATTTGAGACTAAGGCATCAAGATCAACTGATCTTATTAAATGCATATTAAGTCTCAGATGAAGGTAACCCGGAATATACTATACAAGCTGTAGTCGAGATTAGGCTTGGCCAATTCGGTTCATTTCCATGAAAATTATTTTTTCGCAAGAAAAATTACTTCATTACATCTTGAAAATTATTTGGCAGACCAGGACCATCTTTATTTCGACGGATAGGACGTTCTTTCTGTGAAGGATCTGGTAATACGGTTCACGTTCATATTTCTATGGGGAAATGAACGACCTGACGTACTAAGGCGTTTTTTATTTCGATGGGTAGGACGTTGTTTTCATAACCAACTCAGTACATTTTTATTTATAAAGAATTGATGAACAGAGATTAGATGAACGTAGGTCATTCGTTCTTTAGGATGAATTGAATGAATCGTACCGTTCTGGATCTTGAGGCACAACTCTAGTTGAGATACGCAATTCACGAAAAACGTGGAGAAACCATGTATTTCTAACTTACCTGTAAGTTGTATTTTGCGGTTTTAGCTATAATATATTTAATTTTCTTGTCGTTTTGTTTGCAGTAGGCTATGTTGTGGCCCCTACATAGATTATTAGTAATGGTTTCAAATGAAGAGAAGATCTTCTTATTTTTAATTGATATCGAAGATATAACCTTTTTATCATGTTGCTCTTAATGTATCAACGATCTGTTAATGTATCAAATCAGTTAAAACGTATTCAAAGAACCGTCAAATTCAGAAATCCACGATTGTAGAAAATGGCGTATATTAGGTATTTCGTGTATCTAGGAGACTGTCTGTACTTGGAGATTCTTAAAAGTTGTTAGTCTGCACAAGTGCTTCCTTATGTTATGCGCTGTTTAAAACATTCTTAGCCACTCAGATTGCACTACAAATCGTCTGAACTTGTGATCAGGAAAGTCCTTCTGATTTTAAGCCAATGGAGTCCATTTTTATTTATATGATTGTTGATTTGTTTTTCGAAGATGAGTCAGCCTTGTTGATATTTTGATAACCATTATTATAACCATTAACCTTACTATAACTTTATAATCATTACTTCATTGCCGTCTCAAGAACATATCCACAGCAGTAGCTTTTGTTAGATTATTTGCGCTTCACATCTTAAAGCTCTAGAAATGGTTTGTAACTACTACTCTTAACAGAGTTCTGTAGATGGACCCTTTCAGTTTTAAGTGAGTTTTGTAAAAGTCTTACTAGACCATACAAAACATTCAAATGAAAAAGAAAGACTTAATGCAATAATCGTGACAACATTCGTGCAAACTATGAGAAGATTTAAAATGTTCCTTGGGGTTTCTTCACACAGTGTCGATGTGTACAGCTTCCTGCAGGCGCCGAACACGAACGCCAACATCAATGTCATCACAATACTGAAGGCATACTCGGCCAACGATGCGGTCAATCTCACGCAGACGGACACGGCCAAGATGCTGTGCGCACTGTCGCACCAGGCCGACGTCCTGTTCGCGGAGGCCGCCGAGCGGCTGAGCCTGCCCGCGCTGCAGCAGTTCCTGAGGAGTTTGTGCCGGGCGTCGCGAGAGCAGCTCTATCGCAGCACCTCGCTGAAGAAGGGCAAAAAATCGTGGTGGCTCGGGCGGCCCTGGAAGGTGAAGAATGATTCGCTGCCGCTGTCGCTGCTGCTGCATCGCGTGGGCGATGTAACGCTGAAGGTGTTCCGCGGTCCTCGCCCACTGCTGCACGTGCTCAAGGTTTGGGCGATCACTGGGCCGCACCTGATGGACGTAAGTACATCCTGCCATCGCGCTTCTTCCCTGTTAATGCTTTAACTGTTGCTTTGCCCCGCATTGACCCCGCAGGCCGCCTGTCACAAGGACCGAAGCATCTCGAAGCGCGCGATCGAGTACATCCACGACATCATCACGGCACTGCTGGTGGAGCAGACCGAGCTGCCGCACTTCCACTTCAACGAGGCGCTGCTCAAGCCGTTCGAGAATCTGCTCAGCATGGACTCGTGCGACATCGACGTGCAGGACCAGATCGTGGCCTGCCTGTACGAGATCGTGGAGGCTCATCGCACCGAGATACGGTCCGGCTGGCGGCCGCTGTTCGGCACGCTGCGCACTGCCCGCAACCGCCCGGTGCATCTGTCCAACATCATCGACATCTTTCGCGTGTTTCTCGAAACGGACAACATGCTGGTGTTCGCGAACGCCGGCCTGGACTGCATACTGTGCCTGCTGTCCTACCTGGAGATCTCGGGCAATGGGCCGGCGGCGGCGACTGACCACGGCCAGTACCCGGCGGCGGCGGCCGCCGGGACCGACGACCTGTCGCTCACCATGCGCTCCGGCGACTTCCTGTACGATGCGCTCAAGTTTCTCGAGCGGTGCGCCTCCATCCTCGACTTTATGTACAACATGCCGCAGTGCCCGAACCTGCACTCGACGTACAAAATCAAGGGCATCACCTACACGCACATCATCGACGCGAACATACCGAACTCGATGGAAAACTTTACGTTCTTCGGGCAGGAGTACCTGCAGAGCACGAACGAGCAGTGCATGATCAGTTACCGGTCGCTGCACATCGACAAGGAGTCGATACGCAAGATCGACGAGCTCGACCGGCCGAGCGGCGTGCTCAAGGTGTGGTTCCTGCTGCTGGACGGGCTGACCAACTCGCTGATCGTCTGCCCGATCGCGCACCAGTCGCCGATACTGCAGTCCATCTTCAAGCTGTTCAAAACGCTCATGATCAGCCCGGGCGTCGAGTTTGGCTTCTACTGCATCAACCATCTGCTGATACCGATGATCCAGGACTGGCTGCGGTACGTCAACAAGGCGCAGAAGAGCTGGGTGCTGATCGAGAAGAACTTCAAGCACTGCTGCTGCATGACCACCGATCTGGTGGTCGACTTTCTCGCCAAATCGCAAACGCTCGAAACGCTGGGCGATCGGGTGGTGATTGGCAGCGAGTCGCTGCTCGGGCAGTCGACCCCATCGCCCTCGTCCGCCCGGGCGGCCACCAGAGCGGCAGGAAGCGACGGAAAGTACCGCAAAACGCCGCACACCGGCGACGAGCCGCCCGGTGGCAAAGCGTCCGGCACGCTGCGCCTGCCCAGCTCGGCCGTACTGGCGCTGAAGCAGCTGCTGCTGGTGCTGATCGAGTGCTCCGCCCAGTCGCAGGAAACGATTGCCCGGGTCGGGGTGTCCTGCATGAAGCACGTCATCTTCTCCGCCGGCTACCTGTTCGAGGAGGAGCAGTGGGTAATCATCGCGTCCGCCATCCATCGGGCGAGCACGGTTTCGATGGCGCCGCTCAAGCAGCTCATCTTCGCGTTCAACCGCAACTCGAACAGCTTCTACGGCGACTGCGCGAACGTGAAGGTGGCGGCACGGCGCGACAGCACGCCGGAGGAGCTGCAGCGCATCCACTCGCTCGCCCAGCAGGTGTTCCTGATGGACACGCAGCGCGATGCGCTCGGTGGACGCAGTCTGCCCGTGCCGCAGGAAGACCGCTCCTACTCGTTTCTGCTCTACCCGCTGCAGTGCAATGGGGCGGCACTGAGCTCGCCCGTCAGTGGCGCCGGCGGCTCTTCCCTGTCGACCGGGATGCCGCCGTCGTACGGGCTGGCGGTCGACTGCTACATCATACGCATTCCGTACCGCAATCTGATCGTCGGCATGCTGGCGAGCCAAATGCTGCTACAGCTGATCGCCAACATCCTGCTGAGCGGGCTGTCGAACGTGCCGAGCGAGCTGAACACCTGCTTCTACAGCAGCGGCGCCGAGGCAGGGCCGCCGGGAGGGGCGACTCCACACAGTGTCGCCGGCGGGTCGAAAACACTGTTCTACCTGGGGCAAAACAGCAAGGAGATATTGCTGCGCGCGCTGCGCCAGTTCCTGATCGGGGCGGTCGAGTTTGACACCCGCCCCGGCCTGAAGTTCCTGATACAGAAGGTGTCCGGCATCGACTACGCGGCCAACCTGTACAAGCAGATGAACTCCTCCTGGATCATACACTACATGGCGCTGGTGGACATGTACCTTAACAACGTGCGCATCCACAGCCTCACCGCCGAGGACGTGCGCTATCTGCTCAGCTCCTGCTGCGACCAGTACGCGGCCGGGCCGCACCCGGCCAAGGGCGACGAGAAGTGCGTCCACTATCTGTTCGCGCTGCGCGATTTGTGGGAGATGATTGCCGACCACTTCATACAGCACCTGGAAAGCGACCGGGAGCGCAGCCGCAAGGCGCACCTTTACGCGGAGGCGGCCGACGAGCCGCTCGAGCGTGCGGCGGAGCATCGCGAACACGGCGGCGACCCCGGCACTATCCTGTACCACTATCCCGACCAGGCGGCCGACGACTGTGGCCAGCCGCCGGCGGCACTGAGGCAAAGCAACGGCACCGCTAGAAAGGCGGCCGGCGATGGAGAAACTTTGGCAGCGGCGGCACGAAGAAGCCTCCCGCATCCGCACCAGCCGTACTATCTGCCCGCTGCCAACGGGCCAACGGCTGCTGGCCAGGAACCGGCGAAAGACTTTGAGCCCGTCTACCAGCAGCAACCGGAGCCGCCTGCGGAACAGCCGCCGGCGCACAGGAGCGCTACCAAGGGTGAACATCCTACAGAAGGCGAGCGGCAGAAGCAAACGATACCGCCGGAGATCGAGCAGCAGCGGGCGCTCAGCATCCAAAAGGACGTGTCGTATAAAACATCCGCCTTAAGACAGCTAATCGTCGCTTCTATTGAGTTGATCAAGCTTCTGCCCGGCGAGCAGTCGGAGTTTCTGCAGCTGCTGCTTACGCCCCGCATCCGGGAGGCATTCCATTTCGTCGAGGAAAAGAATCCGTTCCTCTCGCTGGACGCACAGCATTAATTGAGCTACCGATTTGGGGGGGGAGCCCATTTATTACAACTTTACCGGGGGGATGGGGGCAAGGATACGCTGCTTCACTTAAGTGCTTAAGTGCAACAAAAAATCATTGGAATTGCTACATATTGTGTATATACATATAACGCTCATATTATTGTACGGATTTACCAATTCATGTTGATACAGTCGTGAAATATATTTCTCGATCAAGTGGATTTGTTCGGTGTTCTTCTTGTACGGCTACACGAAAAATGGCTTTTTAATGAAAAATGGTGCACATATCGTACTTTGTTACTGATTAAGAGATAAGGCGGTACTTGGTGGTATTATCACACTTTTTAATAAGCACACGGCACTCTTTGGAATCTTGCGGCTGGTTAGCCTGATGGGTATGGTTCATGATGAAACTTGAAGGCTTGTTAAGAGGGTGTACCGAACTTGGTGGATCTTTCCCAAGCGCCACTGATTAAGTTTAAACTACTGGAACATCAAACATCCATAGAAAAAAACTTCACTGGTCTGCTCAATAGATGGCGTTTTATAATTCATTATTATATTGCTGTCCTTTTCTTGTAAAGTGTTTGTGCGCTACCTGCATCTCATCATGGCATATATAACCTTGTAAATTTCCGTGTGGTTTAAAGAAATGGGTTTTAACATCAACGACCATTACTCAAATCTCACTTGCTTCTGTAAAAATGGTCTAAACGAAGTCTTTTTATATTCCTTTGAGAGTTTAGAGTCGTAGGGTTGAGAGCTTGAGTCGTTTAGAACCCATTTCCTGGTCGTTTAGTGGATTTATGGCACTTGTGCTATAGCTTTTTAATGCATGACATCGGTACAATGTGGCTCTTGCCAATGTGTAAACGACTGACACCATCAATCGTCTTGTGGCTTGTGTGCCAGATTATCTATTAGAAGTGATTTTGATTTCTTTGTAAATTATTTAAAATTCTATGAAAGTTATAAACATTTACAATTCATAAATGAAAATGCAAATAAAACAACACATTTTATGTTGTTTTATGAACACCTTGATTGAAAATAAAACACAAAAAATTATAATCCCCTAGAATGCAGCACAAGGAAGCTGCTTAGGTGCTATTTAGAAGGATCTCTTGGAGCTTTGATGCTGTTTATCTACTGCAAAAAGGCGAATTCAAACAGCGATCTTTGGCATGCCAAAATTAGCTGCTTAGGCAATTGTGCCTATTTGGAATATTTCATCTGTTCATGTTTTACTTTTCGGTGGGTTTTCGGTGTGTCTGGCCTTAATCATCCTACAGATTTTTACAAAAGAGCAATTTAATTTGCATTTTCACCACTTCAACTTTTTGTACAAGGTTAATGTTGTGGGCAGCCGTGCGTGCCGACCCCTGGACTTGCCGTGGCAGTTGCGCTGCCACCGGTCAACGTCCAGGGGGACAACAGTGTGTACACGCACACTGTCGCACACACTAAGCGTGCAAGGCTTAGTGTGTGCCGAGCGCCTAGGCAGAGTGTGCACGAAGGCCGATCGAGCAGGAGCTCTCGGCAGGGGCGCTCGGTGCGGCTGGTGCGCGGCCCATACAGTATACGTTTAAAGTGTTTGTTCATTATGTATTTTATTTATATCGTATGTTTAATAAGTGTTTAAATAAAGCAAAAGTGTTTAAACATAAAAGTGGCGACGAGGATGGGATCCTCCTGCGTAAGGGGGATCCCAGTACGAACCCGCGGACGCCATCGCGATTGTGCATGTCTTTCGCTGCATCATCGCAGCAGCCATCGCGATGGCAAAGGTCCGGGAAGGATTGGGCCGCCGCCCCCGCCAAGACCGAGGCCCCGGATGCCGTCCCATCAAGCGGACAGCATGGGCAGCGCTGCACACTCTCGGCGACGTGTGAAGGTCGCCAGGCTGCAGTCCAAGCAACGCCGGCAGCGTCATCGGCGAGGAAGCTTTCCGCCTTGCTGCTGGGCTATAGGCGAGAGCGTCATCCGCCAGGCTGCAGCCCCAACTTCAGCGGGCGAGGGTCAATGCCGCCCAGCAGTTACAACAGCAGTCGTGCCACTGTGTCCTAAGAGGGCGAGGGATCTATGCCGCCCTGGATGCAGTGTGGAAAAGGGACGAGGACCCATGCCGTCCCGGGTGCTGCCCTGTACTATGGGGGCGAGGGTGTCATGCCGCCCCGGGGGCAGCCACAGTGTCCAAAGAGGGCGAAGGTGTCATGCCGCCCTGGATACAGCACTACGAGCAACAGCAACGCGCAAAGGAAGGGCGAAGGGTCATGCCGCCCTGGCTGCATCGTGACCAAGAGGGCAAGGGTGTCATACCGCCCTGGAACAGCATCATCAGCATCAGCCCCAGCTTCAGCGGGCAGCAGGAACGTGTAAAGGAAGGGCGAGGGTCTATGCCGCCTAGCATCAGCATCAGCAGCAGAGCGCAGCAGCAACAACAGCAGGAACATGTGAAGGAAGGGCGAGGGTCCATGCCGCCCAGCATCAACAACAGCAGCAACAGTGTCCAAAGAGGGCGAGGCCGCCCTGGATGCAACAAAGCATCCGCCGCCGCAGCAGGGTTGTCGTCGTCGGCTCGGCTCAAGCACGACAAAGGGCGATAGCAGGGTGGAAAAAGGCGACGAAGGCGTACGCAGCATCGCCACCGCGGCAAGTGATCGTCACCGTCGTGGAACAAACGCGAGAAAAGGGTGAGAGCGAAGCCGATAAGGGTTTCGGTATCCGTGGTATACCGAAAGCGCTCGCGCCACAGCATCCCCAGTATTCATCAGCATCGGCCGGAGGGTGTCACCACACCGGTATTCCCTCAGTGGAATATTCCGTGTCGGTTCGACCCCTCCGGATAAATAAAGGGGGAGATGTTGTGGGCAGCCGTGCGTGCCGACCCCTGGACTTGCCGTGGCAGTTGCGCTGCCACCGGTCAACGTCCAGGGGGACAACAGTGTGTACACGCACACTGTCGCACACACTAAGCGTGCAAGGCTTAGTGTGTGCCGAGCGCCTAGGCAGAGTGTGCACGAAGGCCGATCGAGCAGGAGCTCTCGGCAGGGGCGCTCGGTGCGGCTGGTGCGCGGCCCATACAGTATACGTTTAAAGTGTTTGTTCATTATGTATTTTATTTATATCGTATGTTTAATAAGTGTTTAAATAAAGCAAAAGTGTTTAAACATAACAGTTAAGGCGAACATTGTCCGTACTCGTTAGTGTAATTTCGATTTTCACTAGCGCATCTGGCGGCGGCCGACCGAAGCATTTTGCCAAACAATTTGGAGCCGCTTCAGAAAATATGTTATTAATCCATGTTTTTTTTTACTTAAACTGCATTGAAAAGGCTTTTTAATTGATAGGTGGATATGTTGTGCAACAATTTCAGCCATTTTCGCACCGAAAAATGATGAAAATAATACTTTATTTTGAGATCCGGCACAGCTATTCCTTTGATGATCAGAAAAGCTTCCACTAGCCGCCGCCAGATGCGTTAGTGAAAATCGAAATTACACTAGCGAGTACGGACAATGTTCTCCGGCCTTTTCGTGTAGTATCATAATTTTTAGCCTCTCCGAAAAATTGCGATTTTTCTCATTTTTTGTGCTTAAGCCGGTCGGGAAATGTTTTGCACTGTATCGAACAATCTGTTAGGATTGAATTTCATCCGTTTCCGTTTCACAAAGCGATAAAAAAACTGATTGAAAATTAGTTACGCAACAATAGCTCGTTCGATGACTCAAAAGACATGTTACGCTAGTTGCCGCTAGATGGCTCTAAATAGCATTAGCCAACCAGTTCCGTGTACCCTTGCTAAATGTCGTATAGTCGGATTTGGTTGCTTGGGTAATTTAGGTTTGACAACACTGCGCATTGCCCAGATGGGAAGCACCGTATGACAGCTAGCCTACAATCGTAAACAAAGTGTGCGTTTCCATCGGATCGTCCTACTTCAGTTGCCGCTCGTGATTTAGATTAATTGTAGTTATTCCAATCAAAAATAATAAAAAAGTATAAGAGCAAGTGCACTAAAATCTCTTCTAGCAGGCAGTTGAAAGGCCAACATGTGCATTTGAGCGATTTCAGCTAGCATGCAGCAAGAAAACAAAGTCCCTCCGGTATGATTACGCCAGCAACTGGATTGCCTTCTGAAGAAGATTTACTAATTGACGATATTTGCCTTCAGGCGGATCAACAAAGCACGTGCTTATACTTGACCCCAAAGCCACAGCGCAGGTGCTTCACGCGCAAGAAACGAGCGGCGAACGACGAATCCCGGCTGTGCTTGCAATCCATCAGCTCGAACGAAAAAACGCCGGCTGCTGAGGCGAAGCGAGAACGATTGGCTTAATTGCCTAGGCCTAGCGCTTTACTGCTTAATGCCGTATAATGACTAAGTTGGAATACCCAGAGAACGAGCGCGAACGAGCGTTGGAAAACGTGGATAAAATGCTTTTTAGGATTGCCTCCGAACTACCGACACTGCTAGGGGGAGTGTGTACTGCCAGCAATGCATTAAAGGACACAAAGCGGTGCAACTTCAGTTCGCTGAGGTAAGCAGTGACAAGGAATGTTTAATCGATAAGAAAGCTTATTAATATTATTTAATTATTTTTCTAGCGCGGTGACAAGCGAACTTCCACCTAGCATCGCCACTGAGCTCCGAATAGCGAATGAGGTAGCAGATAGCAAGCAGTTTTTCCTCTGCACCAAGGGGATGTAAGTTGTTAATACTTTTGGATTTACATCTAAGATACATGGAATGCCATTAGTGACAAATTTAAACCATTTTTAGAGCGGATGCATCCGACAGACTGACAACGCTAATGGCGGAAGCGAAGCAGTCCCGTCGTAAACTCGACCAGTTTCTTGCAATCAACACGGCAGCGGCGGAACAGCAGCAGCAGCAGCTCCAGAGGTCGTGCATTTATCTCGACCAAGCACTGGGCCTACTGTTTGCCCTAGATCTTGAGCTGCACGAGATCAAGCTTGCCGCCAGTGCGCTGTACCTGCATGGACAGAAGGCAGGAGCCGCCCAGCTGCGGGAAACGGAAGGATTGAAAGGCGCGGTAGCACGTCTCGTGGCAATTCTCTCATCAAAGCACTACACCTCAACCCTGGCTACGATAGTTTCACAATAAACCAATTAGCGCATCGCAATTGCTGGTTGGCTTAGAATGTGTTTGATGGCGTTCGTGCGTTGAGGTAAGCAAACTAGTTTTATAGCAAAATTCGACTAGGACGAGCAAACATTTCAAATTGACTCGCACTGATTGCAAGCAGAGCAACAGTGTCATAGCAATTTATAGGTGTGCATAAAGATTGATTTTCCTGTATCGTCTGTAGATTGACATTGGTAGAATTAAAGACATAAAATACCTTTCGAACGATTTTGTAGCAATGATTTAATTTTAATCATGTAGCCATCGGCCGAAGGAACCGGTACTACACAGAGTAAAGAATAAATATAGTTGTTTGTCTTAGTATACTCTAGAAACGTTTCACACAGTCTCTCCATCGCATCTACAAGTGCTTTAAGGTACTGGTTGTCGTTATGAGGGATTTTTTTTATTGTAATTTAAAAGGAAAATAGAATAATTAGGACAACCATTGCTAGATTACTTATGGCAAGAAGTGATAAGATTTTTTCGCAAACAGGCAACGATTTGTATCAGATTTTTTTTTATATTTTAGTTCAAACTATAGTAATTACCCGCATGAGCATGAAATTCGAAATACGCGAATGCTCTCCATTAGACAGCTGCATATGAGTTTTATGAATATTTTTTTTTCAAATCTCCAATTCTCTTGTCAAATTTTACCAACATTTAAAAAGCAGTTTACATAAACTTCGCGCAAAACAACTGTCTTTCAGTAAAATTATTTAGTAAGGGCTAAATAAGCCCCCTAAAGTCGGACACCTCTTATCTTCACGAGATGAATGACTTTGTGTTTTCCCAGTTTACTTTAAAAGCTTATAGGGTAAGCGTACCAATTATGGCTATATTATGTCATCAAGATGCCGATTTAACTGCTGTAAAAATAATTATTAGGAAACATTTTGAAAGTCTGCATGTTTTCTTGATAGTATTTTTTATTTTGACTCTGTGTTTATCGAAATAGTAAAAAAATGCATCACAAGGTACCAATTATGGCTATAGTGTTCCAATCAATTTGCCGCAGCTGTACCAATTGTGACTGTGGCTCAAAACTCGAGGATATTTAAACCAAAAGTCATTTTGTTTTAAATAATAGGCATTGTTTTAAATCATATCAAGTAATAATAAGTTCACTGCAGGCAAATGAGTATGTGAACAGTATTAAAGAAGTAAGTGTTTCAAATATTCGTTTTGTATCACTGGTTGCATTGATAGCCAGGCTCAGTTAATCGCACAATTGATGGATTTAGTCTTCCAAAGTTCTAAAATTTTACTCCATTTTTTAAGTTGAAAATCCATCCTGCAGTGGTGCTGCTAGCAAAATGGTAAGAGATGCCAAACATCTTGGTAACACATTTTCAAAGGGTGATATTTAATAAACGGAAGTGGGCAGCGCGGAACTTCCTCTTCTTCTTTGGCTCAACAACCGATGTCGGTCAAGGCCTGCCTGTGCCCACTTGTGGGCTTGGCTTTCAGTGACAAATTGATTCCCCCCCATAGCAGGATAGTCAGTCCTACGTATGGCGGCGCGGTCTATTTGGGGATTGAACCCATGACGGGCATGTTGTTAAGTCGTACGAGTTGACGACTGTACTACGAGACCGGCTCCCAGCACGGAACTAATGAAGCACAAATGTTTTAAAATCATCATTTTTGAAATAAATAAAAATCCATCTGTGGTTTTAGTACGCAAATTGACTGTTCTAGAGTTCCATCCATGATCGGCGCTATATGCTCAATTGGTACACTTACCCTAATTGTCAAACGTAGCTCCTGCTTTGTCGATCATTTTGCAAGCAGCATAAAATATGTATGTAGCTTTAAATTTGAGTGATGTGCTTGTTATTACATTGATACATTGATATGTTACATTGATCCTGTTTGATATGAAGTTTATAGTTTAACCTTTCCACTATTACTTACATTGCAAAATATCATAAAACTGCATCAATATTTTGATAATTATTCCGGACAGTTTCGAGCTCATGTTTCAAATTACGGACGATTTGAATCATATACCAGACAGCCTTAAAATTCCTTTTATAATCTTCAAATTTACACACACAGACACACTACACTACACACACAGGGACTTGGTATGAAGATATTCAATCAAATCATGCCGAATGTCCGGAATTTGAACCATAACGGTACCATGTTTTTGTGTGCACAACATCCTTTTTTTCTACTTCGCTAGTGAAGCTGACATGCACACAACACTATGAAGAGTGTACATTTTAACATAATAATCAGTTTTACTAGCTCTATATTCGTTAAGACTAGTTTTGTACATTTGTGCATGTGAAAAAAAAACTAAACGATTAAATATAAATTGCAGTATCTATTGTGCTACCAACAGTGGCAGTGAACCCTCTCACGATAAGTACCTTCCGTAACGAGCGATTCTAAATTTTCTACAGAGTTAAAAAGGTTTTTTTGATGAGCAAAGCACATTAGGATGAAGAAGAAAAAAACACAAAATTCAAAACATAAGGAAAGAACTGAAAAAAGAGCACCGCCGGCACAGGTAAATAATTGTTTTTCATTTTCATACAGGGTTTTCCAAATCAGTTTCGAACATAAGCATTGTTATTCACCGCGTGCAAAATGTTATTCCACATCGATCTGACGTTTCCATTGCAATCATAATAAATTTTAATTTCTTCAACATGATTTTCAACACTGCTCAAGCTGGATTGAGTTTGACAGTTCTTTGTGATGTGTTGAAAATCGTGTGTAAAAACTGAATTTTCATTTCCATCCTACATAATATTTTTTAATTTCTTGAGCTTGATTTTCAACACTGAAGTGCGAACGGGTGATGCGATCCGGCTTCAAGCCCCGCGTGAAAAAAGGATGGTAGCAGCCCGTTGAAGTGTTGAAAATGATGCTGAAGAAATTTAAAAAAAATTACACAGGGTTTTCCAAGCCATTTTGGAATTTGCATATAATTATTCACCGCATTCAAGATTTTTTTTTTAACAGCTGTCAAATGATGTATTTGCTTCAAAATGAAATTTTAGTTTCATCCCATGATTTTCTTCTTCTTCTTGCGAGAGGGGATGTATCCTCCTATGTTGTTCAAACGCTTGTTTGAAACAGCATATTCAGA
The DNA here is from genome assembly GCF_943734685.1 of Anopheles coluzzii. NCBI lineage: Eukaryota > Metazoa > Arthropoda > Insecta > Diptera > Culicidae > Anopheles > Anopheles coluzzii. The sequence continues at coordinate 11,422,383 of NC_064669.1, forward strand.
GGCTTACTCTCTCTTGTGAAGACTTCGACTATCTAGAGTCATATGTCTGGCAAATATCCCATGATTTTCAACACATGACAAAGAACTGTCAAACTCAGTCGTGATGAAAATCATGCTGAAGAAATTAAAAATTATTATGAATGAAATGAAGTATCAGATGGAAGTCGATTAACATGTTGCACGCGGTGAATAACAATTTTAACATTTTAAAGCAAAGAACTGTCAAACTCAATCCAGCTTGAACAGTGTTGAAAATCATGCTGAAGAAATCAAACATTAGAAATTACAAACTAATTAAATTAATTGAATTAAATCAGATGGAAATGAAATGGCAGATCGATGCGGAATAACAACATAGAATGCATTATTTTATGCAAAACAACGGATTAAACTCATTTTGCGCTTGCATTGCTGTTTTTTTCTTGTTATGTGTTTAATATTCAAAAACATCATTAAACTATTAATTTATTGACCAATGCTGTACCATATAAATATATCACAATAGATAAGTTTGCCACAAAAAAAGTATCTTCAATACTTTCAATTTGTTTTCTTCAAACGCTGCCAAAGTTGGCCAAACCCTGCAGTTAGCGCGACTGTTAGCATAGCACAGTACAAGCAAGAAATGGTACTCCCACTACTTGACCAGAATACTCCCTTGTAGTGAACTTTTACACAACGGCACAGCACAAGACTTTGTTTTACATTGTGGAGAAAGCTTCACAACAAAAGACACTTCTCTAAACATCGCATCAGGTGCAGTTGCGGTGAAGAAAACCCAAATTCAAATCTGCCAATCTTCTCACCATTTGCGAGAAGGCATGAATTGTGAATTACTTGCAATTAAACATAGCGAGGAAGGAAAAAATTATCACTCCAGAAGTTCTGCCCCTTTCTCGTTCCCGTTGTGCTGCTCTCGTTTTGTATTTCTGCTCTGCTTCGGCGGTCGAACTTCTTCGCTATCGGGTCGGTAATCAGAGCGCTGATCCGAAGACAGTGTTTGTTCGTCCTTCCAGGATTACAGTCTCTCTCTCTCTCTCTCTCTCTCTCTCTCTCTATTTCTCTTTGCTGTAAACCTTTCCTCCCACGCTTGGCGAGAGATCGTCCTGTTTGGTATGCCCACTACGGCACTCTGGCCAAACAACATTACAGGAGCTGTCTCGTGCTCGCTTCCTGCTCGTACACCTTGAACAGTTTTCTCCCCCACAACACACACACACACACACGCACACAGCCACTCTCTTTCTCTCTCTCTCTCTCTCTCCTTCTCTCGCTCGCGACGGCTTTCCCGCTGGAGCAGATTGGCCCCAGGCAGGTCGGGAAAAGCTTGAACTCCCGTCCGTTGGCGCTTACAGTTGCCTTTCGTTTGTCGTTGGTGAAAGTGAACGCGCCCGCGTGTGTACGGACAGGTTGGCCATCGCCGTTTTTTGGGACAGGGGGGGGCTCTTTTGCACCGGGAAAGGACCACCACCACCACTAGCAGCGGTACCACCCAGCTAAGGAGGAAGTCTCTGTCCACTAACCCGTGTGTGCTTCTGTGTCGTTTACCTCCGGGCTTTTGGGGCCAATTGCGGGGATTTTCCTCCCGCCGAGGAAATAAGCCCTGCCGGAGACGGGACAGGAAAAACGGGAAAAATTCTCGCTCGCACAAGTGTCTGCGTGTGTGTGTGTGTCAGTGTACCAATCACATGATCTGCCAGCCCGGAGCGTCGTGCAACAGTCGCGCGGAAACGGGTAACAACTGCGCTGCGCTTTGTGGCCACGCTTGGGGCCACGGGTTTCGCACCTCCCTCCCTCATCAACAGCAATCAGCATGAAGCATGCGATCCTATCAACCAGTACCACTGCACCGAGAGCACCGTCGGATTACAAATCCCAAACGATTTCACCGCGGCCAGAGACACGCAGTGCTCGCGCGCGGAGTGGCGTTAGAAGGCGTGACGCTAGAGGTGTTATGTAATAACACAAAAACCTCTTTGCCATTGCCGTGCAGTACCCAGCGCTGTTCGAGCGTCCTGGAAAGGAAGCTCCTCCTGTACACACAGCGCTGCGTGTGCGATTCTGCCCTCGCCTGCAACCGCGTCGCACCTGTTCGCACCTGTAACGCGATGCGACGCGGTGTTTTGTTGCACGCTGCTGCTGCTGCTGCTGCTGCCGCTGCTCACAAACCGATCATCCCAGCAGCGTTCAATGTATTGATTTTTCCTGACCCAACTACGCGCGAGTCCCGATAATCCGCTCTACTGCTGATGGGCCTGATTTTGGTCTGCCACCGTGGTGCGATGGCGCGTCCATGACGGTTGGGGCTTGGGTTGTACACTGTTTTTTTTTTGTCTTTTCCTCTTCTTCGAACTTTGATGGGAAAAAAAAACCGTTGATTTCGCAACATGGCTAAAGCCCATTTGCCCATTGCCATTTTTGTTTTGCTTTGCGCTGACCCCTGTGTTTCGCGAACGGTTTGTGGGCTTCGCCGCGTATTTCGCCGTACGGACGTTTCGTTTGATACGGATGTGGGGGAAAAAAAAAACAAATTCCATTGCGTCCGTTTGATCAAAGCGAAGGCTTGATTGGACATCGGATTTTTTTTTTTTGTTTGTACTGAAAAATACACTCCCCGTGGGCAGCAGCACGTGTTAGAGATCCTGTCACGTGGCGTGTGTCATGTACCGCCGCCATCGTATGCTTCAGAAGTGAATTTAGAATTTACAACAAAAAAGGGCAGCCGATTTATTGAGATCAGAACGATGTGTAATCTCAGCTGACAGCTCATCGTGCAACACAAGTTTAAGCACAACCACCTTAATAACACCTCGCAACACTCGTCCTTATTTAGCATTTGGTTTGTCATTTTTCTTTCTCTTTTTCTCTTTTTCTCTTGTTTTCTCTGTTTTTCGAATGGTCACACTGCATCAACTGGCAATATATGCACCTATCTGCACACCCGCACACCATTGCACACGCCTGTATTTGCATCTGCACCATCACCACCACGACCACCACCATCACCAGCACAACACGCAGAGTCGTCCTGATCGGTGGAGCAGTCTGCTGGAGCACGCCATGCACGAACTGCCTGCACAGACCTAGCCTGAACGCGTTCCCGCACACACACACACACATACACACCCAAAGTCACACACGCACGCAGTAACCGAGCAGGCGAACGGAACCCGTAACAGAGTTCGCGCGTTTCAGCGTTAGCGACAGCCCTTTGGTGCACACTTCCAGCGCGGGTTCCGTCGCGTCGGTACTCTACCACACCCCCTCCTTCCCCTCCTGCCCGTCTGCTTTCCCTCCCGGCCGCCTTCTCGGTAGCGTGTGGCTGGCGGGTGTGATGGCCAACACTGCCCATCTGTTCCGCAGGCAGAGCTCCCGGGATTTGATCCAGCAGGCGACCGTTCGCAGCCTAGATGAGCTCGAGCTGAGAGTAGGTTCTTGGGGGACGCATGGGGACGGGCACAGTGGCACAGAGAGAGAGAGAGAGAGAGCGACACACATAGAGAGAAAGAGAGAGAGAGCTAACTGTGCGACACATTCCGCTCACAGGAACTACGCAGCCGGCTGGTGCGGGCGGAGAACGGCTCGCAGAATGTGGTGTACGGTGCGACGAACCAGGCGTTCATCAGCGACGATGATCCACCGATGGCGCGCATCCTGGACATTGGACCGTCCGGGACGGGGCCGCCGGGCAAGGATGCGCGCAAGCTCGCCATGCAGGCGTCCATCGTGTCGCAGCAGCAGCAGGAGTCCGCCATCGCCGAGCGACCGGAAGACGAGCGGGAAAGCTGGGACAGCAAGTGGACCTTCCTGCTCGCCACCATTGGGTAGTGTATAGCCCTCTGCTAGATGTCTGCTGCTTCGACTGGTGTTGGGCTTCATGAATCTTTTGAGTGGACTCATTTATGTGCATCTTCAGCGATGAGTGATTCGCATCTCGAATCGAATCCCTAAAGATTCGTGAATTTCCAAGGATTCATTAATCTCCAAAGAATCATGAATCTCCAAGGATTCATGAATCTCAAAGGTTTCATAAATCTCGAAAGATTCATGATTCTCTAAGGATTCTTGAATCTCGAAAGAAGGTACTTGCCAACAAGTCTCAAAAGCCTGACTCTGGCATGAGCACGTAGATTGTTATGCCAAGAAGAAGAATAATAAGAAGCTCAACCTCTGTAGCTGAATCTTTATGAGATTTATGAATCCCTTATGATTCACGAATCCCGGGAGACTCGTGAATCCTTCGAGGTTCATGATTGTTTGAGACTCATGAATCTTTCCAATAGAGATTCAGAATCAAAGATGAATCATGAATCTGAATCAGATTTACCCAATACTACCTTCGACATACGCTGTAGTAAGTCTAACGCTCCGTCTCTCTCTCTCTCTCTCTCTCTCTCTCTCTCTCTCTCTCTCTCTTTCTCTCTTTCTTCCTCTCCCCAGGTACGCCGTTGGGCTAGGTAACGTGTGGCGCTTCCCGTATCTGGCGCAGAAAAATGGCGGCGGTGCATTCCTGGTGCCGTACTTCGTAATGCTGCTGCTGCAGGGCCTGCCAATCTTCTACCTGGAGCTCGCGATCGGGCAACGCCTGCGCAAGGGTGCGATCGGTGTGTGGCACGAGGTGTCCGCCTACCTCGGCGGTATCGGCATCTCCTCCGCCTTCGTCAGCTACATCGTGGCGCTCTACTACAACACCATCATTGCCTGGTGCCTGATCTATCTGCTGCACAGCTTCGAAACGCCGCTGCCGTGGGCCGAATGTCCGAAGCGGCTGTTTAAGAACTTCACCTACGACATCGAGCCGGAGTGTGTGGTGTCGTCGCCGACCAAGTACTACTGGTATCGCGAAACGCTCCAGGTGTCGCCGAGCGTCAACGAGCCGGAGCAGATCAACTACACGGTCGCGCTGGCACTCATCACCGCCTGGTCGCTCGTCTACCTGTGCATGGTGCAGGGCATTACCGAGTCGAGCAAGATCGTCTACATCACGGCCATCTTCCCGTACGTCGTGCTGATCATATTCTTCTTCCGCGGCATCACCCTCAAGGGTAAGCACACTCTCAAGGCCGTGCTGATGCTTCTCGTGCATCACTTAACAACACTTTTTTTTACTTCTTCTATTCATTCAAGGCGCATCGGACGGCATCGCACACCTGTTCACACCACGGTGGGAATCGATTCTGGAACCGGTTGTCTGGTTGGAGGCCGGTACGCAGATTTTCTTCTCGCTCGGGCTAGCGTTCGGAGGGCTGATTGCCTTCAGCTCCTACAATCCGGCCAACAACAACTGCTACCGGGACGCGCTCGTCGTGTCCGTAACCAACTGCTCCACGTCTATGTTTGCCGGTGTGGTTGTATTTTCAGTCATCGGCTTCAAGGTAGCTCGACCTTCCCTTGAATGCATTACTCCGATGCAGAGTTTATCGAGTTTTTTTTTTCAATACCTGTTCTACATCCAACCTCATCGTTCACAGGCCACCTCCATCTATGACAGTTGCGTCGAGGAGCGCTCGGAGATGATACGTCAGAACAAGTCGCACGACCTCTTACCTGTTTGCGATCTGCAAAAGGAGCTGGAAAATGTAACACCCCGCGCTTGCATCGATCAAGTTCATTTATTATAGTAAACGGTTTCGGTTTTTCCACATCTTCTCCTGCAGAGCGCATCCGGTACCGGATTAGCATTCATCATCTTCACCGAAGCGATCAACCAGTTCCCGGCGGCGCAGCTATGGGCCGTTCTGTTCTTTCTGATGCTGTTCACGCTCGGTATCGATTCGCAGTTTGGCACGCTGGAGGGCGTCAGTACCTCGCTGATGGATATGAAACTGTTCCCCAACGTGCCGAAGGAAATGATCACCGGGGTAATGCGTAGCAGAAGATGTGCTATACTATATGAATCACGTTCAATACGTGAAGATTCAATCCAACCAGTCCAATATCCACGATCCCAGAAAATGTACATGATCTAAAGATCCAATCGAGTCCAGCCCAATACCCACTCCAATACCTGAAGATCCAATACCATCGAGACAAATATCCACGATTACAGATCTTGTCCAATTTCTGAAGATCCAAACCAATCCAGTCTAATATCTACGATTCCACAACTCTATGGGGAGTATCCCACCTAATCCAAACCAATACCCGCGATGCTCTAAGATGCCCAATGCCTGTAGATTCAACCCAGTCCAATGTCCACTATTCAGAAGCTCTCTAATACCTCACAATCCACTAATACAATCCAATCCAGTCCAATATCTAGGATTCCACAACATCGTCCATAGTTGAAGCTTTAATCCAACCCAGTTCAATATCCGGTTCAATTGTGCCGGTCTCGTGGAACAGTTGTCTACTCGTACAATTTAACAATATGCCCATCAAGGGTTCAAGACCCGAATGGACCGTACTCCCATATGTAGGATTGAGTATCCTGTTATGGGTAACCAATAAGCCTCCGAAAGCCGCACCCCTAATATTGGTATAAGCAGGCATTGATCCGACAATGGTTGTTATGCTAAAGAAGAAAAAGAAGAAGCTGTTCAATATCCTCGACACCAGAAGATGTCCGATGCATGAAAATCTAATCCCATCGAGTCGAATATCCACGCTTACAGAAGATATCCAATACCTGAAGATCCATTTCAATCCAGTTCGAATATTACAATGCCAAAAGATATCCAATATTTGAAGACCCAAACCAATCCAGTCTAATATCTACGAGTTCTGAAAATGTCCAATACCCGAAGACTCAATCCCATCCAGTCCAATATTCCATGATTCCTGAAGATGACTAATACCGCGCACGGAGTCATTCACATAGATATTTGTTTTCGCAGGCTCTGTGCATGTCCTGTTGTGTACTGTCCCTGTGCTTTGCCAACGGTGCCGGTAGCTACATCTTCCAGCTGATGGATAGCTTCGCCGGCAGCTACACATTGCTTATAATTGCGTTTTTCGAATGCATCGGTGTCAGCTACATATATGGGCTCAAAAGGTTCGTGTAAGCGGTACCGCTCCATTGCTCCGTCCCTTGCATTTACACGCTCCACGTGCTTTTCAGGTTCGCGGACGACATCGAGCTGATGACAGGTTCGCGGCCAAGCCTTTACTGGATGCTCTGCTGGAAGTACATATCCCCGATCGCAATGATAACGATTTTGGTCGCCTCCTTTCTGGAGCTCGCATCCGAGGGCAGTAGCTACCCGGGCTGGAATGCGCTCACCGGTACCACCGATCAGCTCGAGTGGCCGCACTGGTGCATAGTGGTTGCCATCTTGCTGATACTGGTGTCCATTCTGTGGATTCCCGGTGTGGCCATCTTGCGGTAGGTAGCCAGTTTGAAGAGTAGGAGGCTGATTTGATGCTATGGTCGTTCTTTTTTTTTCTTTTAGATTATGTGGCATCAACGTGATCGAAGACAGTGAGCCGGCCTGGTTCCCTTCGGCGGAGCTGCGTGACGTGCACGGTATTGTACCACACGAACCGACCGACATTGAAATATCATTGTTCTGCATACGGGCCGACGGTTCCGAGGGACTCTGCTGTCCCATCTACGGTCCGCGCGAACAGCCACTGGACGAGGAGGAGTAAGCTGGGCCTGCTTACGGTGGGCAAAATGCATGTAAAAAAGAACAAACCATTTCTCTCTACGCTCGTAAGGTACTCGTAAGGTACAGACACAAACACATAACAGAGATCGGTGCGCTATGATTGAACCGTTAAATAGCTGTATTTTTGTTATTGTGTCTGTTGTTAGGTTGACAAAACAGGAACGTCTAACGTACCAACTGAAAGAGCTAGTCGACGCTGAAGCCATACTTACATCCACGTCCACCAAGCAAAGCATCCAATATATATACACACCTTTACCCGCAACACGGCAACGTATACACCTTAGATGGATCTACAGTTGCGTAAAAAGAAAAGCCATCCTATGCTAGCGTTTAAGTATGAATGTTCGAATTTAGTGTTTAAACATAAAAAAAGGCAACACACTCCCACCACTCACACATAAAGACACGGACACTATGCAAAAAGAAGCAGTAGAGAGAGAGAAGAAAACACAAACAATCAAACCATCTAGAACAGTGCAAAACGCCACCCAAGGTGAGGGCGAGCGTAACTGACAAGACTTGAAGATTATACAACAAAAAAACAAAAACAAAAAACGAAAAGAAAATCTCCATTCATCAATTAGCACTGCTAGTCCACCTTGTTGTCGCTAACCTACCGACTTTAGCATATCAATGTGTTCCCAATTGACGGTTATTTAATGTTGGGATGTTCTTAAAAGAATCATACACACATAAACTCCACACACATAGATACACCTAAGTAAGGCAAAGATCAAATTTACGTGCTCTCCCGCGTGCACACTAATAGCGAGTTAGCGAGAGCCGAACGGGCATCAGCCTTATGTTCAATATACGTCTGACAATAATCCTGTTGCCTGATGCCTGCTGCTCCCGGAGGACGCTCCATCAGGATCGTCCGCAAGTGTTCGTTGCTGCATCTTGCTACACGACGAGCGACGTTTCAAACCGCGGGACAGATACGACAATAATGTGCAACCATGACTAATACCATGTTTATCTAGAGAAACAATACTAATCTAAGAGTATTAATTGTTGAATACAGTATACATATTATATATATACACTCACACTCTCGTAGTCACGTATATCTGTACATATAAGTAATTTATAATAAAGGACGACGTTGTAGAGTGGATCAAAGTTGTTGCCAAACAAATTGAAGCTGGTGTAGTGTATAGCCCGATGGGGGTGTAATTCCAGAGAATGTTCATGATTACAATAGTTTTTAAACGGTGGCAATGACAGACCTTGCCTAATTTGTCTTCTCTATTCCACCTCTACATGTACTGTCCACTCTTGCATCCAAACGACGGTTTAGAACATCCTGTATAGAGAAGAAGAAAATAGACCAGCCTAATAAAGCTTATTGCAAGACCGCAAAGCGGTTGTAGCGCCGGATAAGTAAGTAAGTAATGCATTGCAACGAAATACTCAACAATGGCAGTGGCTAACCTGATCACATCGTAGCCAGATGATGACTACGTTCTGATAGCGCAGAGGACCCCCACCAATTCCTGGCTCATTGTGCACTGTCCTCCCGATTCTATGTACACTTCGAGAGCCCTAAAAATTGTATAATCAATTGCAACAATATTATGACGGTTTTACGATATTCTGTGCGTTTTAGGTATTGCTGACTTAATGCAAACATTGGTGTAACGACTTCCGACAGCGTGCTCAGACAAACGTATAGGCAACAGAGACGTGCCAGTTTGCCTAGTCGGACATAGTTTCGTCACAACGACTGTTTCGTCTAGACATCGTTGTGTTTAAGTTTCTATACTGTTCAGAGGTTCTTTATTTCTATTGTTTGATTATTTGGTCGTTTGTTTCAAACGCTTCGATACTTAGTCGCTTGAACTAATTTTGAGTCCAGATCCTAAGTCACTGTTCAGGTATATATGTACCTTAGAGCTTGTGGCGCTTCTAGTCAGTCAGGTTATAGCTTTTCTGTGGCGGAAAACGATGATATCAATTGAACTGAAATACATCACGCTGGCATGTGTGCTGGCTGCTACTGTAACTGCAGGGTCGCACTGCCACAACGACTACTACCAGCTTAAGAGTGTCTCCCAAGCGCAAGAGGAGTGTGCCCGTTACCGGGGCATTCCGTGTGCCCGGCTAGCGGTCTACAACAAGTATATCTACCCAAACGATACCCAGACGCAATGCATGGTACGTTGTATGGGCCTCAACCTTGGCTGGTGGAATGACACGCACGGAGTACAGGAACCGGCAATGCGGAGCTTCTTCCATCCGGACCCGGACGACTGCGACTACGAGCGCCGTACCTACCATTGTCTTAATTCTCAACGTCTCAATCACCCATCACCGCACGTCGATGTTTGCGAACGTGCGTACGAATCCTTCCGGTGTTACTATGAGCAGTACGGCAACATCGTCGTAACGCCGCAGTTCGTCCCACTGAGTGATCTACAGCAGGTAGATGTATTGTTGCAGTGTGCCAATATGCTACCATTAACCGTCGGAAGATCATGCGCTGGCGGTAGTAAACCGTCGAAGCGTGATGTCGATTGTTTAGCGCGCTGTTTTCTACTGAGAAGCGGATTGTACAGTGAGCAACATGGACCACATTTGGACCGTCTGTACGTGCAGTGTAACAATTACGCGAACGAGACTCGTTTTCGTGAAACCACCGGTACCTGCTACCGGCGGCTGAAGTCGGAATGTCAGGACGAATGTGTTCTAGCGGGTCGGTTTTTGCGGGAATGTTTCTATGAAGGAGGAATATCAATAGTTAACTCACTCCCCGCATCGGAAGCATCTGTAGAATCGGCAGGTTCTTTGGGTTCGGGACAAGGATCTGCCGAATTGGGAGAATCTGTAGGATCTGGAGGTACTTTAGGAGAGTCAGGATCTGTACGATCGGACCAACGATCTGCAGGATCGATAGAACTTTTAGAAATGACAGGATCTTTAGGATCGGGAGAAGGTTCTTCGCAATTGAGAGGATCTGCAGCATCAAGAGAAAGTTCTGCAGACATGGAAGGATTTGTACGACCGAGAAAACCTTCAGGATCTTTGGGATCGGCAGGAACTTTAGGATTGGTCGGATCTACAGGAACGGAACAAGGATCTGTAGGAACTGGAGAAACTTTAGGATTGCCAGGTTCTTTAGGATCGGGAGAAGGTTCTACAGAATTGGGAAGATCTGTACGACGAAAAAAACCTTCGAAATCGGTAGGATCGGTAGGATCTGTGGAATCGGAAGAATCTGTTTAATTAGGAGGATCTTACGGATTAGGATTAGCAAAAAAGGAAAGTAAATGTGGAATTGAGGAAACATTTAGATTCGGGAGGACGTTTGGAGCCATTGTCCACGAGTGTTCTTGCCGAATCTGAACGTTGTGCAATCGAAGACGACAATTGTGTTATTAAATTGGACAGAGTAGCTTACACCATCCGACGTGTGATCAAGTGGTAGACAGTGGCTTCTATTCAAAAAGACTATTGTCATTAACAAGGGAGAAATTGTCTATTGGACTGGTAAACTCTGTATATATATACACTCACACTCTCGTAGTCACGTATATCTGTACATATAAGTAATTTATAATAAAGGACGACGTTGTAGAGTGGATCAAAGTTGTTGCCAAACAAAATGAAACCGATGTAGTGTATAGCCTGATGGGGTGTAATTCCAGAGCATGTTCATGATTACAATAGTTTTTAAAGGGTGGCAATGACAGACCTTGCCTAACTTGTCGTATCTATCCCGAATTGGCTACGGAAGGTACCGGACCCGTCTGTTGATCGGTGCTCGGGCTTTTGCTGCGTTTCGTCATCTTTCGATGCTTCTTAGAATGGATGTGAATCTGCCATTGATGCTCGCCGATGAACACCCGCTGACACGTTTCGCAGCGGAATGTACGCTCCGTTTGCAGTCGTTCGCGGTCTGTTGCTATTTTGGGCACACAGGGCACAGGGGACGGCTGTCCAGATTTGATGGCATCGATGATGGCTAACGCCGGATCGGATACCTGCACCTTCCAATGGTCGACATTGCCGGTGTCTAGTGCGTAGATTGGTGGCACCTCGCGACCAATATCGGACAGGAATCGATTGCGGATCCACTGGAGCTGACGGCGGGCATAGCGACGCGTGACCAGTTTCAGGTAGTCGAGACAATCCTCCAGCATGCTCAGACCGGTTGGCTTGGGGCGGGGATGTCCCAGCGACGTAGTACGGTAATCTAGAATCTCGAGATCCTGTTCCGGGCCGTACGTTTCTAGATACTTCACGAACTCCTTGAAGCCTATGGCTTGTAGTATGCCCTGATGGAACTGGCAAGCGCTGTACAGAGAAAACATCAAGATCAAACAACCATTAGGGTGGCGAAATTGACAACACACAGTTATGGTAGTTCAACTCACTCGTAGGGTTTGACGTACGATTCATAAAATGTTCGTATCTCTGGCAGCAGTCCTTGGGCAACCATACTGTCCACCCTCGCATCCAAACGGCGGTTTAGAATATCCTGTATAAAGAAGAATAAAACAGACCAGCTTAATGTATTGCAACGAAATACCAAACAATGGCAGTGTCTAACCTGATCGCATCGTAGCCAGATGATGACTACGTTCTGATAGCGCAGAGGACCCCCTAAACCGCAAGCACCTGGCGCTGACCGTTGTTCCGCCAATTCCTGGCTCATTGTGCACTGTCCTCCCGATTCTATGTACACTTCGAGAGCCCTGGAAATTGTATAATCAAATGCAACAATATTATGACGGTTTTACGATATTCTGTGCGTTTTAGGTATTGCTGACTTAATGCAAACATTGGTGTAACGACTTCCGACAGCGTGCTCAGACAAACGTATAGGCAACAGAGACGTGCCAGTTTGCCTAGTCGAACAGAGTTATGCAACGACTGTTTCGTCTAGACATCGTTGTGTTTAAGTTTCTATACAGTTCAGAAGTTCTTTATTTCTATTGTTTGATTATTTGGTCGTTTGGTTGCACTAGATGCACTAGCAGTGAGCCCATAACAGAAATAGCTGCACAGGTGTATATATACCTTAGTGCTTGTGGCGATTCCATCAAGTCAAACTCTAGCTCCTCGGTGACAGCAAACGATGGCAACAATCAAGCTGAAATACATCACGCTGGCATGTGTGCTGGCTGCTACTGTAACTGCAGGGTCGCACTGCCACAACGACTACTACCAGCTTAAGAGTGTCTCCCAAGCGCAAGAGGAGTGTGCCCGTTACCAGGGCATTCCGTGTGCCCGGCTAGCGGTCTACAACAAGTATATCTACCCAAACGATACCCAGACGCAATGCATGGTACGTTGTATGGGCCTCAACCTTGGCTGGTGGAATGACACGCACGGAGTACAGGAACCGGCAATGCGGAGCTTCTTCCATCCGGACCCGGACGACTGCGACTACGAGCGCCGTACCTACCATTGTCTTAATTCTCAACGTCTCAATCACCCATCACCGCACGTCGATGTTTGCGAACGTGCGTACGAATCCTTCCGGTGTTACTACGAGCAGTACGGCAACATCGTCGTAACGCCGCAGTTCGTCCCACTGAGTGATCTACAGCAGGTAGATGTATTGTTGCAGTGTGCCAATATGCTACCATTAACCGTCGGAAGATCATGCGCTGGCGGTAGTAAACCGTCGGAGCGTGATGTCGATTGTTTAGCGCGCTGTTTTCTACTGAGAAGCGGATTGTACAGTGAGCAACATGGACCACATTTGGACCGTCTGTACGTGCAGTGTAACAATTACGCGAACGAGACTCGTTTTCGTGAAACCACCGGTACCTGCTACCGGCGGCTGAAGTCGGAATGTCAGGACGAATGTGTTCTAGCGGGTCGGTTTTTGCGGGAATGTTTCTATGAAGGCGGATTATTGGGATCTATACCAGTCCCTGGAGGTCTGGGTGGATTAGTAGGTGGATTGACCGGATTAACAGGGTTGGTACCACCTGTAACATTGCAATTGACATCGCCTGGATTAGCGGCAGTAACTTTAACATTGAGTGCACCTTCAGTAATGGTAGGAGCATTGCCAGTACCTCCAGTAATGGTAGGCACATCGGGAGTAGCCGCTAATGTGGGGATATTGTAATTGTCACAACATGCAATAATATCCGTATTACCAGGCAATCTAGGACCGCTATAAAATATTATCCCACTAGCAACAAAAAAGCACAACTAAAAATATGTTCTCATCATCTTAGAGTTGTTCAGAATGTACATGATCTATCTTCTTTGAGGAAAAAAAAACACAAATTCTTTCAACAGCCACAATCGTCTTGGATCTTCACTTCAAAAAGCAAAAAAGATCGGTTTTCATACCCAATCATTGCCAAATTGGAACCATTCAGAAAAGGATAAATTTTGCCTCGACGACAAAGGTCACATATTTTGAAATAAAAGTATCGCATTCATAGTTGTGTATGCTCATTGCAATGGCTTGTTTTATTTTAACACTACTTATACCCTTCAGACATAATACAAAAATCACAAAGCGTCAATTATTACCGGAAAATCGTTTAAAGCCGTGTCAAGCTATTGTTCACCAGACCGGCAGTACAGTAGTCAACACGTACGATTTAACAACATGCCCGTCATGAGTTCAAACCCCGAATTGACCGTGCCCCCATACGTAGGATTGAATATCCTGCTATGGTAATAAATAAGTTATTAAAAGCCAAGCCCACTACATGAAGGCCTTGACCGACAACGTTTGTTGTGCCAAAGAAGAAGAAGAAGAAGAAGAAGAAGGTGTTGTTGGGTGTACAAATCATCAAGCAGTGCACCATGTGAGCAGCGTTCAGGAGAAAAAGGTTCAAATTATGTCATCGAAGAGCTTACAACTGCTATTAAGAGATTGTTCTGAAATCATAAAATGAAAATTCAAGACGTTATTTCAGGTTTACTTCTTTTTTTTGATTTGATAGCTCATTTCTTCCGATAATCATTTAAAATAATTTCATCCATAAGGCTGCCACGGCTAGCCATCCAGTACCCAGTACGGTCGGTCATATTTTTGAGTACATTGTTGTTGAGCTAAAGAAGAAGTTGTGAAGCTCTGTCTCGGTTGCGTGAAGCCCTATCCTTGCGTGAAGCCCTATTGTATGGTAAATGATGATCACAAAAGCTTCGGTTGTTTCTGGTTTGTTAGCGTAACACTTAACTTTAACAGCTTCTCATAAATAATAGTCCAATGATGTCAAATCGCAGCTCCTTGGTGGCCAAACGACAAGAGAATTGGGACTGATCATTCAAAAACTGTGCACAAAAGATGGATTATAAAATGGGCTGTGTGGCACGGAGCGCCATCCTGATGAAATCAAAGATCATCAATTTCATGATCGTAGGCCAACTGCTGATCCTCACCTAAGTCGCAGCACAGAATGGGAGTGTTTGAGCTATACAATCGTGGTATATTACAGGTGGGTAAGACAGGTTTAGTTCCGATAGTATCGTTGCACCGTTTAAGATCGTTGCATAGGCGGAATGCTTAACAAAGGATCGATTTTGAGTAACATACATGTATAGGATTTACAAAGCCTAATTTTAAACGGTTTAGAGGGCGCATATTTGAAGGTGCTTGTCATCCGTTGTTGACTCAAAAACAATATTTCAATCAAACGAATATGAAACAATTTAAATAGTGCGACAGTAAATCAAGAACACAGCAGAACTTAATTCTCAAATGCTTTGTTTTATTCACCTTAAAGCCATGCTGATCGGTTTATCATTCGTTTTTCTTAACGTCCGTAGCACTTGTGGAGCGGGCACGTCTTAACCTTGTTGCAGTAGCAGACGGGCTGGCCGAGGAAAGCCTTGGCAGCGTCGACGAACACGGTGTGGAGCAGGTACTCCAGACCACGCGACTCGCCGAAGCAGTTCTGGAACGTATCGTAGGCCTGTTGGCAGGTGCTCTTCTTGCAAGCCAGCTTCTTCTGGTTCTGCAGACAGGCGACGGTCTGGGCGTTGTTCGGGTTGAACACCTCCTCCTTGTACTGGTAGTAGAGACGCTCCAGCTTCGCGCCATCCTCCACGCTGTACAGTCCACTGCGGGTCACGAACGAGTAGAAGAAGCACAGCGACTCCTCGCCGCTCGGGAAGCATCCTCCAGCAAGGCTCTGCAGGGTGGACTGCGAGACAGCCAGCATACCGAACAGATCGTAGGCGACCTGCAGATCCTCAAGGTAGGAGTTGACCACGAACTGCGGGCATTCGCTCAAGGCACCGTAGTACTGGTAGTAGCATTGGAACGCCTTGTACACCTGGGTGCAGAGGTCATCGTCGCAGGTGTACAGGTTCTCCGCCAGACACGCTTCCGTGCGCTCGACGTTGTGGAAGTCATCCGGGTACGGCACGAAATGTCCGGCAACCATGTTCTTCTGCAGACCGGTGGTGTGGTTCCAGAAGCGCAGGTTGAAGGCAACGCAACGCAGCAGACAGCGAACCTCCTCCACATCGGGGTAGCCTTCCTTGACGTAGCGCAGCAGATCGTCATCGTGAACGCCTTGGTACTCGGCGCACTCAGCCTGTGCCTGGTTGAAGCTCTTCTCCACGACGTAGTGCTGCAGACTGGCCGACACCGAGACGGCGCCTACCGCCAGCACGAAGACCGAAAGTGCAAACGAGTTCATTGTTGCTCTAGTTGCTTGCTGTACACAATTCAGCTGGAACTGCATGCCTTTCTCACTGCCGAGGGCACATATATATACCAAAAGAGGGCTCGACCAACCAAGGGCCACGGTCACATGCGTGTCGTTTAGGCGAATCGTCATGTTCCTCCATTATCGCAGAGTCGTGTGACAGTAACAACAATAACAAAAATAATAATCTCTTTCGAAGTGAGGAACATAAAAAAAGTAGTAGTGAAAAACCGGCCTACTGATTCACACTAGTTATGTCAGCTAGATACCATTTCTCCTAGAAGTACGTGACTTTACCACACTTTTGGTTGATCTAAGGAAAGCTCAACACACACAGAAAGCGTACATGTTTCAATATTAGTTGTATTCCTACTCCACCTTTGCCTCATTTTTTAATCTAGTAAATGATTTTGTCCGAGGCCGATCTCGTAGTACAGTCGTCAACTAAATAAATAAATAAATAAACTCGTACGACTTAACAACATGCCCGTCATGGGTTCAAGCCCCAAATAGACCGTGTCGCCATACGTAGGATTGACTATCCTGCTATGGGGGGGAATCAATTAGTCACTGAAAGCCAAACCCACAAGAGGTAAAGGCAGGCCTTGACCGACAACGGTTGTTGAGCCAAAGAAGAAGAAGAAGAAATGATTTTGTATGGCGCTTGTATGGCGTAGATGTAAAAACAGAGTCTGTGCATTTAAAAACTTGCTTGTTATTACAGGTTGACCCTTAATAAATAAAAATAAATAAATAAGTTTTCGCAGCTGCTTCCGACGTTTTGTTCCAATGAGCCTAATGGTACAGTGCGACTTAACAACATGCTCGTCATGGTCTCAAACCCCTTTATGGATCTGACAATCCTGTGATTTGGTTAATACTACTAGTTTATAATAATTATAAACTAATTAAGTTATTTATAGCCTATCCCATAGGGCAGGCTTACCTAAAATGGCCGCTGCAACAAATAAGAGAATATTTGGAAATTCATAGTTTTGCTATCTTATATTTTATTTTTAAGAATTGTGTAAAAGGTTAAATACATTATCCCCGCTTAGATTCTAATTAACGTAAATAAAATATAAAAATTCACTGACTTTCAAACAGTAGCAATAGTTGGAAATATTACTTTTCAATTTTTCAATTATTCAATTGTTCCAGCTTTCCGCAAAAAGACAAAACCAAAGGTTCAACGAACATGGACGTACAACTCTCTAAAAGAGTGAATTTTGTGCTCAAATAGTACAATATCTCGTACAGTATGCCAATATAATGATTGCAATCGCTAAATTCATTACTAAACACTATTAACTTAAGATATATGACCAATGGAAGACAGAGGGTGAAGTGGCAAACACTTGTTGAGATAGCAAGTTGACATGGAGTCCTCTACTGATCCAAGGTCGAGACAGTAGTATTAGTATTTATATTTAAACATTATTCATTTTCTTCACAAATTCATTACATTGGTTCTGTTAGCTAATTTCCATTTTCACTCCTTAACTCAATACGTTCTGTTTACTTTCTTTTTGTATGCCGTTTTTGACTCAATCAATATGTTGATTATGGAGGACGATTCTACCTTTGGGAAAAATTGTAAAAAAAAAAATACCTGATACGGTCGAGATAACATATTGGCAGTTAAAAGGCGCGAGACCGTGAACGGTTTCGAATACTCCCACTGTAGGCCAAGCCTGCCAATGGGGCTTTAGCGCCGGATATGTAAGCGGGGCGGTCCCGTGGTACAGTCGTCAATTCGAACGACTCAAAGGCTTGCACGTCATGGGCGCAATCCTAGTGCACCGTCCCCCCGTAGCAAAGATTGACTATACGGCTGCGTGGTAATGAATAAAGTCTCGAAAGCCTGTATATAGGCCGGCATGTCCGCGTAGGACGTTACACCAAATAGAAGAAGAAGATGTAAGCAATATAAATGGACAATTTTGTGACTAACATTCGTCTACGAGGTCATGACATATTGAAAAGCCAGCGAGTTTAGCAAAACCTGAATTATAATGGGGCAATACTGTAAATCTATACTCATATATCTATACTCATTAACGATGTAACGCAAACTGGGATCCAGATGAAAAGACATACACTAATGGAGGAATATTAGAAATATTAGAGCCAGCACGTCTACCAATATACACCCTGGTTAATGGTTAAATAAAGTATTTCGTTCAACGTATACGTATAGGATAGTATATTAAATTTTTGTTTAAGCATCATTTTTGTTCGCCACTTATGGCATCGCAAGACACAGTAAACACTTAAATAGTAACGTAGCGCAAACCTTCACTAATTGCAGATGTAAATGTTTGACAATCTACTCCTCCATAGAATTATAACTCTATAGAGCAAAGTCACATGGCTCGAATTGTGCATAGCCTCAGACAAACTGACAAAAGATCAGAACAGGAGGAGAAATCAATGCATCAATTTCTGCTTTTAGCAGTTAGGTTATAAAGTTTGTTATAGTAGTAGAAGCAGTACAACAAATCTCTTGATTTGAGAGGACCAGAACACTAATAAAAACATGCTTGTTTTTCAATTCATTCTATTTTAAGCAATTTATTGATTCTTTTGTCCGATGCAACAAGTCGTTGAATCGACCTGTTTTTCACTGCCTGGTGTAGGTCATGGCAGCATCCTTGAACACAGCCAGGAAGTGCTTGTACAGATCAGTGTTGCCGAAGCACTGGCTGAAAACGTCAGTGGCGTGCTCGCACCGGGTCTTGTGACAGGCCAGCTTGTTCAGGTTGGTGAGGCAGACCTGAGTGTCGGTGTTGTCCTTCTTGAAGGCATCCTCCTGGGACTGAGTGTACAGGTTGTGCAGGAGCGGAGCATCCTTGGACCAGGCACCGAAGCGAGTCACGTACGCGAAGAAGAAGCACTGCGACTCAGGTCCGCTTGGGAAGCATCCTCCAGCCAGCTTGCGGCGGGTGTCCTCCGACACATCCAGCATGTCGAACAGGTCGTAGGCCAGCTGCAGATCCTCACCGTAGTAGCTCGGGACGTACTCGGGGCAGGTGGTGAGCGTTCCATAGTTCTGGTAGTAGCACTGGAAGGCACGGTAGGCTTGCACGCACGGCTCACCGTTGCACTCCTGCGGCAGGTACACCAGACAACGCTCAGTACGCTTGGCATTGTCGCAGTCCTCCGTGGCCGGGACGAAGTAGTTAGCAAGCACGTTCTCGTGGAGCGTACCGTTCTCCCATGCGCGCAGGTTCTCCAGGACGCACAGCACCAGACAGTGGACCTCTGGCTCATCCGGGTATCCTTCACGCATGTAGCGCTGCAGGCGATCGTCCGGCACCTGCAGGTAGACGGCGCACTCAGCCTGAGCCTCCGGGAAGCTCTTCCGAACGAAGTAGTGCGGAAGCGGCGAATGCTCAGCCTGGATGGAGCCAATGATGGCAACCAGGGCGATGGCCGACACAGTGAAGAAGTTCATGTTGGACTACCTTGATGTTTGCTGTACACCAGACAAGTGTATGCTTTTGAAAGCGTTGCGAAGCTTATTTATACGTGAGAGCTGAGCAGGGCACTCCATCACACGCGCGATTCATGCTTTCGCGTTGTCACCGTCATATCAAATGAAGGTACAGAAAAAAATCCGAAAGAAAATGTTTACTCAAGAAACTCGTACTCCGTGCAGAAGATACAGTTACGGTTTTGTTAAGGTTTTGTCTTTAGACCATTGCCGCTGAAGATACAGTTACGGCTTTTTTAAGGTGTTGGTTATAGAGCACTGGTAACTGACTATGTATTTACTACATACCTCAACAAAAATCTTAAGTTCTATGAGGTAGAGATTTTTATAATTTATTGTATTTGTTAAATAAAAAAGTATAACATGGCCTGTCAAATGTAGTACAATTGTCATGCAGTTTGACCATGAAGTATGTCCGTCATGGATCCAAGTCTCGTAAAAAATCCGGAAAAATTAGCTATAATTTGCGATATACTAGAACGGTATTTTATTTCCGTTCCTGTTGTTTTTTTTTGCCCAAGGTGTAGTGGGAAATTTGGGAATTTTACAATATACTATGCCTTTCGCAATAAGCTAAGATAGGTAAGAATTACCACAACAATGACGATGTGACCTTTTGCGCCGATCTATGCTCAACCATCCGGACCGGTTTCGTGGTACAGTCGTCAACTCGTACGACTTAACAACATACCCGTAATAGGTTCAAGCCCCAAATGGACCGTGCCCCCAAACCTAGGATTGACTATCCTGCTATATGGGGTAATCCATAAGTCACTGAAAGCCAAGCCCACAAAATGGTACAGGGCAGGCCTTGACCGAGAACGGTTGTTGTTGTGCCTAATGAAGAAGAAGAATAACATCCTCGACCATCACGCAAGATAAACTTTTTTTAGATAGAATGATTGAGGTTACCATAATTTCCCGAGTTTCACTAATTAGAGTTATGCGAATTTTTAATTTTGACATTTATTATGTCAAATCAGTAGAATTTTCTCCAATAATTGTCAAACGCTAAATAAATTGTATTATAATTGAATGTTATAAATTGCTAAAGAGACAAAAATAATCTAGTCGTCTATACGATCTGTGTTTAATAAGGAATTTAGTGCATAAATGCGCTAAATTAAATAAAAAATAACCATGTATCAATAAAATTTAGGCTGAAGAACGTGATATTCGACGTACGCGAAATTCCAAGAAAATCGGAACACATTATTTACGTAACTCGGAGAAAGGCTGTACATGTAATACTGAAAAGTAGCTATCCTAATTACGCCCCAAGACGAACAAAAGACTACACTATGCATACGACATTTGATTTAATCTATCTACATTAAAACGCGTACATAAATTATTTGTAAATGGTTCATCAATCATCCAAACGATCTATGTAATTATTTTTCAATATTAATATTTTTTGCTATATTGTCAGCACTTGTTGCAGTAACGAGCGATAAGCTTACTCAATGTTTCTTACTACTTTTAAAATTATTTCATTCGATACTTTCAGCGTACGCTTTACATCAAATCTTAAGTTTTATTTTGTTCGGTTACATTCTTCTTTGCAAGCCATTTTCTGCTAGAGGTAACCTCCCAGATATTCTTGTAAAATTTATTATTATTAAATATAAGTTTTTTTTATTTAGAAGGAGCAGTCCGAAAAGGCCGTATTGCTGTTATTGTAAGGTTATTGATATGGATAAATTACAATAGATTTCGATATGGAGATTAGAGGATGGTGTTCATGATGGTGGCAGGAGGCACGTTCCGCGATGTATCCCTGGCATTTGGTTAAGATGTGGCAAAACAGTGATGTCTTTGCCTCATAAACTGTAGAGGGCTAGATTTTGGCAATAAACTGTTATATATGAGGCAAACGTGTCCGATTTCAAAACGTGAAAGCACTCTTTGATCTTGGGGTTATGAGGGATCTCTCCATTGTGGTGTAATAGTTTTGAAGTCCAGAAACCTGATCTGGAGTCAGCAGAACATGATTTGTGATTAATCTTCGGTATATTGATAAGTTGTCAGATGTTCGGGTCA
This sequence comes from Anopheles coluzzii, assembly GCF_943734685.1. Classification (NCBI taxonomy): domain Eukaryota; kingdom Metazoa; phylum Arthropoda; class Insecta; order Diptera; family Culicidae; genus Anopheles; species Anopheles coluzzii. Next base: position 11,444,168 of record NC_064669.1, read on the forward strand.
CGGATGGATCCAAATTTAAGGTATTATTTTTATACCTGTTTCCAGGCATACTCCGTTTATGAACTGAATAGTGTTTTATAGAAAATTTTATACAATTAGCATGTTGAACATTATATTAAGTGCATGTAGCTTATTTATAATTGAAGAGATATTTAAAAAACAAGCTCTTTTCGCCTTTTTTGCTGATTGCATCAATGGGCGGTACAACAATCTCACAGTTGTATCCACCTGGCGAAGTGTCCACCGAGTAAAGGTGCTAACTAGCCAACGATCTGCATACGTCTTTCTCCTTCTTATGTCAAACTACAAGGAGCAAGGCGAGAAGTGATAGTCTCCCAGGATCGCATCAGCGGCTCCGAACCGCTTCAGTTACCTAGTTACACCGACTGCAATTCCGGTAAAAGTAAGAGTATTATACAGTCGGAACCGTCGGAAACTCATCCAATTTGAGTTATGAAAAGTTGTAGACGTGTAAAGTGCAAAAAGTGATGGAAAGTAAATGAGATTATGAATTAAAAATGAGACACTATAATATTTATGTAAAAGGCTAAAAAAATTTCGTAAAATCTCTTCACGGATAAACATATTGTTTGTAAAACGAGTATATATAGAGATTTTTTGATTTGAAACACTCTTTAAAATATTACAGAATGGTTGACAATGCATGGGAATGTATTAATTCTTTGGATTCAGTACTATGTAAAGGATATTTTCATTTTTTAACAGAACAGAACCGAACAGGACACCTCAAAGTTCAAAGTGATAGTCTAAGTGCCTCAAAGTAGATCAACGAGTAAATCGTGAAACATCTATTTAGTCATTTCTGAGTGGACAGATTGAACCGACAAGTTATTCACACAAAATAGATTAAGATTTTTCATTGATTCATTCAATCTATCGCAATTTATTGGTTCTTTTGCTCTTTAGAACAAGTCTTTTGATCGTCTCAATGCTTATTGCCTGGTGTAGGTCATGGCAGCATCCTTGAACACAGCCAGGAAGTGCTTGTACAGATCAGTGTTGCCGAAGCACTGGCTGAAAACGTCAGTGGCGTGCTCGCACCGGGTCTTGTGACAGGCCAGCTTGTTCAGGTTGGTGAGGCAGACCTGAGTGTCGGTGTTGTCCTTCTTGAAGGCATCCTCCTGGGACTGAGTGTACAGGTTGTGCAGGAGCGGAGCATCCTTGGACCAGGCACCGAAGCGAGTCACGTACGCGAAGAAGAAGCACTGCGACTCAGGTCCGCTTGGGAAGCATCCTCCAGCCAGCTTGCGGCGGGTGTCCTCCGACACATCCAGCATGTCGAACAGGTCGTAGGCCAGCTGCAAATCCTCACCGTAGTAGCTCGGGACGTACTCGGGGCAGGTGGTGAGCGTTCCATAGTTCTGGTAGTAGCACTGGAAGGCACGGTAGGCTTGCACGCACGGCTCGCCGTTGCACTCCTGCGGCAGGTTCACCAGACAACGCTCAGTACGCTTGGCATTGTCGCAGTCCTCCGTGGCCGGGACGAAGTAGTTAGCAAGCACGTTCTCGTGGAGCGTACCGTTCTCCCATGCGCGCAGGTTCTCCAGGACGCACAGCACCAGACAGTGGACCTCTGGCTCATCCGGGTATCCTTCACGCATGTAGCGCTGCAGACGATCGTCCGGCACCTGCAGGTAGACGGCGCACTCAGCCTGAGCCTCCGGGAAGCTCTTCCGAACGAAGTAGTGCGGAAGCGGCGAATGCTCAGCCTGGATGGAGCCAATGATGGCAACCAGGGCGATGGCCGACACAGTGAAGAAGTTCATGTTGGACTACCTTGATGTTTGCTGCGCTAGTGGAGCTGTACTGTTGAGACTGAGTTTAAACTCATATATATATGAACCGCTCACTGGCCTGTCGTCTGCAGTGATATCATGCAGCAGAAGAAAACGCGTGCCTTAGAGTCAGTTTTCACTTAATACATTTCGATAGTAGTTTACTTCCATAAAAAAAAACATTCGCGAGTGTTCATGGGTTCTCTGCAGCTGATAGTAATGTAGGTAGTGCGTGCCGGATAGCGTTTGTCGTTGTTGCGCAAGAGAAAGAATAAGTTTTCGTTGTACACGTAGTTGTGCATCAAAACATACAGAAAAATAAGCATTGAGCTTTGCCAAGGGCATATAGCGTTTCTGCTCTTTGCAGCGACAAAGCACTTTTCCTGTACAGTAGCACATAACCCCATGAAAATAAGACACACAATATGCTCTTATCACTTTTACAATCATTTCCACCATTACATCCAATGTGTACTTAATTGAAATTAAGTGCATGAAATAATACAAGACGAATAAAATAATATAAAAATTGCTCATCACAATTCAGTAATGAAATATATGTTTGATAATACATGTTTGTTAGGCCGGTCATGGGTTCAAGCCCCAAATAGACCGTGCCGCCATACGTAGGATTGACTATCCTGCTATGGGGGGAAATCAATTAGTAAAGGTATCAATTACCAAACCCACAAGAGGTAAAGGCAGGCCTTGAACGACAACGGTTGTTGAGCCAAAGAAGAAGAAGAAGAAGAATACATGTTTGTTATGTGAACTACATCACAGTTTTTCTTTTAATTCGAAATACTTCGCCTTGAACATACGTGTAGGTAAAGTATTATAATATTGAAATATTGAATGAATGAATATAATAATTCATATTATATTGATATGATATGAATATAATAATAACATTGAAAAATAATATCAGAAAGACTTCGATGAGCAATTCATCTAATTGCAGAGCTAGAGTCTTGGCTGATTACTTGCCAGATTTGCATCATTGATGCGACAGGTTCTTTTAGGTTTCTTATTCTTTCCTTATTCGTTTTTAGTGTGGTGATTTTCTTTTCTTTACTCTTGTTCGGTATGCGCTTTGAGGTATTGCTGCATTCTACGGAATGCATTGTTCTTACAGTTTCTACAAGTGTATTTCTCGCCCAAGTTTGAATTTTTATTACTAAAGCATTTCTCAAGATCTCAATTATATATTTAACAATCGTTTTGGTGACTTTTAATAAGTTTTGTAACAATCTATAAACAATATGCGTCATGCGTTTTGTCATGTAGTTTATAGCTGAATAATGTTACACAAATTTTCAGTTTCAATCATCCAGAAGTAATCTCGCTAAGATAGGCTTACAAATTATGATTTACAGCAACAGTTAATAGTTAACTCTCTTGAATCTAGACAATTCTTGCCCTTATTACAATATCTTCCAAATTTTATGAAAGTTTACTGTCTCCATAAGTGTTTGGACCATCAGAGTTCGATCTGAACTATAAGATTCGATCGGAAGTGTCAACAGTCGACTGGTATAGAAAGATTTATTCGGATTCAATCAGAGCAATTCCGATTTGAATCGAGTTGAATACAGAACTCTTTACAGGGTCGATTGAATTTATAGCATCTGGAGTCAAAGTGGTTTTGTAAATCCACCTGGATGATGATGGAATAGTACTAGCTTCTAGTAAAGAGACATTTTAGCTCATTTTATGAAAGAGAAATCGAAGCATAAATGTTGTGGGTAAAATTGAGAAAACAATATAATAGTTATATGAGGAAGTTAACTTCCTAAATGAGGCAAACGCAATAAAGTTCAATTGATAATATTTGATTTATTGATTGGTTCGTGCAAATGAGCAACAGGAATTGGATTGCTCAGGATCAGTCCCATGATTGATGCTCCTTAACGTCCGTAGCACTTGTGGAGCGGGCACGTCTTAACCTTGTTGCAGTAGCAGACGGGCTGGCCGAGGAAAGCCTTGGCAGCGTCGACGAACACGGTGTGGAGCAGGTACTCCAGACCACGCGACTCGCCGAAGCAGTTCTGGAACGTATCGTAGGCCTGTTGGCAGGTGCTCTTCTTGCAAGCCAGCTTCTTCTGGTTCTGCAGACAGGCGACGGTCTGGGCGTTGTTCGGGTTGAACACCTCCTCCTTGTACTGGTAGTAGAGACGCTCCAGCTTCGCGCCATCCTCCACGCTGTACAGTCCACTGCGGGTCACGAACGAGTAGAAGAAGCACAGCGACTCCTCGCCGCTCGGGAAGCATCCTCCAGCAAGGCTCTGCAGGGTGGACTGCGAGACAGCCAGCATACCGAACAGATCGTAGGCGACCTGCAGATCCTCAAGGTAGGAGTTGACCACGAACTGCGGGCACTCGCTCAAGGCACCGTAGTACTGGTAGTAGCATTGGAACGCCTTGTACACCTGGGTGCAGAGGTCATCGTCGCAGGTGTACAGGTTCTCCGCCAGACACGCTTCCGTGCGCTCGACGTTGTGGAAGTCATCCGGGTACGGCACGAAATGTCCGGCAACCATGTTCTTCTGCAGACCGGTGGTGTGGTTCCAGAAGCGCAGGTTGAAGGCAACGCAACGCAGCAGACAGCGAACCTCCTCCACATCGGGGTAGCCTTCCTTGACGTAGCGCAGCAGATCGTCATCGTGAACGCCTTGGTACTCGGCGCACTCAGCCTGTGCCTGGTTGAAGCTCTTCTCCACGACGTAGTGCTGCAGACTGGCCGACACCGAGACGGCGCCTACCGCCAGCACGAAGACCGAAAGTGCAAACGAGTTCATTGTTGCTCTAGTTGCTTGCTGTACACAATTCAGCTGGAACTGCATGCCTTTCTCACTGCCGAGGGCACATATATATACCGAAAAAGAGTCAGATTAAGCTGGTGGCACATGCGTGCCTTTTAGGCGGATCATCATGTTTTTTTGTATCTTAACAACGTGTAAAGATGGGCTAGCGAAGACAGAAACAATATAACAACGTACACATACACGTACATACACACACATCTCACTGGTATGACCACGTTTAGTGCACATTTCACCGATGTGAAGCGTACGTGACATTGTCCGCTTGGACAACTAGTAGAAGCGACGTTTGTACTATATCAAACACGCAGTTTTTCCTTGCCAAGTTAAATCTGCCCAAGTCTCTCCTTACCATTGCCATCCACAGTGCAGCAGTTGCTTCATAGAATGGTAAGACAAAGTACGCAGTTCCAGTGTGTTTAGTGGGTTGTAGTAGTGGGTTGTTTCAAACAGTGTTTCCTAGTGATTGAAAGTTTAACACGATTTCCAAATTGGAAGCTGTTTGTACTCTAGGTTTGAGATGTTAGAAATTTTACTCAAATACAGTTGTTTTTCGTAGAGAACGGGATAGGTTCCATTTCAATTGACTCAAAAAAAGTTGGTCTTTCATCTAGTAACCACATAATTATATTCTATTTATTTGCTGGGGTTTTACCGAGAACCTACGCTCTACATTTTAACTATTTGAAAAAGTGGGCATTTTCATAGCACAACGTATAGATGGCGATTACGTGCACACTTTACGTACTATCCTTAGACATCCAACAACGGGCGAGATAAATCTAATCCTTACTCGCTCTGTGCAATGGAGCTTCGAAGGAGTGTCTTCGGATCATCCAATGTTTGTACCAAACATTATTGCATGCAACATATTTGCTTGCATGCAGATAATACTGTTTTAATGCGAAGCGATAGCATATCCGGAAACAGATGTTCATATCTCAAACAAATGTTCATTGACAGATTAGCAACGAAAAATTTGATGCTCTAATTGTTGACTTCTGAGTAATAACCAGTGAGGGATTTGGGAAAGTGTCTAGCTTCTTTTATTTCAAGTATCCTTACCCTTTGGAACTCTTTGGATACATAAGTGGTAGCCCTAAGAGCTCAGACTTTACAAAAGCTCTGTTGCCTAATAATGAGAAATAGGCATTTGTTCAAACACACTGATTTGTTTTGTTTATTCAATCAAAGAACCATAACCAATAAAAAGCCATATTTAATACTTTGGATTAATTTAGCATTCTCTGTTGGATAATAATCTTTTTGAGAAAGTTTCTCCACTAAATGAAAATGAAAATAAATTCAAATAGAACAAATGATTTTTTTTATCATACACTGTCAAGCCCACGACAACGCAAATTGCCGTGAATTAAATGGTATCCAGAGCTTTGATTATTTAGATGTGTCTTATTGCATTATTATTGAAAGCTTATTGCAACGTTTATTGCATAACATTTGAGCTATTAAAACATCGCAATGCACATGTTAGTTCGCTATTATAGCCATAATTTGTATAATTTGATGCAATTATCGATTTGAACAGCATTTATATTCCATTTCAAAATCGTTTTACGGAAATGCGTCCCTTCACTGATCATGATTTTCAATAAACTGTTAGGTAACTCAATGTGAAATGTTGAACATGACTCCATGAATGGGGTGTATATTTATTACAAAATTAGCAGCAATAAAACAATAAACAAACGCATAGTGCATCTCATGCAATAATGGGTAAATGGTCTAAGTTGCATTCGCTACTAAGCGTTATGAGTGTTTGCCTTTTTTTCTACAATGTGAAATAACGCGTAGGTATCGTATCGCTATGAATATTTGCTCGGAGTCGTAAATTTGTAATAGAAACAAGTCGTTTTTACAATGCATAACCGTGACCGCCTCGTACGATAACCGTAGCCCTCCTCCTTTATCATGTTGTGGTTGCGCTTCATTACGTAACAGTCCGGGTAAAGCCTTTCAATTACTTGACAAAACTGTTATCCAAATACTAGCGAGGTTCCTCGACCTGTTCCCAGGTGGTGTTTGACCCGTTACCCAGGCAGCTCCCTATCTAACCGTTTGCGCTGATAAGATAAGCTACTGATAATAGGGCTGCCGCTGCGGGGAAGCTCACATGCAGCGGAAGGGTAAGTGGCGACCCGTTACGAAGGAAGCGGCCCGCGGGTACGCATTCCGACGACATTCAGTTGTTCGATGTTATCTAAATAGGTTATCACAATCGGCTATTACTCGCCGTGTGCGTGTAGAAGCTGTCCCCGCGCCATCGGCCAGGCAGGGCATCTTTCACTGCGCCGCTAGACTTCCGTCCAGCCAGTACCAACGCCCGGCGCTTTGACGTGAAATGTCAATGCAGGAGAAAACTGGTACCGACCATGAACGATTTATAGCGGAAGCTGTAATAAATAATAGTTGGGGCATGTCGTTAAGCGAGAAAGAGTGGCGGAACGACCAACCAACTGATCAGGTGGTAACGCGGGCATCTATTGATTGGGATCTTTAACGGGTAACTAAATTAAGTTTTTTTAGCTGTTGAACGAAGATCCGTCATGGGTTCAAATATCACTAGGACGGAGCCCTGCATTCGCGTAGCACTTTGACGGACTGACCCGTAATAAGTGTAAAATTCTCTTAGACTTATACGATTAGATTCTTTGTAGTACGGTCGGTATCGTTGCACTGCTAAGAAGACGTTCTAGAAAAACTGGAATAGAGTTTTGTGTAGAACTATTCCCAACAAACTAAGGAGACTTTTACATAATTACTGGTGTTTATATCAGAAATTGGTTCCTATAAATGCAGATTTGTTATCAATTCTTCAGATCTGAAAAGTAGACATCACTTGGAATAATCCCTTCTATCCAGGCTTCGGCTTAGAACAGCTTATCATCCATTTTGCAACTACAGGGACTGCGTATTGATTGGCTCAAACCATACAGCGAACAAATCAGCTGTCAAAATGGAAGTTGCAGCTCAGGTCTAGACGTGTTTCAACAGTTTTTGCGGCGCTGCCTAACCTTCGACGACGATGGAGGTGGTAACGTTTCCCACCCCCCTTCCCCCATCGTCTTCAATAATCCGAAAGGGACTGGGATCCGTATTCCACGGAACCTCTTCTTCTGTGCTTGAAGTCGCCCAAAACCGGCTAATTCGTTTTCTGTTATTTAAAAAAAAGGAAGGCCCTAACGGACGCCCCGACCGATCATGATCGTAGCATAATCGCAAATTGCAACAAAAAGACGCAACATTAGAAATAAAGAAAAATTGCGCTTCAGCCCCGTCTGCTTTGCATTAGGCAATGGGAAGGAGGGAGGGGGAGCAGAAGGCCAGCCAGTGGGGTGCGACAAATGGCGGCTTTCGAAAAGAGCTTTCGAACAGTCAATAATTAAGCCAAAGCGCGGCACACAAACGCACCTAGATCAAATGCCGATCAGCTCGTTCGATACGGGTTTTCTTCTTCTTCTTCTTCTTCTTCTTCTGCGGCCTGCCGACCCCTTTTCCGCAACGCATCGGGCGGTTGGAAGGGGGGTGGAATTATGTTGCCAACATAGTCGACCTTTTCCGCACATGCGTGCGTGTCTCGCACCTTTTGTGCTGTTGCATATATGAGTATCTTGAATGATTCGAGCGAATGATAGGTTGATCGAAGAAGTGTATCACAAAAAAGGGTCTAAGATTATGATTATATTGTTTAACTTACAATATATTTGTGACTCTTATTCTGAAGGACTGACTGTTGCGTAAGGTAGAATTTTATATATTTTCACAAGAATATCATACAACTATTAAGGTTGTATAAATTGAATTAGTTTGATGAGTCTAATAATTCTCTATATTAAAATTTTAGTAAATTTTTCAACATATCAATCTATTTTTTTTTTTTGCTGGGGCGGAAAAAGGGATCTCTACAAAATATTTCGATAAGCGTTACAAGAAACTGCCCAGGAAGGCGTAGGCTCAGAAATTATATCAGAAACTATGCAAATATGAGGTGTTTAGCTGAAAGATGCCGCCTCTTTAGGTCCGGATCTATGGATCTGAGGCGTGACAACGTTTCTCCAACAGTATGGGCCTGGGATCAGTTCCAGAACTGGTATGGATTAGTGATGTGCTCTTTGGAGCGCACCCACGACCCCGATCTGACTACGGCTATTGTTAGTCCAACTTCGGCAAAATCCGAGCCACTAGTTCTGCCCCGAGTTGTTCGGAGTCATCTGGAGTCGTTCGGAGTCGTCTGAAGCCGTCCAGAGTTGTCCGGAGTCGTCCGGATACGTCCGGAGCTGTTCGGAGTCGCCCGGAGACGCCCAGAGTCGTCCGGAATTGAGTCCTACCGATTCCGATTCCGGTCGCCTCCGATCGACTTCAAATGACTCCGTCCCCGGCCGACTTCGGACGACTCTGACTACAAACGACTCCGAACGACTCCGGGCGATTCCGGACGATTCTGAACGACTCCTGATAATGTTGGGCGGACCTACATTCCGGAGACGGTTCCGAGGTTATTGAAGTCGGATCGGAGTCAACTCCGATCACTACTAAGGATTTAGCGATAGTACTGGTATGGGTTTCTGAACTGGTATGGAATCTGGAGCAGTAACAGGGCCTGAGTAAGTTAATGACCAACTCTAAGACATTGAATCAGTGTCAGCTTTGGCACAGGTTATGTTAAACTTCCAGAAATGACAGGGGTTTGCGAACAGTACCAGGATCGATATTTGGTCTGGACCAATTTATCTCAATGTGTCTCTTGGATTTAAACGGCACTGGGGATTTCCATTGCCTTTAAAAAACAACCTTTGATCGCATCCTGTAGCTATGAAATTTTATTGCATAGCCCTGGAACCGGGTCCAAAATTAACACATTATTTATTCAAAAACTCATTTTTTTTTTTGCACAATAAAACGTACCGTTGAAACGAACGAAACCGAACTTTTCCTTCAACCTCACAGCCGATCCGATTCCGAGGTTGCGATGCGTGCGGCATAATACCGCTATTTCGCGACCAGGACAGACAAGCCTCCAGCCGCGACCATCCACCATCGGCTTCGGCAAACTCTCTCTCTCTCCCAGCACCGTCACCCAGCTCGTCATCGTTCCGTCCCCTTCCCCATCTCATAAGGCCAACCTTCATCTTGGTCCCATCGCGCTACAGCTAGGCAGCCGCAACCGTGCAAAAAAGCGAACAGAAAGCGACGAAAATGAAGAAACGCGGTACACGCACAGCACTACTTTGGCAATCGTTTTCGTCTAGACATTATTGCATCGCTATTGCTATTGAAAATAATTAGACAGGAGACCTCGAAGGGATTGTGCGTACGGCGGGGTGGGGTGGAGTGCGTTCGCCCCCACACACCACCCACCCCTCCGCGCTTAGCAAACCGGATACGCACATTTTCGCACTCTTCGTGGTGGCCGCTGGAGCGAATGTTTCGAATGTCTGTCTCCCTGTGTGTGTGTGTGTGTTTGTGTATATATATTAAATGGTAAAGGGGTGGGGGTGTGAGAAAAGCAGTGACTCACAAACGCACGCACGCACGCACGCACGCATGCACGCCCCGCTGCATCCACCGTTCCATAGCCGTGTACAGTGTGTGGCCGCTTCCCCAGGCTTCCCCGCTGGCTCGGTCCCAAAACTTTTTGGCAGCCAGACGGCGAATGATTTGTGTGAGTGTTTCTTTTTCTTCTTCTTTGCTTCTTCTTTCCTTCTTCTTTATTGCAGCCTTCTGTTTTTTTGGCACTATGTGTGACCCTGTGCAAGAGAGCTGTGGTGGCGCATGGCAACAAGTGGTGCTGCTCTGCGCAGACGCGCTAGGCTCTCCAGGCGCGCCGTTGTGTAGCGTCGGGCGTTGGGGCATTTACACACCACCACCAACGAGAAAAAAAGAGTTATAACAATAACCAAACTCCGCTTCTTTCGCGACACCAAAGCTGGGGGGGAAGGCTTTCGGTCTGCAATTGGGAAGGAACGCGCTTTGACCCTCATTCAAGACACGTTTCGTCTGATAGGCTTCCGCTGCGCCAGCCAAGCAAGCAGACAGACATGAGCAAAAAAAACACACACACACAACGGTCAAAAAGCAACGGTTTGACTGCCGAAACTGCCAAAACGATGCTCCCTACCGTTTGGGCCGGACGGGGGCGCTATTGCGTAAAGAGCCCTGTGCCACTCCAGGGGTTTTCGCTTTTCCTTTGTTTTGGAGATCTTTAAATCACCCCGCACGCATGTGTGTTCACGCACAAGAGGAAGAAACAGCGAGCAGTAACAGTAATGGCCGGCAAAGGCGGGTGGAGATGGAGTATGGAGGCAAAAAGCAGCCATGAGATTTCACTATTTCGCGAGCCCCAACCTCGGTCGAAAATATGTCTGCGGTGCGTGCGGGTAGCATCAGTGGTACAACTTTGTGTGTCTGTGTGCTGTATCTTTAACTAATAGCTGTACACTGCTTACAGGAGAAGAAAAAAAAGAGTAATCCTCATGCGTAAAAACTCAAGGCATCTCAAAGCGTACCGGCAGGAGCATCACCGCGAACTCCTGGCCATTGCACAGTGTGCGGCTATGGAACGTTAAGGAGATGCACAATAGGGGTCAAATATCATTAAGCTGTACTGGAAGAAAAATACTCTCACATGGGGCGAAGGTGGAGTGCGTACGATCCCCCACGCTACTTCTGCTCTCCTCCCTTCTCCGTCTAGTACAAAACCGGATACTTCAGCATTTCTCTCTCTCTCTATCTCGTCCGGCCTTGCAGGAAATGGCGCGTCTAAAGCATAGACCATCAAATGCAATTCATTTGATATAAGATTTCTCGCAGCTGAATTCCTACATTCGTACAACAACACTGATGGAGCAATTAAATCATTTCATTTTTGCGTATGTTTGCGTATGTGTATGTATGTTTGCGTTTTCAGTTCTCGAATTCGATTCGTAATGGACAACACAAAGGGCCTATCGTGCAGCACCAAAGTATCAATTAAATTCATGTATAAATGGCAACAGCTTGTGCATATACAATGCAAAATATGTTGCGTGTGCGTTTAAGTTCTCAAATTCATTTTGAATAGGCAAAAAAGAATGCTTGAAAAGAATCCACATTTGACTCTTTTTTTTTTTGGCGAATGGTGTTATTCTTATCTTCTCTATTTAAAAATAATAAAAAAAACAGTTCTATGCACAATATTGTTTCACGGTATTACTTTACTACAAACTAGTGATGGGTAAAGTTGTAGAAAAAAAATCGGCGTCGACTCCAATCCTCCAGCCGTCCGGAGTCGTCCCAAGTAGAAGTTATTCGGAGTCGGAGTCGACCGGAGTCGGAGTCATCCGAAGTCGACAGGCATCAGGCTTAAACTGAAGTCGCAGTCGGTCGTAGACGACTGGAGTCGGAGTCATCTAGAGTCGTTGAGAATCGACAGAATTCGGAGTTGACTGGAGTTGGATTCAACCGGATTCAGAATTAAACTAAAGTCGGAGTCGTCCGAATTATGAGTCATCCGGAGCTGGAACCGGCCGGAATCGGAGTCGATCGAAATAGGAGTTGTCCGAAATAGAAGCAATCCGGAGTTGAAATTGGTCGGAGTCAGTGTCGAAGTTGGCCGGAGTTGGTGTCATCTTGAGTCGTAGTCCTCCGGAATCGGAGTCGTCCGAATTCACAGTTTTCCCGTGTCGGAGTCTTCCGGAGTCAGAGTCGACCGTAGTCGGAGTCGTCCGAATTAGGAGTCATCCGGAGTCGGAGACGGCCCAAGTCGGAGTCAACCGGAATCATAATTAAACTGAAATCAGAGTCACATTGAGTCTGCCAGTATCATGGTCGTCCGAAGTAGGTGTCGCCCGGAGTCGGAATCGACCAGAGTCAGAGTCGACCGGAGTTGACCGGAATCAGAATCAAACTGAAGTCGAGGTCGCCCAGATTCGGTCGATGTAACTCCGGGCAGAACCAGTGGCTCCAATGTTGCCGGAGTTGAAATCGGACTAACAATCATCGGAGTCAGATAGGAGTCGTGGGTGCGCTCCAGAAGGTACATCCCTACTACAAACACTTTGTTTTGCGCGGATCAGCAATAAAGCTTTGTTTAATATTTTTTCCAACAGTTTTTTCTTCAATTGCAAGCATTTCAATCATTTACACGTATAATATTACAGGCGACTACACAACGAAAAAAAAAACAAATAACGTACTGCCCCTGAACAAATCGTAAAAACACCGTCACCCACCGATTCATGCAATAACTTAAACGTGTAGTATGGAAAGCAAAAATTCGCTGATACAAACAAACCGATGTATGCAGTGTGTAAGTTCAAGTTTGTGTACATTTTCCGATAAAATCGAGTGTACAAAAACTTGGCGAAATGTTGCCATTTGGCCCCACGTGCGGGGTGCAATGCGTCACTACTGAACAGCATAATTTTAGTTCATTGTTTACCAACCAGAATTTGGTGACAGCGCAAAAATATGTATAGGTGCATGGTAGCGTTTTGGCTTCGTTCATATTTTGATATTGACATTCAATTTTTTTCTTCCTCTTCTGTTTAATGCACACATAAATGGCATGCCGCTTGGGGTAGTTATCGTAGATGATTTTTTTTGTTAAACATTTAATTTATTTTGAGGTGAAAAGGTAATATGTTTCTACAGAAATCATTTAGCTTACAAAACAGAACAAAACAAAAACTGATTTAACAGCAAAACATTCTGTTCTACACATTTCAGAGCAGCAAAAAAATCTATGATATCGCATCAATTAGTGAATGAACGGAATATCGTTCGGTCGTTGGGACTTTGGGCAACAACAACGACCGTTACCTACGAGTGTTTTCAGCGCTCGATTCGATGATCCGCAGAATGAATTTCAACCGCTACCTTAACCAGCAACCGTGGTCCTTCAGCTGTAACAATAGCCCATTACCAATCTTTGTAAGAAACTGTGGGCCATACTTCTATCGGATTTTGATAATCCAAGTGCCTCATTAGTCGCGCCTCAAGTGTACCAATTGTATGGAATTTTTGTCTGTTTTTTCTTCATTCCGATCGATGCTTGTCAGCCCGCTGTGACACGACCTTAACCCTATGCGCATCATCACAGTTGATTGATGATAGAAAGTATTCAATAAACCATGCTCGTAATGATACGGTTTCGAACAACACAGAGCACAGTACAGTGAGACATCTGCAGAAGATTAATCAGTCCCCGTCGTCCGCTCCTTGGCAACCGGTTCAGGCAGCGGTAGTAAAAATGCGACAAACGTACAAACAGTAACATCGACATCTGCTACACATCAGCTATATGGACAAAACAAAAAACAAATTCACCAAACGCCCCATAGCTCACGAGTCATTAAACAACCAGAAACAAATTAGCTCCTCGTCGTAATAACCTCGCGGGCGCAAAAAAAAAAAAAAACATACGAACATACATACAAAGGCCAGACTTTTTACTGCCGGTTTTGCGCGCAAGTGGCCTTTTAACCCCTTTCGTTTGGAGTATCAAAGAGCATGACAGTTTCGCAGCAGCGGTTCGCCTCTCGCTTAGGACCTCGCGCTCCCATGATGCGCAGCCGTGAAGAGGCTGACCCGAAAGCCACAGCCGCAGACCACCACTTCCGGTTTGCCAAAGCATATAATGGTCGCTTAATCACTCTCCCTTTCTGGCGCGTCCGTCGCGCGGCCAGACAGCCGCCGTCAGCCAGCGCGATGACATCTGGCGTCTGGCATTCGTCATCTTTATCCAGCCCCAGCAGACGGTATTGCATCTGGGTATCTTGGGCCATAAAAACGGCAGACGCGCCCGTTTCTTTCACGCACACCGCGGACACACCGCCGTTTTGCATGCGTGTGTGTCTGTGTGTTTTTTTTTCTTCTCTATTCTGAATTATGTGTTCTTTGAACATGAATGCGTGCGTATCACTACTGTCACCTCGGGTGATATGTGACTGTTAGGCATTGTAGAATTTCTTAAAAACAGAATAAAGCATTTGGTAATAATGCCTGGGAAAGCCTTAGACCAGCGATGTCAAACTCATTTGACCACACGGGCCAAAATGCTACTTAAAATAGTATCACTGGCTAAACTAAAAACTAAATAACATAGGCTTCTGATATTTTCAAACAAATTGTGTCAGCTAACAGGATTTTGTACGCAAAAATAATGGCAATAACTAATTGGGGAGTGCAATAGTGGCATGCAAGTCCTAAAGTAATCTTCGTAATTGATATTATAGCGACCAACATCAGAACCATAAGCTCTCCTGTAGTCTAGCCTAGTCACCTTGGTGCTGCCTCATGGATAGCTTGAAACCGCTCGGAATATCCTATCAAATGTAACACTCGGTTGTGCTGACAGCTCTGATTTCAGCTAATTTCAAACGTTTTGCAGAAGCTTAATGTTCTAAGCTGCAACACATGCCTTGAGACTTAATGTCAAAAAAGGGTCAGAGATTGCGATTTTGATTCCTGTTGGTTGAGCGAATTTGTTATTTCTTCAGAAGTTTTTCAGACATTGCTCTTTGGGTCACCAAGAACTCTGATTGATTGCTTAACATCAAAGGAAAAAGTAATGTTTGAAATATACGGTTTTTGATGAGTTTGAAGCTAATAAGTCTGTTGTCAGTTTCTCTAAAAAAAATCTACAAATATTTACAAATATTAAAAATGTTTAAAAAAAAAACAATGCATCCGGAATTCAATGCTCGATTACAACAACATAAAAAATTTGGTTTTTGTTCTATAACTCAGTTGTTTTTGAATTCTTGGAGTGGAAATAGAGGAAAACATTGATAAGGATGGTCTGACAATTAGTGTTAGAAATCTGCAAAGATGATAATCTCTGGATAGTTCAGGTGTCCGCAATGAACTGACATGCACGGTAGAAGCAGAAATGCAAAATAAAATGTTTGTCTCAAGTAGTCGCAGGCCACATTTGGCACAGTTTGACACTTCTGCCATAGACCTTTGTTGCGAAAAAGATATTCGCACAAAGTACGGGGCTGACTTTGTTAGCAACGCATTGGCAGCATGTTTTTTTCCTTTTCCCTTCTCCAAAAAAAAAAAATCGTTCGTTACCAGTGTCTTCTTGCTTGCCGGCTTCCACGGCACCTCGATACTCGCGCGAGGTAGCACCACCACCGGACGGAAGTGTTTCCCACCCAAAAAAAAAAAAACTAAAAACTTAAAACCGGCCGGCAATGAACATTCATCGTGCATCGTCGTTTCAATTAAGGCAAGCCGAAGCGAACTTCATCACACACACCGGTGGAGCTTAAGCCCCTCGGCCCCGGATACTCCACGTGCTGTGCTGCCAGGGAGACAGTGCCGGTGTGCAGCAGCGAGGGAGCGAGAACGAGAGGCACCGAAAATTGGGGAGGCAAAAAAGGCCGGCAGTTGTCAAAATTGACAAATCGTGCGAACAGCGCGCAGAGGCAGTGGGGAAGAGCGGTTAAGATCGAGTGTACGGATCAAACCGCCTCAGGTAAGGCTCCCCGAACAGGGAAGAATTCGCTCGAAAAACTACACACCACCACTATCACTTACTGCTGCTACTACTACTACTACTACTACTACTAACAACACTTGGTTTGTGGTGTGTTGGTTTGGGACAAACTATTCCACAAGTCCCGCTCATATGATTTGCGCCACCCAAATTGGACGAGAGCTCGATGCGGCCGCCCTATACAAACTATTGCGCGGCCCCGCTCGCTGGGTGGCGCTGACATCTAAGCAGCCCGGGGCTCGCGCGGCCTGGAGGGAGGCACAGGACGCCGTTAGCGCGTAGATCGGTGTCAACAACCTGACCTTGAGCATGTGCGGCATAACGTGCGTGCGTGTGTGTGTGTGTGCGACGGCGCGCTCGTGTGTGTGTGTGTGTTTGATGCGCTGTGTCGTCGTGGTGGTGGTGGTCGAAGCAGGAAGAGGTGCAAAATAACGAGCCGATTCGAATGAAACCAATTTCGGACAGCAGAAAGAGAAGTGCCGCCGAAAAACGTATTAGAAGGGGTGGATGGGGTAGAGGGGTAGAGGGGGGGGGAGGTAGCTGGTGGTGTAGAGTTTAGAGCGTGGTGTGAGTCTCAAAATCGCGCCTACCGATTAGGCGTGGAGTGGCAGGAAGGAATGGAGGGGGCTGCGAGGGGGCCTCGTGGGGATTATCACGATTCGTGCGGGGAGGGGGCGGGGAGTTGAGTCGGCCGGACCGTGCGAGCGCGAATGAGTGAGCGGAGGCGCGCTTGATTACGAATGCGTTTAACAGCTTGCTCAGCTTCGCGCTAAACATTGCGTCGTAGTGCGTATCAAACGGGTATGGGGGGGGGGGGGGGACGCTGGTGCCGCATGGGGTACCGCTTGCGTGAATACCAATATACGCGTACACGCGCCAGACATATTGGTCGGTCTGTGGGCCGCGCGACACTCTGTTAGTGCGAGAGAGCGTTTTTTTGGCTGTTGAATACGCATCCCGCATGTGAGGAGCGAGGGAGCGCCGGAAAAGGGCACAGGAAGTCCGTAAGGTCGCACCAGAACCTGCAAGTATGAATGACTGCTGCTGCTGCTGCCCTCCCTGGCAGCTCCCTGGCAGCTCTCCTGCCCTGTGAGTGGGGGTACACACCTGCGAATCTTCGCGGTCACAGAACCACCGGTATGTGTTCAAGGTCTCCACAGGCTCTTTTCCACTGCTACGCGATGACACCACCTTCCACCGAAATCAGGTTCTGGGGTTTGGGTTTTTTTTTCTCTTCTTTTCGGTTTCTATTAGGGGGAAATGCAAATCAAAATAGTTGAAATTCCTCCCGGTTGCTAGTGTGGCAATGTTTCAGCACTTCTCACTCCACCTCCTCCCTTCATGTCATCCTACCGAGAACGACGCAGTATTGGAGGCCATATCTATGAAAATGAGGCACTTGTGTGAGACATTAGTAGCCTGACACTGATAAGCCCTAGCAACACGCATCTAATCGCTCTGTTTCTGCCGCTTTATCCAGCAGAGTGTGTGTGTCGCATTTGATATTTTTGGATCCAGTTTGCCTACCCCGTTGCTCCGACCGCGTCTAGCGTGCCCTGTAACCTATACCAATGCTGCGGAGGTATTTACGATGTATACGATAATTTCGGCGTAGTAGGCTGAACGGACTCGGCAACGTTTGGAGAGTTCCGCCCGGTCAGTTGAGCATTACGTTGAAGTAGCGAAGATACGCACTATGGTCCGACAATGAAGAATCATTTACCTATTGCCTGCGTACATCTCTTAGACACTGCAGCGTATCTACAACTGCTGTCAACAATTTCAGCGAGCTGACGGTCGGATGAGTTGCATCAAGGTAGATCTTTGGGATTAAAAAGGGGAAAGGTTGGCAGGCACTGGGAATTCCCAGAGTCGCTGGAATTGTTATCTCCTGTCGAGATATGTAAATTTGCTCCAAAAGACCTTAACTTCTACTATTCATAAACTTTGAGTTCCAAGGTTCGATTTTCTGTGTCTTGCATAGGTTCGAGCAAGGACTGTGTGGGAACGAGGTCAAGTAATGTAGAACAATTTGACAAGTAGCCAAATGTTCGTTACAGACAGTTTGACATCTAAGAGCCCTTTTCGATTCAAATTTTAATTGTGGTAAAAATGATAAATCGATCTGGTGATCACAAGAAAGGTACAGTCGTCAACTCGTACGACTCAACAACATCCCCGTCATGGATTCAAGTCCCGAATAGACCGTGCCCCCATACGTAGGACTGACTAACCTGCTATGGTAACAATAAGTCACTGAAAGCCAAGCTCACTTCACTAGTGGATACAGACAAGCCTTGACCGACAGCGGTTGTTGTGCCAAAGAAGAAGAAGAAGATCACAAGAAAATTGTAAATTGGTTATTGCATGTTTCACAAAATGTATTGATGCCTCTTTTAATAATAATGGTTTTGGGTTTGATGAGTTTTCCAGGGCTTTCTGCTGTCAAAAGGCATCCAAGATGACCAAAGCGATTTTGGCTAATACTTAACCTCGACCCTATACAGTCCTTGGGTTCGAGATTTTCCATGTTTTTTGCAGGATATCGAGTAGCTCAAAAGAGTTCCTACTAATGTAGACGCACACGATGCGGTTTGTTGATGAAGAGCATTCTTGGAGAAGAAGTTACCAGCACATCGCCGAAACACATCGCCTAATACATCACATTCATTGATAACCGCGTCTATCGCGGTCCAACTCCTCGCGGCGCGCAGGTTATCGCCGGTACCATGCCCAACCGCCTGTCCCGACTTTGACCTTCTTCGCCGTGGATGAGTGTAAGATGTTCCTGCGCCTTTTGCGTCTTCTTTGGGCGCCAATGTGACACAGCTGGGATTCCGGCTCGGATGTTCGATAAGCCGCTTCAAACCGCTTCAAACTCAACTTCCGGCGCGTTCTTGTTTTGGGATTGCGTCGCCAGTTATTTACGTACACACTCCCGAAACCCCTCTCCAAGCGGCGCCGGGGACCGGGGTCCGAGGTTGTTGCGAGACCGCTTCGCGCACTGAGAAATCAATTTGGCTGCGTAATAGTCAGCGCGTGGCGGTGCGCAGCTAGGCCCCCTCCTTCGAAAAACGCGACCCTGTACGCTGTTGCCTGTTGCGCAAACAAAAGCGGCCCCGAAGGACGAGGTCAAGCGTTGGCGCGCTGCTGGGACGTGAAGCTAAACTTCAGCAGCTCGCAGCATTCCACAATGCCGGCCGGGATTCGATCGGGTGCCCTTTGGGACGCTAACGCTGTGGGAAGAGTTAGTTGCTGTAGCCCCGGTTGTAGCCCCGATGGAACAGCACCGCCGGGGCCAAAGTGGAGTCGAGTTTCGGCTCGCTCGTATGTGGCCATCCCTGCGCGCGGGAGAGTCGCCCGAAAGCGGCCGGCACCATTAATATTAAGACCTTCAGCGAGCCGTGTTTAAGTGTCGGCTGGGAACCCTTTAAAAGTAAGAAGACAACAATTCCCAGTTCAAACACCAGCCGAAAATGAGGCGAGATCCTGTTCGCTTTTGCCTGCTGCTTGATGTTCAAAGAAATGCTCCCCTCATAAATAATGCCAGTTTCATCTCATGTTTGCCGAGACGCGGGCGATACTTTTCGGCACGGATACCTTCGCTGCTGCCTAACTGCTCGTTAGCACATGCCATAAAAACCTCGGCAAAACACGGCGAAAAGGCGCTATTCCATCACGATTGTGATCGCAGATCCCGACTTGATTTTTTTTTTTTTCGTTTTTGCCTCACATCCACACCAACGGAGGTCCTTTCCAGACCAGGAGCGATGCACGCATGTTCGCTCATTCGCGAATTAAAACAGCGCTCGAGGTTTCAACACTCCAGTCACCATCGTCCGATGCAAAAATGTGCAGATAGCATCAGCCATCAGCAATAATGCATCCTTCCCGTGTGCATCCAATCAATTTCGAACGAGATAGTTTGTGAGGAGAAGACGAGACGAGAATTGCCCATTTACACGACAAATGTAAAAGTAAACCGTTCCTGGCGGTGTCCTGATCGCGGTAGCCAATCACTAGCACGAAGAAATTACCTCGCAATAGACATTTGGTGAGCCCATTATCCAGACAAGGTACTGCTATCTTGTCCTTCCTTCCTTGCCGGTTGATAGCAACGCAACGCCAAAGCAAAAAATCTTAAGAACGCCCCAAAAGAGAGGGCAGTGTGATAAATAGCGGTTACTTTGCCCGACGGTTGACTTTCAAACGATCCCTCGGCCTGAATGTAAACATGATTACTGCAGAATTTGGCATCAACAACAGCAAAAAATCATTCTACGACTACGAAACCAGGACCCAAGCCGCTATATACCCATCAAGTGCGTGGACTGCTGGGGAGCGTTTTTTGTTCTTCTCCCCTTATGCTCCCTTGCCGGCTGCTTTGTTGTTCGAACAGATCTACGCTTTACGCTTCTTTCGCCGTGTTCGCTTCCCAATGTCCCAATATTAGAGTGACCCACATCTAGGCGGAGGCAGCGCCGGCCTCAGTCTCAGCCGTTGTTATTATTACGCTTCTTTACGGCAGTTTTCCTTCTTCTTTTTTTTTTTTTGAGCCGGAGTCCTAGCGACCGTCACCGTCTAGCGGTGTAGGAAAAGGTAAAGGTGTCTGCTAAGAAGCGGACAGACTTGTTGATGAGGGTAATCTTAGCTCACGTCTATTGCGTCGTGGCGGCGCTGCTGCTCGGATACCGACGCCGACGACGCCTGTTTTGCGGGACCGGGTGTGGGGCAATGTTTTTGCTTGAAGTAAGGCGCGACCAACAAATCCTTGAGGTCCGGCCAGTCGAAACGGCCGCGACTTTTCTCAGCGTCTAGGGCGCGTTAGCTTCTTTTTCGCGGTGGGGGTTTTTCGCAGCTCCCCCCCCCCCCCCCACTCCCCCCCAACAGTGGACCTACCTGTCGGCACGCTGGGCCTGGGCATCACCGCGTACCGAACGTTTTCGATCATCCGTTTCATCTGAAATGGTCGGTGGTTTCGGTTGCCGGTTCATTTTTTCTCTCTCTTCTGTTTTGCTTCTGTCGCCCCGGTCTGAGTACAATTTAGACCGTTGTTCCTGCTGGTGTTATTATTTCTTTAACCTCCATTTTGTGTGTGTGTGTGTTGTTTTTTTTTTTTGCTGCTCTCTCCTTTTCTACTTTTCTCGTTTATGCTTCTATGCTTCCACTAACCGCACCGAGGTAAAACAAACCCGCGAAATCGCGCATCTACCGTCCCAGGCCCTCCTCCCTTGGGAAAGGGTAACATAACAAACACCTTCGTGAGATATCGCGCGGACCAACCAGCCGGGGTCGACCCAAGCGGCTCGCTGCCTGTACCGCGCGCCGTAATGCATGATTAGCCGCGGTCCCTGGCCGCGACATAACCGCGCTACCTGCGCTTGAGTCTCAGGTGAATATTTCGCGATAAATGTTTTGCCGCGGCAGTTTCTCCACGCACACACGCTAGACAAAACACACCCGGAATGGCATGTTTCGGGACCTGATGATAAGGATCGCGGCTTCGAGAGTGTAGCAACGCGCATAGGTACGCCTCACGGCAAATCGTACGGCCCATAACCGGGGTGGGCCTGTACACTCCGTTAGCAACACTGTTCGCACGGTTCCCGGGGATGTCTGGGGCGGTTTTTTTTTATGCACACATGAACCCAGATGGAAATATATGTTTTTGTAGTATTACTAAAACTTCTACACCGTTTTCGAGCCCAAATAAACAATGTTAATCTGCTTCTGAACATTGTTCAACTATAAGTAAACATTTGACGTCTAACGGAAATTTGAATTCTTCGTTAAATCGTAATTTAACAAATGATACACGTAAGTTGATCGGTTTGCAGCATGGAGATTAGTCTTTTGTATGTGTGCCATTTGTATTACAAAAATAGTTTGAATGTATTTTTCAATAATTTATCCCGATACTTTCAATAACACTGATACAAAATGAATAACTGACAATTAAAGTACTACAAAATGCTCCAAACAATTTTATTACAACAAGACATGTTCATCGAATAAACGCACCCGGGTAATATAGACTTACGTTAATATTGGGGAGATCATAAGTTTAGTTACGATTGAACAAAGTTCAGAAAAGCATCAGAATTTCAGTAGGCCGTCAAATGTTTACTTATATTTGAACAATATTCAAAAGCAGCTTACTTGTGCTCGAAAACAGTGTACAAACAGCGTCACGGTGATTACTCCCTGGAGAGACTTCTGATCCTGTGTTTATAAATATGTTTTGCTGGTAAAAAAGATTAGTTTTTCAGTAATAATTCGCTATCTGAAACTTGAAAGGACACATTCGGTGCCTAAAAGCCCTTGCGAAATGCTTCAACTGAGTATTTTCTTCTCCTTTTTGGTGTACCAGTCACAGGTATATGGACCAGTCGTTCAACTTTTTTTGTCTGATCTTTCCGGGTTGGAGATCAAACGATTGTTCGACTGGTTCCGTCCCGAATACCATTAGACCACTCTGTAGCTCAAAGATGATAAACGAGTATAACAGACAATACGGTTTTATTGGAGACAATGAAGAATCTTTTCCAATTGCTCTGTCGGCGCTAACTTCTACAAGGCCCGCGGCTCAATGCCCATTCTGCGGACTGTGCTCTAACATAATCTTAAGATGCAATGTTTGATGCAGCAACTCCAAACATCGCTTCAACCCTAACCGAAAGCAACACCGCCAACCCTCTTTTGTCGCACTTTTGTGTGATCTAATTATGCATGCGACATTTGCAAAAGCGCTTTTATTGCACGGTCTGATGAGGAAGGAGATCTGGCTCTCCTTGAATGTTGGGATCACCCGTATCCGCTGGCTTGCAAGCGGATCTTTCGCTGGTTAGATTGTCTTATCGCGCAGTGTGATCGAGCGCTAGACAGACAAAAACGCGAGTCAATTAGCTGCTATAATCATTCAAACAGGATTATAATTTTACTACCTAACAATTAAGCGTTTATCTTCAATAAAAGGAATGGGGGGGGGGCGGGACACTGCAACACACGGCCCGAAACTCAATAACAGACTTACATATATGCTTTGCTCCATGTTGCACTAGTTTATTAGACGAAAAAAAAATCCTTCCTCTATTCACAGCGCTGATTAACCTCTCGCAAGGGTCCTCCAGTTCGCTTTGATGTGGGGTCTCCTGCCAGACGCATTTGATGGCGCCTTTTGTTTGGTAAAACTAAACCACTGCCTGCGACTATCACTAACAACATTTTTTTTACATATATAGTAGTTTTAATCGAGTCACTATTGGGGGAGAGAGCGAACAAAAAACTGCCCCAGACGAACCTCCAGACGCAGCGCTATGACACGTCACTGTGCCGCCAGGCTAGGCATCCCTTGTCTACCTGTGGGTCTGTCTGTCGGCCAAACCGTGGGGACCGAACTCCATTCACGTCTAACGGACGTGACCGTGTGTGTGTGTGTGTGTGTTTTGCGCGATTTTGGGGAAGTTTTGCTCAGCCTAATTCGGGCCGTTAAATTCGAAAGCCGTCTCGCGGAACCCTCGCAGCGTCGCTTTTCGGCGGGCAGGTAGCACAGACAGGTCGCAGTCTGCCCGCAGACTGCCCAGTGCGCCACCCGAAAGCACCGCCAGGGCGCTGGGCCGTCTCGCGGCGCGGGTATCGTTTGCTAAATGCCGTCCTCGACTGTCTGGGCTGCACTTTTTGGCAGAGATTTTGCTTGGGGCGGTAGCGCGCGAGACGCGAATCAAACCTTTAACCGGCCCGGTGGTTTTGGTTTTGTTGCTGCGATTGTCTGGTATCTTCCGCTTGCATACATGCTTGGAGGCAAAAGGTTTTTTGTTGTTGTTGTTGCCTTCGTCTCGCGATCAGCAGACGCTCGTGAAATTAGTTTTTGATAAAATGACCCACAACCATAAGCAGTAATACTCAGGTAGATCAACTTTGCGGGTCCGCGGGTTGCAGAGAGAGAGAGCGAAAAAAAAACAGATCAAGTAGCATAAATCAAACTGGCGTTAGACTACGACTGCTTTTGGGCGACCTAACTTGTTTCCCAAAATTGGAAAGTCTGCTCCTCGTTCGGCCATACGTGGACACTTTTTTGTTTGATTCAGCACATTTTATCTCGCGGATGGGAATGGAAAAGTTTGGCTCACTACTAAGCCTAAACCAGAACCACATATGCAAAACAGTGCAGCTAAAAGGGGTCCACCAGCAAAGTGCAAGATAAATGTCCGCCCCGTTGAGCATTGCATCATCGAGGCTGTCTGAGACGGAAATCGATCGAACTGTGCTGCTGATCGAGCTGATCAAATCCATTTAAGGTGTTGAGATTCTGTTCAGCAAACATTTTGCGGGCTAATAATTATACAGATAAAGATTCGTCGATATCCTTGAGCTTCAACACAAAAGTCCAACAGACGACCATCAATGTCTGATGCTCTAAATATCTTCCCTCAACAACAGCAACAAAAAAGAGACACACATCAGACAAGAATAGAAGGAAATCGTTTGCTAATAGGTCGCACCCACTCAAACACCCGCACTAACCTCCAACCCTTTCGGATGGCCCGCACGCACGCGTCCTGAGCGATCAAAGGGCAACGAAAGATCCGGCGTCGTCAAATGCCAGCCACAGACCAACACGCACCATAGACCTAGACGAAAGTGTCTGACATATAGACTCACACACCTCTGCACTCGAACCCGCTCCTCAAGACGGTACAGCGCACTAAAAATTCCTCAATTTGTGACCAAAATACCAACCACCACCCTAGCTGTCACCTTGGCCGATGTCACATTGATTGGATGATTTTGGAGCAGGTCGAATGTGTCGTCATGTAGCGCCGAATATAAACGCTTCTTCCTCTATCATTGTTGCGCAGCGAGAAGAACATTTTCCCCCAAATTGGACGCAAATCCTTGTAATGACCCTAACAACACTTCTACTTTAAAACTAGTCTGACCTGGTTGAAGACATCGAGTTAATTAAAGGGCAAATTGTTTCTGTCATTTCAATTAATTCGACAAATGGCGCATCTTGTAAATGATGCTTCATTGTTTGATAGTAGTTGTTATTTTAATAACACCATAAAACTGTTGACAGATTGTTATGACTCCTCCCACAGTCACTGCAATACTTTTCTTCAGCGGTGAAGACTGTGCATCATCACTAGATCGCTGTTTTACTATCGAATAATTGCTCGGTATTGACGGAAGCGACGTATTGCACGTAAACAGTAGGCCGCAAGATACGCACAGTTGTTGAACACGTAAAATAATCATCGCTCACAACCCAGCAGGCAGGCGACATCGCCTTTGGACCCAAACATTGAGTACGTTGCGGGGGGCATTGCGCGCTTGTGAAACGTGATGAAACGTGAATTTTGTCGGTATTTTCTATGACTTTGGCGGTTTGCAACGTTTCGGTTGCTACTTGCGGCAGCCAACCAGCCCTCAACCATACCACCCTCAGCAAACATCCGCACACATGCCATTCAAGCTTGAAGACAATGAGGAACACCAGAACAGCTTCTTGATCCCGCTACATTCTACCGCGCCCACTTGTGCGACCCCCCCGGTGGCCCCACTCGCTATTTGCGATCAAGAGCACGATTTGAAGAATGAAATTGAAACTGCCAACCGCCGACTACCAGGCGGCTATCGCACCGGAATCGCGCCACCCCGAAAACGGCCCAGACGGCCCGCAATTGCTCGGCCCTTTTCCTGTTTCCGCGCCCCAACCCCCGGCTTTATCACGCCGGCACGTACGGCAGTGTATGTGTATGTTAATGCTTCTTTTTTTCTTTATTCATTTCATTGTCGAGCAACCGAAATAAAAGAAGGTCAACGCCAACGTAAAACGGTTGTGGCGCGTTGGGCGTTTTTGGCGGGATGATTTATAAAATTAATTACATTCACACGCGAGCAAAACTAGCACCAGTCAGGAAGGTAGGTGGGTGGTGGTGGAGGTGGTGGTGGTGGTGGTGGTGGTGGGCCAAAGCAACAGGAGGGGTGCTCGGCTTAACAGGTGGTAGGCGAAAGGGATAGTCGCACGCAATGATGCGCGGTTTGTGCGTTTATTCTGCTCAGACAATGTCTCAATTCAATCCTGGTCACGGCGCCAAAAAATGCAACAGAAACGCAACGAATGGTGATTGGTTTTCTAATTGGTTTACTCTCTTGGGCAACTTTCACCGCTTTAGTGCGTATTCCCGTGTTATAACGTAAGTATTCTAGCCTATTGTTGTCTTTTTATTTCTCTCCTTTCGCCTTGATCACGCATCTGTGAGAAGATTCTGTACAGAATTTCCTCCAAAAGTGGAATTTTGTTTGAACGGTTTTGTTTCATTCATCCTTAGTTTCTTGCAATTACTTGTAGAACCCCGAAAGCGATACAAGATATTTTCGAAATGATTTGCGCAGACAATGTCTCAATTGAATCCTGGTCACGGCGCCAAACAATGCAAAATAAATAATGGAGATTAGTTTTCTAATTGGTTGCGTATTGCTGTGTTGCAATGTACGAACTCTAGATTATTTTTGTCTTTTTATTGCTTTCCATTCGCCTTTCTCTCTCTCTTCTGTAAAAAGATTCTGTACAGACTTTCCCCGAATGGAGTGTTTTGTTTAAACGTTTTGTTTCATTAATTCTTAGTTGCTTGCTATTAGTTGTAGAAACGCGAATGCGTTACAAGACATTTCGAAATGATTTTCATCGCTTCTATTAGAACCACATCAGCGCTAGCTAATCTTTATAACGTATGTAGTGGTTGAAAGCGCTGTAAATGAAATTTGAACGGTACCAATAGCTCTCGCATTATCTCTCTCTCTCTCTCGCGGTAACAAACGCAACCGTTGACATGGCGAACCAGGCGCCGAAATAAATCTTCTTACCGAGTGTGAGACAGGGGGGAGGGGGTATGGGAGGGGGGGGGGGTGCGTTATTTCTGGCACACTGCGTGTATTGGTTCGCTGGCAAACCCCCCCGATTAGCTCACTCCACGCACGCAACGGCGTCGTCACCGCTCGACAGACGAACAAGGAAGTCGAGCGATTTTGGCTCTGCTCATACACAACCCCATATACGGATGCTCGGATGCCCTGTGGGGAGACTTCCTGCGCGAGTGACTGACACTACCCGCGAAGGGTTTTAACTGCCACCCTTTCACCCCCTCCCCCTCTCCTCCAGTCCGTCTCATGTATAGATGGCAAATGATCTCGCAAGCATTTTCCTTTTCAAATCTAATGGCTTGAAGCGTAAAACGATTATTCTCATCGAATGCACGATGGATTTCCATTTTCAAACAAACCAAAAAGGTGGCCCTACACCTATTCTCTATTGCTATCATAAGTTGAAGAGGCCGAAACATACAATAGTTGGGGCACTTTCATTTCTGTTCGCTTGTATCGCTTGTACCACCAGCGTTACTGCTACATTTAATTCGTCGGCATTCGTTGTAGGAGTCAATGGACGGTTCGCCACAGTGTCTCCCCTCCTCTCCCTCTTTCCGCTCTCTCTCTGGTTGGATCAGATGATCGCCACTGCCCGCCGTCGGACAGTTTTACTTACCCGGCAACTTACCGGCGACGCAAAGTGAGAGCGAATAAAATAAACTAAACCGAAACGAACCGCCGGGCGTGTCCCGCCTGGCGGTGGCCGCATCCATCCACGGGTGAATTAGGAAGCGGTCGGAAAATATCGGAAGCTGGTGTGAAAATTAATGCATGCACAGGATGCATACCCGGGGCCCGACCTCACCTACCCCACCCCACCCCTTCAGCTGCCCCGTCCGCGTGCGGCGTTACCATGCGTCACCGGGCGTTAGATGCGTAGATTTAATCTGTTAGACCGGCGGTGCTAAACTCAATGGCACGATCTACGCATTAGATGCTAAATTTGACGCGGATGGATACACCAAGCGAACCAAGCGAGTAAGGGGGGCTGGGGGAAAGGACATGATTGCTACAACTTGTTGGCGTTTTTTTTTTCTTCTTCTTCTTGCGTCTGCGTCTGGCGAACTCTCACCCTACTCGTCCCAACCAGAAAGAGAGCGATACAGAGGGCCAATTTCATTGCGGCCAGCAGTTAGACAACTGGTGGAACAATGGTTGAACAATATTTCATATTGCAGTGGCTCAGCCTAAGGCCTCAGGCTAAGTATATTAAGTCCAGCGTTTACGTAGTTGAAAATAACTTGCTAATATGGAACAAATAAAAGTATGAAAAATTGCACCAATGGCTACCCACTCATGTGTAACGACCCGATTTCTGCTAATTTTTCGCTGCAAAAGGGGGCCATCCTACACAGTTCAGTTAAAGTGCTTCGCGGTCCAAGACTGTACAGGCGGTAGGGAGCAAACAGACCGATCGTTAAACTATTTTAGGTTGCGAATATTCCATCCGCATGAAGTCATCCTGCTCAGTGGCATTGGGTTAGGTCAGCTGTGTCATGCACAGTCCATCAGAGGGCCGCAAGCACACATTTTCAGTGATTTTCGGGCCGCAAAGTTGAACATAAAAACTGCCCCAAAACAGTAACAAAAACATATATTTAAAATTGTGCAAATACCCATCTTTGTTGCATCAACAGCTCAATAGTATCGCCGAACATGCCAACGCCTTCTCCCGAACAATGAAACATCTCGCTGAAAGAGTCAATTATATGCTTGAACAGATCAACAACTCGCTGAAAATGCCAATAATATTACCCGGTAAGAAGCAGGGCTTTGGGATCTGGATTCTTTTAAGCCTTATTCAAAATCCTTTTACCTTAAATGTACTCTTTTTATCTTGGTTTTGATTGCTGATTAGGACATTAGTTCGTCTGGTAGAATGTGAGATGCAAATAATTTCAACTTGATTACAAATAGTGATGGGAATGAAAATGAAGTTTTCGTTGGAATTGATTCTGGGTAACTCCGAAGTTTTCTGGAATTTATTCCGGATAGATGGTCCGGAATCAGTTTCCGCAATCGATTACGGAATTGCGCCGGAATCGGGTCCAGAAGCAAAATCGGCTTCGAAATCAGAGTCAGCTTCGGCAGCTCCATAATAATAGGCGTTTGGGTCCAATGATGCTACGCATTGATAGTCGCAAAGAATCCAGATTTACTTGCAAACGACCCATTCTAATGGAGATTCCCGGATTGATGTCCCTTCTGAAACTTCTTACTTTAATTCAAGAACTGATTTTGAACCTGGAGCTCATTTCAATTCTGGAGTCTATTCTGAATCCGTTTCCGGAGCAAATCACGACTTCCAGGTAGATTCCGTTTCCAGAGCTGATTCTGATTCCAGATCCGATTATGATTCCAAACTCGATCCGGAATCGATTCCGGATTTGGAGTCGACTCCGGAGCCGATTCCAGAATCGATTCCAAATTTAGAGTCGACTCCGGAATTGGATCCGGAGTCAACTCCGGAATCGGCTCCGTAATTGGAATCAGAAATGGCTCCGTAACTGATTCCGAACACTGAATCGGAAACCGGTAGGTCCGATTCCGAGCTCCCATCACTGATTACAAACGCTTTCAATGGGTAATACAAACAGGATATTAAGTGATTTCTTATGGTGGTATGACTATGACAAAGGCAAAAGCGTCTTCAATTGACATCAATGATGTCGCATTCCGTAGGTCCGAAACCGTTCGGAATCGTTCGGAGCATTCCGAAAGCAACTGATGCCTCTACTAGGCAGTCGGTGACGTTGAGTTCATCAAAATCGGTGGAACCGCCTGGAGCCATTTCTGCGATACCGGACAACTCCAACGGTTCCGGATGGCTCTGGAAGACTACGGCGATTTCGGATGACACTGACAGCGGAACTGTCGGTATGATTTGGCCGGAAATGGTTTTGAGCCGAGGGCGCAATTTCGACCCAACCCATACGTAGCTACGTAGCTTCCAAGTGTGTGTATAAAGTACTTTATATTTCTATTTCGTTACTAGACAGTTGGCCCAAATCAGTATCTTTTACGCATTTACAAAATGTAATCGAATTTACCCAAAATTTTGCTTTAATTCAGGATTTAATCGAAATCTTTTACGACAGAGCTTCGATGTAATGTTTCTGAAGGGTCTCGGTTGCTCTGTACGTACGTGTAGAACAAGTTTGTTAGATGCTATGGGTACAAAAATGTTAATGCCGACAAAATCATTGTTCTTCTCAGGCAATCTAATTCACTCAGAAAAAATATAATATTACATGTTTTATTTTGCAATGGTTTCAGCAATTCTCAAAATATTCTTGCAGTCCGCATCCAACATCCAACACGGGCCGCCAGTTTGACATACCTGGGCTAGGTCATTAAAATGCATGTGAATTGCACAAACGAGATAAAATCTAAAAAAAAACGACAAACATTATTGCAACACAGACACCCAAATCAAACCAATTTGTAGTATGTAACCAAACCGACTTTGTTTGAACAAACAACGACATGGAAAAAATAAATAAAAATCATTCATCCAGCTGGTTTACATCTGGTTGCCAACTAACGACGTTACAAAACTTCAAATCAGCCACCAATTTAATGATGATGCTTGCTGGCTTAATGTTTTATGTATGCACCGCTGAATGTGCTGCTCCTTATTAACAAAAAAAGCCCCCTCCTCCCCAACTCCGCAGTTGCTTTTTGCTGTATAAAAATTATCAATTGATATGTATCGCTCACTGCCAAATGTAGCATGACCACGGTGATTGCGCTCGCCGTCCCGCTCGGGTTGGAGATGCTGCCTGCCTGCCTGCCTGCCTGCCTGCCCTCCCCACACAGTGCCACCAATTATGTGTGAATTGGCTGCTACTACCGCTGCCGCCGCCGCACGAACCGAAACGGCATGAAAACGAAATGAAATAAAATAAACCGACAAGTAAACCTCGAACCCTCGGGCCCAGTATGACACCCACTAATTAATTGGTTCATTTTCTGTCCGTAACTTTAGAACGCGGCTGCCCGGGTGGAGGGTTGGTAGTGGGATGATGGTAAGCTATGCTGATGCTTCTACTCTCACGGGCGGGAGGGAGCGGTGGTAGCGAAAGAAAAAGGGAAACAAAAACGACGACGAACAAAAAGCCGAATTTAATTAAACCTATTGCGTGATTTGGCTCAAGAGCGCGCGCGCACACACACTTCCGGGTTTCTGCACCTACTTCTTCTTCTTCTTCTCGTGCACCTTACCCGGCGCGCGTGTGTGTGTGTGTGAGCTTGTGGTGCGTGTGTATGTTGGCGTGATGCTTTTGCAAACACCCGGCAGGGGAGCTAGAAGAGGAGAAGAGAGAAGACGGTCGTGACCCCAAAGGAGCGAGACGGATGGCGGAGGGGGAGGAGAGCCAGTGCGACTCAAGCCAAGTCAGTCAGGTGAAGAAAATTAAGATTTTTTCCTCCTTGCCTCCTTGCACTCCTTGCCTTTTTTTTACACTTTAATGAGGAGAAGGGAGGAAAGGGGAGAGGGGAGGTGTAAAGGATCAGGGTTACTCGGTGTGGAAATGAAGTGGGGAGGGGGGGGGGGGGGGAAGGTGCGGAAGAGCATGGTTGGAAAGTGATGTGATCTTCGCTTCGGTTTTTCTCCACCGGCAATTCTCGAATGGTGTTTCGTTCCACTTGGACGGGCACCCTTTTTTCGTTCGGATGAGGTGGGGGGGGGGGGAGGGGAAGCTTTTCGGGGCAATGGCAACAGTCGGACTCCCCACTCCCCCACCACACGCCGCCCTACAACCATCCGATACAAGCAGTTGGAAAATGGTACGACCAAAGGGGGATGGGAGGTCAAGCGAAAGGGTGAAGAGCGAGCGGGCGCGCGCGCGAGCGAGGGTAGCGACGCTTACGCATAGACACGGCGGCCGCGGTAGGCGTTCGCCATTTGATTTACGCACGAGCCGTTAAACGAGGTCAGTTACTGTAAAAATAGCTCGCGGTTCTTGCGCCACCCCCTTACGGGAGGTGGGGTGAAACGGGAGAATGCTTGGGGCAGTGTCGTCGGTGGCAAGGAGCGGTGGAATCTGTAAGCAGCTCGGAGCGCGAAGCAAACCCGGCGAGGTGGAAGCTACCCAAAAGCGGAAGTAGCCGTGCGGCTGGTGCGATCGAACCGAACCCCCATCCCCTGCTTTTGTTACCAACTCAGCCCGTCTAATTCGGCAATGTCATATTCCCGACGGACTGTTGCCAATCGAGTGTTGCGCCAGGGCTGGACGCCAGTTTAACCCTTGCCTGCACTGCCTGCCACACGAGATTGCGATTGCGCATGTGTACCTGCCTGGCGCTTGCTTTCCCTTTCGCAAAAAACCCGACCCAGATAAAGCGATTGGCGGCAGACCTAAGCATGGGGGGGGGGGGGGGGGGGGATTATCGCTATGAACATGTGTGGCGGGAACCTTTGTTCCTCACCTAAACACAATGAGATTTGTCTATGTATTCCAGCAAAAACGGTGTCTTTATCCATACGGGTCCACTAATCGTTGTGGTTAGGTAATTAAGAAGTAATGTCTGCATGTTGACAGTTTGAAAGCAATCTCCCAGCAACCAATCAACGACGTAAAAAAAAAGAAACAAAAGAATTTGTTTCTCATGGGCAACACAAATGGCCCACGGGATGGGAAATGACGGTAAAAATGCCACTTTGCACGGAGGTTGACAAGAGCTATCAACAAGACTGAAAGCAGCGAACAATCTTGCTGTAGCGGAAGTTGGAACATGAGTGCCATGTTGAGCAATTCTTCCCGTAGCTTACTAGCGCATGTTTGATAATAGGCGATTTTGCTTTCATTGCCATCCTACAACTACCTTTTAACTTATAACTTGTAGTATATTTAATCATTGAAATGAAACCGTCCGTAATGAGCTAAAGTTTAAATGCAAAAATTCTTGATGGTACTGACATGGAATTATGAACGTTCTGGTTCAGTATGTCGAACACTTGCTCCATTTATAACCCAATATTTTGGTTGTTTAAAAACTGAGTTCGATAGCTGTCGTCTTGAGGAAGATGCTCGATGTACAGTTTTGCCGAAAATTTGAATAAAATACAAAATACGATCGCAGTGAGAACAGCCGAGTAGTTTTAGCATTTAGTTTAACCAAATTCTTGGCATGTAAAGGAGGGTTTTAAAAGCAATGAATAAATTTAAGACAATCACAAAAGAGAAGTTAAGAACTATTTGTGTCAGCCTGACTAAAACGGTAGGTACAAGGAATGATAACTCAAACGCTATTCAGGATTGCTTGCATGTAATGGTGATCAGACAGTGTCACTGGAGGAGGGATTTTTTCCAGATACGTGAACAAAATCAGTCGTAATACTTATTGCTTAAATGAACGGAGGATCGGCGAGGACACTCTTGTGAGTTTACTCAGAGTCTTGTACTGGCGAGGAGGTAGGTATTGATGGATCGATTGGAATTGATTGTTGCCGTCTTGCTGGATCCCAAGCGGGCATTTGAGACAACAGCAATACTGTTATTGTTATTAACCTGTGAGTGGTATTAGTATTGTAGGGATAGAGCTCAACTGGTTCGAACACTATTGTACAGGCAGAACCTAGAGAACAATTTTTGGAAACTCTATATCAGACCCTACAGACAATATCCTTGGAGTTCCGCAAGGAAGTGTTCTTAGACCAATTTTGTTCATCATGTACATCAGTGACATGAACCAGGGTTTGAAATCTTGTGAGATCAATCTATTTGCCGATGATACGGTTTTGTTTATCTCGCACAAAGACATCAAGCAAGCGAGAATTCCTGATAAATTACGGCTTAGGTACGAAAAGCTTGCATTAAACGATTATTGGTGCTATTGAATTATATTTCTTTACAATAAAGGATAAATCGAAAGATTTGATAGGTTGCAAATTCGCAATAGTTCTGGGGTGTGTTCGACATACGCCGTTTGTTGTTATCTTTAACATCCTTCGATGGATGTCTGTAGAGCAGAGGATTGTGAATCAGGCCATGATCTTAACACTTAAACTTTTAGCAGGCCTTTTGCCTGGGTATCTGGAAATAATAGTACGGTGGTTCTGAGGATCAACGGTACTGGACACGCAGAGCACATGAGCCTAGGGTGCCCAACTTCTTTTCACAAAGTTCCAGAAACTTATTGATAATTATACTAGCCAGCTCCACATACATGAGGTTCTCCTGCTTTGAAAGTGATCTCTGTACCGCTGAAACTTATCATATCCGTGTCGCAATTGCGTCCTGATAAGTGGTGCGATATATCCATTAGTTGGTTCTTGGCGAGCTATGTAAAGGATGCTAGGGAATATCATTATATTCGATGAAGTTAGACCCGTTTTTTCCTTGAAGGAACTATGTTGGTCGCCTTGGGTATGTGTATGACTCAGTGGGTTCTTCTGAACGTCATCCGATGCCACCACTTGCTAGAACATTCTTGAAGCCTACCTAATAATAATATATCGCAAAGATATAGTATCATCCTTCTCAAACTTGTGTTGGGGTAAGAGGTGGAGACTTATTATCATCATCATCATCATCATCAATTGGAACGATACCAATAAATGAAATGAATGCAAGAAGAATAAACAAGTAGTTAAATAAATAACAATTGTTGGTACATGTTCGTTCCAAAGCTGTTTAAAATTGCTTTCGTTGCGCTTGAGCATGCTGTCAAGGGTTCATCCTAGGGTGAATAGTTACTACCTGTTCGTGGCAGAGAACCGAGCAATAACCTTACTGATCGCTTTTTCGCCCGCTCGAGAAATGGAAATGTATTTTTTTATGAACAATAATAAAACCCATGCAATCCATCGCCGACACGGATCGAACGGATGAGGTAAATCACACGACCTGGGCCGTGGTAACATCGCTCGCGCGGCTCGACAGTTTTATGTGCTGTACTTGGTGCCAGCCCTGCAGCGGTGGGGATTGTTCCAGCAAACGGCCATAAAACAGGTAAGCAGGTTGTACCTAGGCCGTACAAAATCGACTGTTCGAAAATTCTTTCCTTTCTAACATTCGAACGTTCTTCTTTCCATCCGCCGGGGCAATGGATCTATTTTTAATTATTTGTAACTCATAGCTAGCATACAGTAAGTTTACACCCCGGCCGGGTATAAAAAGCCGCCCGCAGTAGTCGTCGACTAGTAAAAGCAAAAGTAAAGCCTCACGCCCAGAGCCTCTCGCAGACCCCCAAAAACACACGACCCCCGGTCGCGACATGGCGCTGCCACAGAGTGCGCGCGTTTAATTTATGATAATTGCACGGTTTCAGTCTCATTCTACTTTTCTCTCAGTTTCCTATCCTTGCCGGGCTGTGAAACGTAACACACACTCACACCAACAACATCAACAACAACAACAACTGGAATTTTCCAAACTACTGCATCGGGTGGTATAGGACAATGATGGGGGGGGGGTCGCTCTGCCCAATTAATATCGTTCCCCATGTCGCACGGCGATGGCATTGAACTGTCAAAAATTGGTGTACCGCAGAGACCACCACCGCCACCAGCAGAGCACCATCATCGTTCATTTGCTCGAGCGCACGAAATGGATCGGTACCGGAACCGGCAGCACCGGCAGGCCGAACGGTTGCCTTAAGACACCATCGGTTCCGCTTCGCCGTCCACGAACGGTTCGTAGCCGGCCGGCCGGCCGGCATGCACTGGATCCGCGTGTAAAACAATAAGACCGGCACACGGTGGCACGGGCTTACTACAGTACAGCCATCGGCTAACAGGGTGAAGAGGTGCAAAACTCAATTAGTGGTAATGGCTGCACCGTACCGGCGGAACACAACGGCCAATGCACCCCGTGCGCAAGCGGCGAACCCCACGGACAACCAGAAGATTCTTGCCCTTTCGAGCAGGGCCCCCCAATCGGGCAAAGTGTTATGGTACTTTATTCATTTTCTTTTATTTTGGCCGGGAAACTCGACAAAACCTTCGCCTCGACTTCCGTGCTGAGCAAGGTGGTTTTTGGTTTAGTCGATGTTTAATTACCCAGTTTCGTCAAGTATTCGGTGACGTCAGCATACATTTAGCAGAAATTCTGAGGATACGATTCCTCTACTTCAAAAAATCAATTATTGGATTTTGTTGGATCTTTTTTGAAGTTTCTACAATAAAAATATAGTCGTTGACGCTAGATTTTGGCTATGAGCCATACATTTTTGACAGTGTGCATACATTTTTGACTCTAACGCACCAATTTTGGTCTGTAAGTCAACATTTTGTTTACTCTCGAAGGAATTATGACAAATTTACCCGGTAATTGAGGAGATGTATGGCAAGAATGATTTGACATTGCAAAAAAAAACTAGAAATCTGTTTAATTTGATTGTTTTTGTAAAAAAGAAGAAATGTAATGAATCCTCAAGCAACACCTGAAAATACATGCCAACATTTTTTACTGCATTAATTGATGTCAATTAAAGTAAATTGTTACATCTTCAATTCTATCAATTAAATTATTAATTACCTAACTCAAATTTATTGTTTTCAGAACACACAGCTTCAGACATTCGATCACATTTGTGTAAACAAAATAATTGGCTTACAGTCGAATATTGATGCCTTAGGGGTATTGAGACACGCTGTCAAAAATTGGAGACAGAAATTGGTGAGTTAGCGCCTAACTTTGGCGGGCAGACATGTACTAACTCTTGCACATCAAATGAGCATACGTCACACGGCTTCAAATACCAGCAGACGCATGCATTCTCCGATGTGTAGTATCAGGATGCATCTTGGTTTGATTTTGATCTTTATATCTTTCATAAATCATCACAAAAATATCTTAAATTAAAAATAATGACCAGTCTTATCGGGTTTTCCTGTTTTTTTCTCCCTCAGATAAAATGACTGTAGGTGCTATTGTATTCTACAAAATGTAAAGCAACAACAAAAAAAAAAAGTAAAATCGAAAGCGAATGCATGCAGATCAATTTCAGCGTTCAAATGCGAAAGTAAAACCAACCATGCAACGCTTCGTGCACGGTGTGGAGCAGTGAAACAAAGTTTTAAGGCGAGCGAGAGTGAGAGAGGGACGAGCTCCATCAGCGTTCTAGGGACGAGTAGAATACGCAAACTGTACATTAACCCTCTCACCACCCCTTCCCATGCTGCTGCTCGGTCGGAAGCGAGGAGGAAGGAAGTAAGAAAATGGAAAAAGTACAGATCAAGAATTACAACAGCAAAAAAAAAAGACGATAATTAACGCACATCACGCTAATCGTCGCTGTTTAATGCAGGTGCTGCGCATAATATACTTGGCTGTACGAAGCTGCCCGTTCCGTGCAGTGCATACGGGAATGGCCGCCCGCCAGGCTCTGCAGTAATTCATCGTGCTCGTCCATATTGCAACGCGCGCGCGCGCGACCCGCCAGAGTTTGTTTTAATTTTCGCACAGCAGAAACTGCAGTGCCACACAGTTGCGGCGGAAGCACTACTCTTTGCAACCACAACCCCCCCCCCTCTCCCCCCTCTTCCCCCACCCCGTGGACATCTTAAGCACCTCTTTATGCGTGCGCTTGGTGAAGTGGGGTTTCGGTTTGACACCTGGTTAAGGCTCCCTCCACGATATGCAAGAATCGAGCCAAGAGGAAGAGGCCACTAATTAACAAGCCGACAGTGGAGGAAACCTCCGCTGCGTTTGGGGTGCGTTGGTGCAGAACGGAAGCGAGCGAAGGGAGCGAAGGCACATTATCATCGGCGGGATGCAACAATGTAAGGTAGAGAGTGGCAGTGGCATCACAACCGACCCCGAAACTTGCCGGCCGATCCCGAATTGGCCCGCTTTTATGCAAGTCGGGCCGCGGCTTTGCTCTCCGCTACGCAGGCTTTTGAGACGGCACGAAGCGTGCTAAAACAAACAAACCAATCACCGGAGCGACACCCGCGGTCCTGGGTCCGCCCGTAAGTAGGTGGCCATTTGCAGATGTGTGCACCTTCTTGTGGCGGGGGCGAGCCGGAAGCTAACGACCTGGATAAACAATGCCACACCACACTATTTGTACGCCCAGCAATGAATGGTGTCTGACATCCTCCCCACCCTTCAGAAGTACAAACAAGAAGGTGGTGAAAGGGGACAAGGATGTAAGAGGGAGTAAATGATGACAAAACGGCATCGTCCGTCAAACCCCCAAGTGCATGGCATCACCACTCCAGTGTGGGTGGATGCGGCCGGCTGTTTGCAAGCGTATGTTTCTTCACATGTTCTTTGTTTCCAATCAAACGCGAACGTGAGCTACCGTGGGCATTGTGTGGGCATGGGAAATATGGCGGGGCGGGGTTGGGCCACACACTTTCCTTTTTCATTCCTTGTTTTTTTTTTTTGCCTTCTGCCTTCCGGTACACCAACGAGGTTTGCGATGGGAGCGGATGGAAAGATTGCACATCACTTGTGAGCACTACAATGTAAGTCATCTGCATGCAACAGAGTTAAGATCGCCTGCAGCCTTTTACATACGTTTATAGCCTATGCTACAGAAATTGCAGAATTCCAAACTAGTTTCAACAACCATGTTCTGACCAAATAGAAAACAATCGTCTGGATCTTCTTCTGTCCGATCTCATCATCTTCCAACATCCAACATGTGGTCCTCGAAAGTACCAAATTATGACAGCGCTCATCAATGTTTGCCGCTGATTCTCCTATAGACAGAATCAACAATGTATAGCTCTAGTATAAAAACTGATAGACCAACAAGGTATTTTATCAAGATTTGGGACCAAAATTTTCTTTTATTTATTTTATTATTTTCTGTCATTGCAATAAAACTTTTAAATAGTTTATACGTGCTGGATGCAAATTTAGAAGACTTCAGCAACTATCAAAATCGGCATAACAATCATAATGCTATAATTACTACTAATTTGTAGTTACCATGTAATTTGAAATCAAGGCATTTTGCCACACACAGTTTATAACGCTAAATAAAACATTCGAAACGACGCTTTACGGCTACTACTGTATGCGGCTCTAAACTCAGCGACTACAACCGCAGAGTAGAATTCTTCGCCAAGTTCTGTTTTGGTCATTGTTATTCTGCTATAACGTTCTTGGACACGAAACTGATTCGATGACATCTTTCTAGTGCATTTGCCTTTATTTTTCCTATTTTCGAGGGCACTAGACGTAACATATATCACATATATAGATGTGGCATATATCTAATTTTCCAGTCACTAACGATTGGCAAAGGCACCAGGCATTCACAAGACGTATGTCAAATGACATTCAAACTTAATTTTTACAGCCATCATATCGCTATAATAGTTAACGCTATAAACGAAACAGTTTTTTTCCAAAATCCCACTCCAAATCCTCCATAAAACAAATTAAAAAAGTCGTCAGTTTACAATACTGGTTTTGGTTCCCAGTAAATTCGGATTAAACGGCAGGAGTTTCGATGTAGCCGAAGTACAAGCAGCACATGATGATGATTTTGATGATGATGATGACGAAAAGAAGTAAAATAAAAAGAAGAGAAGTATGATAAAAACAAGAAGAAGAGGAAGAAGTAGAAGAAGAAGAATAAGAAGAAGAAGAAGTAGAAGAAGAAGAAGAATAAGAAGAAAAAGAAGCAAGGTAGAAGAAGCAGCAAAGAAGTAGAAGAATAAGAATAAGAAGAAGAAGAAGAAGAAGGGGAAGAAGAAGAAGAAGAAGAAGAAGAAGAAGAAGAAGAAGAAGAAGAAGAAGAAGAAGAAGAAGAAGAAGAAGAAGAAGAAGAAGAAGAAATAGAAGCAACATAGAAGAAAAATAATAAGAAGAAGATGAAGAAAATGAATAAGAAGAATACATAGGAAAACAAGATCTCCAGTTAACTCGTTTCCCGATAGCTGTCACTGATTTATTGGAATCCAATCGGCAATTAAGATTCGAAACTAGATTCTGATCCGATTCAACACTAACGAGCGCTTGTGTTCACGCCATGGACCTAGGTTAAGCCGTTGGCTGCTCTAGAGCTCGGCGGTGCCCGTCGCTAAGGAAAAGCAAAAGGAAAAGTGTAACATCTAAAAAGAAAAGAGACCTGTGGCACACACACACACACACACGGTGGGAAAGCCCAGTCATGTGAACGGCGTGCAGAGATCCGGTCTGTTGTGAATCATTGTGCCATCAGCGAGCAACACCTAACCGAGCCAGGCAAGAACAAGATGGCACACATCGCTGCAACAAATTTGTAACGCGGCTGAGCGAAAACATTCCAAACGTACGTCCCCGGCCAATGTCGACTGATTCACCCGCACCGGTCCGGTGACGGGTTTGTGCCGGGAGTAAACAATAAAAAATTGTGCAACAAACAAATGCCGTCAACTCCGCTCATGCGCTCCCAATTCCACCCGTGCACATTTTCCCCGCCCTTGCCTTGTTGGCTGCACTGTTGATAAACAAACCCCTGTTGCACTCCTGTTACCCTCCCCCCCCCCACCCCCCTTCACGGTTGGTGCTGTTTGCCGAGTGGGGTTCGTCTCGGCCCGTCTCGGCTACGAACTACACGGGATGACGAAACATGATTTGCTTGCGCGTGCGCGCCCGGTAGGTTCTGCTGCGCGAAATTACCCCGATCTGCGAGAACGCGCGACCCAACTAGCTAAGCCCAAGATACACACTTTCTCTCGCACTGTGTGTGTCTGTGTTTTTCCTTTTTTTTTTTTGTTCATCTTCGGCCTACTACTGTCTGCATGGTCTGGTGTCGCGGCTTTATTTTTCTATAAACAATACGCATGTTTGAATGTGTGCTTTGCTGCTCGGCTGCGGTCCCAACTGTTGGCTGTTGCTTGCACACCGGTTGACATCGGGAGCATCACCTCTCTCCCTTGTTGACACGGCCACGGGGGACAGTATGCAGGAAAGGGTTGATCGAGTGGAGAATAAAACCAAACGGACAGAAAATACACAACCATGAGACAGACAGGACAGCGCACAAGCGCCTATTGACACAAATGTCTGTCAGGGTTCGATGGTAGAAAGAAAATGATGCACAAATAACAACAAAAAAAACCCCCGAACACTCCGCCTGAATCGGGGGCTATTTTATGTATTAATATTCCTGCCAAGAGTCAATCAACAACAGCAGCAGCAACGATAATAAAAAAAAACGAAAGACGAGAAGCAACACACTGCTCCCGCTTCTCCCTTCAACATGCTTTTGGGGTTGGACGAATGGTGCGCATGCCACACTGCTTAAAATGCAGTGTCCGCCTGTGTGTCTTCGTGCACACTTTCAGCCCACTGCACCTACCGCCGCCCAGGACCGGGCCCACAGGGTGAAGGTTTTGGGTCGATGCCCCCGGCCAAGAGTGCGCGCCGTCTGGTCAATTTGTAACGAGCAGCGGCCCCCAGCCAAGACGGGCGCAAAAACGCAGCCGGCGTCCGAAAGCAATAACTGCGGGCGACAACTACAGCAACAGCAACGAAAAAAAAAGGCAAATAAATCAACCCAATGCAAACCCGAAACAAAGGTGGAGGGGGAGGGGGGGAGCACATGAGACAGGAAAACGCTTAAGGATATCGGTTTTGAGGGGGGGGGTGGTTCAGGACACTTGAGTTGCGGTTTTTTTTTTTGAGCACCTGAGGGACAGAGACGAGGGGCCGGCCTCGATGACGCCCCTCGGTGCCCTCGGAACCACCCGTACGAAGTAGCGCCAATTTCCATTGCTGCAGCCGAGCACAGGAAATCGTGGTACTGCAATGCGTTCGCATGATTTGTTTCGGGCTAATGCAATTAAAGATAATTTTGCAGCTGTTAAAAGCCCAAACCCCCACCCCTCGAATGGCTAATGAATATCGATGGGCACAGGTAGCTTCCGGCTGACGCTAATCGCTCGCATTGACAGATGCATCAGCGATGCACTGGGTGCATGCCTCATGGGGAAGGGGGCATATTATTGGGCTGCTGCAGGAGTTGCGTTTGGTATTTGCATTACATTTCGCGAATAATGAGTTTTGTGTAAGCTGCAGGGTTCGGCTAGTGACTGGCCGCAAGCAGTGTCAAAATGGGCTTTTACGAGCCTGTTGGTGCAGAGGTCCTGGGAATCATCAGGTATAGTGTTGGAGTAAAGGCACCACATTTAAATAAACAAATAAATAAATAAATAAATGTCCGACCTCATGGTACAGTGGTCAACTCGTACGACTTAACAACATGCCCGTCATTGGTTAGATCCCCAAATAGACCGTGCCACCATACGTAGGACTAACCTGCTATGGTGGTTAATCCATAAATCACTGAAAGTTAAGCCCACAAGTAGTGCAGATCTTGACCGACTACGACGGTTGAGCCAAAAGAAGAAGAAGAAGAAGCTCAAACATGTTGGCCACAGTACTGTAGCGCAGCTGACTAGTATATTCAACAGGTACCAGGAGCTGGGGTACTTCCCAGAAAAATGGAAGTTTGATAGAAATATCCCTGTTTTGAAACTGGG
Organism: Anopheles coluzzii; assembly: GCF_943734685.1. NCBI lineage: Eukaryota > Metazoa > Arthropoda > Insecta > Diptera > Culicidae > Anopheles > Anopheles coluzzii. The sequence continues at coordinate 11,486,648 of NC_064669.1, forward strand.
AAAAGACCCTTGTTTGGGATCAAGTTATCGCCCTATATCACTACTGGGTGCCCGATTTGAAAGAATAATTTACTCACGTATGCTGGATTATTGTGAACAAAACAACATCATTGCAGAAGCACAGTTTGGCTTTAGGAAGCAGCGGTCGGTCGCGCAACAGTTGGCAAGGCGTGTTGGACGTTGTTGATGCCTCCAAAAGAAGTGATAACAACACAGTCATAGCTCTCTTGGATATAGAGAAGGCATTTGACAACGTCTGGCACGATGGAATTGTCCACAAGCTGAGACTGCCAGGTTTTCCGCCGTTTATTGTCGGGATTGTGCGCGGTTACCTCTCTCGATGGACATCGGCTGTTTACATTGGGTCAGAACGATCTGACTCATATATGAATTACGCGGGTGTACCAGAGGGGAGCATACTTGGTTCCCTGCTATACAATGTTCTCGCAGAGGGTACGGGTGCAGCTCTCGCATTATGCGCGGATGACCCTGCCATTATGTATTCTGCAAAAGCACGAAACCACTTACGGGGAGGATTACAACGGAGACTGGACACTGTTGTCAGGTACCTCCAGGATTGTGGTCAACAATACCAAGACTCAGGCGCTAGCTCTCCCTTACAAGATGGGTATTCAACCGGTTCATTTCAATGCGAAGGTGTGCAACACAAAGATGAATGACATCGTCATCCCGTGGGCTCCTCAAGCCCGATACTTGGGAGTGATTTTTGATAGACGTCTCACATTCAAAGCACATGTATGCTACATTAAAGGAAAAACTTCAATGCTGTTTAGGAAGCTGTACAGCCTTTTGAAAACCCGTTCTGCTATGTCGTTGGAGAACAAGATGATTATATATAATCAAATTGTTCTTTCATCGATAATTCACGGACGTAAAGCTTGGGGCCTATGCTCGAACAGCAACCTCCATGAAGTCCAGAAAATTCAAAATTATTTTTTGAAGACAATTCTCGATTCTCCCTAGAGATTCCCTACGCGACAGCTCCATCATCGTGCAGTACCTCCAATGATCAAAGATAGAATAATGGGCATAACAGCCCAACTACGAGAATGAAGCCATCACTCACCACACGAAATAATTCGAAACATCTTCTCAACTTAAACCAGAACTAAATGAAGAATCAAATTTAGGATAAAGTAGTCAGTTTCTTTTGTAAATACTGCATTTTCCCTCCCCATTCTCAATCTCTATTTCAGTTTAAAAATCGAAAAAATTCTTAGAAGATGAAACGAAAGTCGGATAGTTAATTGCTGCCAGGATGCACTGTTTTACTGTGAGATGGAACTGTGGCAGCATCTTGAAGGGTAATAATGAAACTATGTTTCGTTTCACAGAAGAAACGGTCGTTTAGTTGAATAAGAATAACTTCTAGGCGTATTGAACATGTTTTGCATTTATGAAGCTGAAAACCGGTGCATATTACTGCAGTAAATCTATCATGCTGACTTACCGTATAATCTTCCGCTTGTTGTTGGGATGCAGCCGCTCGGCTGACTCCGGGTCGACCCGCTGCAGGGCCTGGTGCAGCAACTCCGACTCGTGCGCTTCGAGCGATTCACTCGTTCCCAGGCCCGGTAGCGCCTCCAGAAGCCGCTCCAGGTCAGTGGTAGTTCCAGCAGAAGCAGCAGCAGCAGCAGCCACTCCACCGTCCACTTTCGGTTGCTTTGCCTCCGGTTCGCTTTCGGTGGCGCAACGCGATCGCAACCGTTCCCGCTTGACGCCCTCGCTCAGCAGCACCCGCCAGAGGATGCTCTCGATGTAATAGTTGGTGCCGCCCACGATGATCGGCATGCGGTTGGCCGCCAGCAGCGATTCGATCTGTACGCCCGTGCCGAGTGAAGGAAAGTCTCATCCAATATCACAGTCCCCCCACCCTAATCCCGATATAGCACAGAGCTCAGGAAGCGAATGCGTTTGCCACCGGGGGTGTAAATCATTTGCCGAATCGGTTTTGCTAGCGCCCGGCCACGGTGCGTAGTGAAATCTGAAGCCAGCTGTGCCCTGGCGCAATTTACTACTTGTTTGGATTTCCAACGCACCAACAAACAAAGGAAACGCACTGTTCTCGTCCCGCGAGAGGGGTGCCTGCCGATGGCGGACAACGGGCACAAGTGGGGCGAGCGAAACTATGTTCGGAATGTTTACTCCAGCGGCGCGCAGCGTTGAAGTCGCCTTTTTTGGCGATCGAATAAACACACCGAGGTTTTGAATATCTTCCAACCGCAAACGGTCGCCAATACGACGATCCCCGGGCAGTAGCAGCAACGTTTGGAAGATAAACAATATTTTCCGATACCAGTGCGACTACTTTGTGGCCCCTTTGTGTTTCGTAGATCTTACGGCGTCAGAGCGCTCGATTGCAGTGCGGCGCGGACGGTGTAATGGTAGACGGGCCGGCTCCTGTCCAGCCGGGACGTCGTTCGACTCCCAAACTGGAACTTTATTCAGGATTTATGATTGGCTATCCAAGTCCAGTGAATACAAATGAGTGTAGATTGCTTATAATACTACTGATACAACTACTGATTATATACGCATGCCAATAGAACGAAAGATTGACAGGATAAACTAGATTATACCGTAATTGGAATGGAATGTCTCAACGAAGTGTTTTACTTTGTCAGCGAAAACGGAGTAAGTAAAAAACTTGATTCGAAAAGGGGTTTTAAGTTTTGCAGGAACTTCTGTCAAGTAGTCCGGCAGTTTACCCAATGACTTCGTCTGTGTTGTGACACGTCTTCGAACTGGGAATTAACTTAACTTAATCGTTCTCGACATCAAATGCCAAATATTGTAAGATACAAGTCGTCCCTAAGGAATTGACAAATGAAAATAAGTACAAGAATTTATTCGGTATCTGACATTAACTTTGTCCAATATTTTGGTGAGCTCCAATACATTTTGTTTTGAAATTATCGCAAATTCCATTTGAAAACGGTATTGTTTCGTGATGCTATTTATTTTGTAATATTTGTGTTGTTTTTGCTTAGGCGTCTATCAATCAGTTAACGTAACGCTAAAATTGCTCCTTTCTTTTAGAATTGAAACAAAATGATATTTTTGTTAATTTAAATAATTAAAAATTGTTCTATACAGCATTAAATCATGCCTAAGACCTGGGCGTTCTTCTTGATTCAAGTTTGAACTTTAAACAGCATATCGATGACGTTGTAGCCAGAGGAAACCAACTACTGGGTGTGGTTATCCGAACAACTAATGAATTCCGCAACCCCATGTGCTTCAAAGCTGTCTACAATAGTATCGTTCGTTCGGTTCTGGAATATTCGTGCGTAGTGTGGAGCCCAACTACTGCTTCTTCAATTGCTCGACTTGAGGCGATTCAACGTAAGCTCACGCGATATGCCCTACGTCTACTTCCCTGGCAGGATCGCAATACCTTGAACCTCTTTCCGTTAGAAGACACAATGCACAGTGCTCTTTCATCACTGGTTTGCTAAATGGCTCTATCGACTTATCGTCTTTGTTGCATCGAGTCGATATCTATGCACCATCCCGAACACTTAGGTCTAGAGAGACTCTACGGCTCGCTCAACCTCGTTCCAGCGCAGGTTTTTGTACCGTTTTTTGTAATGTAATGTACTGTTACTTATCTTAATTAGGCCATACGGCCCGTTGAAGATTAAACAATAAATAATAATAATAATTTAATCAACCATCTTCCTGGTCCTCCATAAAAGTGTCCACCTTTCTAGGTTTGTTTTTCCCCCTTTGGCTTTAGATACTGTATTATCATGCATTTGGCGTTTCTGTTGCACTTAACATGTGATGCTTAATATGTTAGCCAAGTTTTGCAAAATACGAACAAAATCGGTACTGTTTGCTGGAGTTTCAGCTCCATTTTTTTAGATATCCATCAAATTACGACCAAACCAGGGCTAACTGGTTTAAATCCATCCACAGTTTGTTTTTAACGAATAAGGTTGAAAAACAACTGAATAGGAATTAGACACCTGTTTGCAGCGTTCCAGTTGATATGCTTGCTCGCGTGTTGTCACCTGCGAATCGCATGCCACTGTGATCAGATGCGTAGCTTTACAGTCGTATGTGTGGCATGCTGTCCACTCGCACGACTTAACCACATGCGAGTCATGGATTCAATCCTCGTATCCTCGGCTGCGAGGTACTTAAAAAAATCCCGAAAGCCTGTTAAGACCTGCACAACCGCGTAGGTCGTTTAATCACGAAGAACTCGACCAGAACACCAAATTCAGGAAAAATAATCGCCAACTGAAACCCTTTGAGCTTGTGTGTGTACTTAAAAAAAACCTGGTTGGGGTAACTGTCGAATCAAAGATCTTTGTATGAGTGCAAGAGAGAGCTATGTCTCCAGTGACCTGTGACCTATGATTGATTTTTCCCCAAATTTATCCACTTTTGAATTGAAATTGCCTTATTGCCGTACCTGACGTATGATTTATGCGTGATTTTACCCATTCAAATGGGCAATTTTGGACAATTGTAATGTCCTCCTGCGGCCTCCTGCAAATAGTTCGTGGCAATCATTCTCATAGGACTTCGTAGAAGTACAGCGCATATCTAAGCGCAGAGGAAGGAACAAAAATCGTACCGAAACATAATACCATACAAAAAGATGCTAGACGCAGCAGAACAATATGGTTAGGGGATGGCTTGTCTTAGCTCAAGGACACGGTGCCGTACACGTGTGAGCCGACGTCAATCGCGTACCTCCGATCCAACCTGCTCCGCATAATGCTCACACATTATCCCGTTCGCTCGGATAAAGTAAAGCAGAAAAAAACTACATGTGTTAATTGAATGTTGAAGGTACGAAACCCATCTAGCCTCTAATCAACCCTTCAGAATAAGCACGCACAAAAAATATGAAACAATACAACAGCAACAAAAAAAAACCGAAAAGATAAAAACTCGCTCTCATGGTTTTGGGGCCCGTTGGCCCTGAGCTACAAAAGGATTCACGCTTAAAAGCGGTGCTAGGGTTTTATTGCCGCTGCTGCCTTTTTGAGTGTGCCATCACTCGGTTTGATCCCACGGGGTAAAATGCCAGCGCGTAGCGTATAGACCCGTACCTCAAGCAACTTTACTACAACAACAAAAAAAAAACGGAAAAATAACCGACACACACCGAGAACGAGAGAGATAGAGAGACACGCAGCAACGGCTTGTTAAACTATAAATTAATAATCGCTTGCCCCCGAATACCTTCTCCAGTGCCCTGCGCCACTACTTGCGAGCCGCACACGCCAACCCTTTTACGCTTGCGTATAAAGCGACGCGCAAAATGTCGACGCGTATGCGTTGCTGCGTGTACCCATCCAGTCATCCAACCATTCAAGAGAACCCCAAGACAACCGGCAGCAACTTCAGCCAACCACCAACACCACCACCAACAAACTTAAGAACGATAAAAGCGATCTCTCCTTACGGCACGGCAAACCCCATTCTACCCCTTTTCCCCCGGATGCTCTACGGAGCAAAATGTCTTTGAGGGGTGGGCTTGCGAATGGACCGTGGATCGTGGAGGCGACCAGAACGGCAAGTAAGGTAGCGCCGCGCACGCAACCGGTGTAGCGGAATTTGGGGCAAGAGCGCCACCAACGGTCCAAAGAGTATACCGATAGTTTCGTTCCAATTTTTAGATGTACTGATAGAGGATAGAAGGGCCAATTATGTGACTGGAGTGTTAGAGAAAAAGGGTAAAAAATGCTGGTTTTATGATTATTATGATCCGTGTAAGACATGTCGATTTGTCTCTCGTTTGACATATCTTACTGAACGAAGAACATTTGCGTTACCTAAGACTCATGCGGAGTCCGGCTTTTGTACAACAGCTTTCCATGAGATTAAAGCTACGGAAAGTATTTTACTGTACGGTTTTACACGCTTGTAAAATACCTATTTCGTTTCCGTTCGTATAAATTGATTTTGTTTGACAGTTTTACATTTGATTCAGCTAACCGGCACTTTGCTGTGCTGAACTTCAAATTATTTTATTTTATTTCCTTTGGCAAAATGGGGCAGAAAATTATAGTTTTTCAACCATATCAAATAAGCTCTCGAAACACATAGGAATAAAAAGAGCCGAGAAAATATTTCTACGACCGTAAAGCTGATGAAAACTGAAATTTGGCGTGGGGTTAGTGATTTTTTTTATTATTATCGATTTTCAACACAATTATAATTTATGGGGCAAAAGAGCCACCCCTGGTTGAGCCAACAGTGCCACTATATTTCATGGGCACGGAGCAGTCAAAATGTTTTCTTTGTTGTGGAGTGCAGCGATTGTTGTGGAGTGTCACACATGTAAAAAATCCAATTATCAAGAAATTCTGTTTTATTCATTTCAATTGTTAAGGAAATCCATTTTAAACCAGTTCACTGTGGAAATAGGTGTAACATGGTTCTAAGAAATGAATTAGATTTTGATAAACAGCTTTTGGTGAGTGCATAAGGTGGCACACTTGCCCCAAATTCCGCTACGCGTACATCGCTTCCGCCTGATGTTAATTTATTTTCGGCCACATCGCCGCGTAGCCGCCGCCAACGACGACGACGACGACGACGCAGGCAATCGACGAAGACGACGATATGGTTTTTGGGTATGTGTGTGGCTGTGTGTTTCGCTTTCCTTTTCTAACGCATGAGCAACCGGGCCCAACCTAGACCTCTGCCCCCGTGTACGCGTCGGGCCGCGTCACTCTCGCCACTCCGTCCAACCGACCCGACAGATTGAATTCATCCGAAATAAAACACACTCACACACAGCGCAAAGCAAATTCGGTGCGCAAATTTGCGCAACCCCCCCCCCCCCCCCCCCCCAGCCTTAACCCCCTTGGATACGCAAACGCCGGCTTGGGCAGGCGCAAAGCGTTGCCGGTCGGGGCAAAACAAAAGCCAAGAGGCGAACGTAATGCCCGCGTGCATATGCGTCTTTACTTCCTTGTTCGCTGCCTCTCGCTCTCGCCCCCTTGCTCACTGCGCACCGTGCGCGCTCTTTCGCACTTTTCTCACTCAACTCGGCGTCATCCTCGCCGGTGCTGCTCAAAACGGTTCGGATGAAGCTCGGTACTATTACGCCTCAGTTTCTTCCTGTGCGAAACGCGCTCCGACGGTTTCCCGTACTTCCCCAGTTTTTTTTGTTTTGTTTTGTTTTGTTAGCGTGCACTCCGGTGTCTCATTCCCAACCCCTCCCCCCAGCCTGAAGATGGCAGCAGGGTTCTTGAGAAAAGGGGATGATTTCACGTTGTGCTTCGATTTTTCTCTGCGCCAGCAACTCCAGGGCCAAAAATTCTTCTCGTGAGATCTTCTCCATCCCCTCGGGTAGGGCCGTGGGATGGCATATCCGTACCGACCCCAAAAGAGATCCCAAATATTGTGGTTTGAGCTTCGAGCATTTCCATGGGTGATGTGGGCTGAGTGGCACAGCGTAGTGGGGAAATGTATGAATGGCCACGGCGCCCTCTACCAGACGTATTCAGACTAGAGGCATGAAAGTGAAAAAAGATCATACCTCCGCACAATCATCCCCCCCCCATACAAATCTCGCACATTGGCTGGCTTTTGGTACTCGGTTGTGTTTGTTCTGTATGTTGTTTTGGGGTTTTTTTTTGTGCACTATACTTGTGACTTGTATAATTTGTGGTTTAAAATTGCCCTAGCCCCACGCTTTGCGCAGTGTTTTGCTCCTTGCCGTTCCTTTTGCTTCTGGTTTTAAGCAGCACAGAGCATTGTGGAATACCACGATTCCATCTCCTGCTTTATCGTTCTTTTCGTTTAGTTTCGCTGAACGATGAAGTTATTGGCGCGCTCGAATCGTTCGCCATTCACACAAACCACAAACTGTAAGGGCAAGCAATTTGCGATGTAAGAGCGGTAGTGTGGGTGTGCGAATGCATGCGGTGCGAATGCATCGGGCAATTGCGGGGCGTCTACGACGACAATCGAATAGTAATCGCAAGACGTCCTGCTTCTTCCGTTGAGTGTTTCTGTGCTTTTTTATGCTGAGAAGATCAGATTACAATTAATGATGTAGAACAACTCATGGCTTTAGTTATAGCATTATAATCCAAGTGTATACCGTATCGATAATCATGAAGCTCTCGTCTAGTCTAGTAGGTTAAGGTTCCTGTTGAAGTCTCAGAACTTCTGGAGATAAGGATATTCACTCTTTGCAGTGATTTTAACCAGGCTAGGAGAGTATATATAGGGAGCATCGACAATCGCGAAGCTCTCGTCTAGGTCATGGTCATGGTTCCTTTTAAAGTTCTAGGTCGTCCTCAAATCTTCTGGAAATTAGGATATTCGCTCTTTACAGTGATTTGAACCAGACAAGGAGAGTATATATAGAGAGCATCGACAATCATGAAGCTCTCGTCTAGGTCATGGTCGTGGTTTCTGTTGAAGTCTCAGGTCCTCCTCAAATCTTCTGGAAATTAGGATATTCGCTCTTTACAGTGATTTGAACCAGATAAGGGTTATATATAGGGAGCATCGACAATCACGAAGCTCTCGTCTAGTGTAGTAGCACATGAAAGTTCCCGTTGAAATTCCAGGTCCTCCTTAAATCTTCTGAAGATTCGTATATTCTCTCTTTGCTTTGTGATTTGAACCAGATCAGGTATACAAGGATTTGAATCTTTAGCTCACTCTTTAAACATCTCTTCTTTTCCTTCTTTGCGATAAAACTCACTACCTCTTTGGCCAGACGCACTCCGCAATGAGTCACAGTTTTTGGATACAAATCCACTAACTCTCTGCACCGTTTAGTGACTAACGTCTTAGTCAGAATTCTTCTGAACTTAGCGAGAATAATATGATACATATGAAGCTAAAATTCCTACGCTATTTTTCTTGTGCTAATTCCTACACTGCACACGTACTGCCGAGAATGGTTTGTCAACAAGCAGAATCAGTTACTCGATCGGAACTGGAACTGCATCTGTTCCAGACCCACAAATTTTGTTCCGAGTCGGGAGCAGGTACAGGTACAGTTTCAGGAACGGAGTAAAATTGGGAGCTATTTCAGAATTTGTATTGGTTCAATATCAATTCCCAAACTGGTATGGGTTTAGTATCTGTTCTAGAACCGGTAAAGGTTAATGTTCGGTTCCAGGACTGTTAGAGGTTCCTGCCAAGTTCCAGGACCAGCATGGGTATAGTATAGGTTTTCGGAGTGGAATGGATTCGTGGTCTATTCCTGGATCAGTATGGGTACGTTGCGTAGCCTTGTAACCGAGGCCAAATTAACTAATTATCCCAAATGATTGAATCATAAGAATAGTGTAAATAGTTAAATCCTTCATATAACGTATTCGTGCTGGACTTGGAAGATTTAAGTTGCTCCTTCACTATATTTTTTCTCAATCCTAATTTCTAGAAAAGGTTTTCAAATTAAACATTTTCACGGTACATCGAATAACCTTCTTGCTACTTTCTTTCCCTTCTTCTTGTTCTTCTCCTTCACTTCTTATTTCGCGCAATAAGCATGTAAGAAAATAAGGCATTTCAAATTGGATCTTGACATCGGCGTGCGTTGAATTGCAAAGCTAGTCGCCGATAGAATGGCAATGGGCGGCTGATCCTCGATGTGGCAAGTAAACGAAAGCCATCAACCGGGTTTGGTGGCCAACCGTGCCTATTTGCTTGCTGCGAACGAACGGATAATTGATTTTACTCCAACCCTCCCCTCTGCAACTGCCTAGCCAACAACAAAAAAAAAACACCCATCGATTCCATCCCGGCTGCTGCTTTCGTTCATTCATTCATGATTGAACAAACGAAACAAAATAAAGGAAGGAAAGAAAAAGTACACTTGACCAAAAACGATTGCTAAAATAAAAAGACAAAAAAACGAAGAAAGAAACCCTGAAGGAATGCGTACACATAAAATGGGATTCCACATTCTTCTTGCCGCTTGGTATTCTATCATCCTGCTCCCGTGCGTTGGAAAAGGAAACCATGAGATTAGAATAATGCGCCCTAAAAGCGAAACTGCAATCCAACAAAACACACACACACACACCAAGCGAAGAGAGATAGAGAGAAAATAAGAAGAAAAAGAAGAAGAAGAAAGAAGCTCACACACATACACACATCTTTTTACATTCATTTGCGTCAATCAGCCCGCAGATAGGATGGGAAACGATTCGGCACCTTGTTTAATTAGCATACGCGAAAGATTCTGCCGCGTCCAGCGAGAAACACCCCTGGTGCAAGGGGGGGGGGGGGGGGGGGGGAGAGGGATTTGGGGAAGAGGCGCAAAAACAAACATGAAATTTCTGTTCAGCCTTTCAGTGTCATTAGGCAGGACGTGAAATACCACATCTTAGTTGGTTCTTGCGAAATCTGCTTGTGTCACAGTTGTGCGATGTGTCTTTTTTGTTTGTTCCAATGTAATATTTGATGTTTCCGTCCACTTGCCAGGCCCGGAACGTATGCGGAAACATTCTTTGAAAAAGGGAAGACAGAAAAGGGAAACCCGTTGTGTTGCCACTTTCAGTTTCTGCCGCACATTCTGTCGACCAAGTTGCCATAAAGAGAATGAAGTTAGGTGCAACCCAACCAATGCAGCAGCAACACTATGGAGAGGATTTTGTTGTTGTTTCTCTGCTTGCTTCCTTCACTTTTATGCTTCGAGAAGGTGGCAAGACAATGCAGTACATACATTGTCGCTTGTAGCATGATTAGAATACATAAATCCAATGAGATTTTAAGAGATCAACTGATCGTAATTCCAAGGTGGTAACACATTTATATTTGGGCATGTAGGTAAAGACGGACACTGCGGGAAAGAAGGACACTTCTCATAAATACACGAAAAAGATCATCTTCAAATAATTCCACAATGCAGCATCCAAACTGAAGGTCAACACATTTAAGAACATTTTTCGCATAGTGTATGCAACATTGATTGAATTCACGAACAAAACAAATTTTCCATCGTGCGGTTCCTTGCGGATCTAATTTGACTTCAGCGGATCTTAAGCTCTGTGACGTGCATTGTTAATATTTTCGAAAATTGTATTACATGAATGAGTTGTCGTAATTATTCGGCAAAAAAACTGGCAAAAGAACGAAAATAAAAGCAATAAAAAGGTTGTTTTTGATGGTTTATGAATCCAGGCACCAAAATGGGAAAAACGGACACTCTGGAACGGAACTCTGGAAAACGGCCAAAAAATCGAGGGAACGCACCAACAAAAATATGGGAACCCACCAAAAATAGATGGGAACCAACCGATAAATTGTGGGAAACCCTGTAAGCGAGAAATGAAACACCGGCCAAAATAGCAGTCATGCGGCCAATATTACGAAAATCAAATATCTTGTAACGACTTGGACAACTTTAATCAACAAAAACAGCAAGTACTGGTATTAAACCGGAATAGATGATAGATTCTACGAAATTAAAAATATCAAAAAGTTTAAGCCTCAATGGAAAAAATGGATTTACCTATTAGCAAGTGTCCCTCAAACATACTTTTGTCCAAAAGGAAAGTACATTTTAATTTCCAAAAGCAGCTGTTAGTGCCCAATATTTAAATAATGCTTTAGATTCTGCATTCTACAAGGTGTTGGAACTGCCACTTACAATTCCTTACTCCACCGTTGAATGAATCGTTCGTTGCAATTGGCCAAGTGTTGGTTTATTTACGTACCAGGACGTGGAAAGCAATGGGATATGTTAAAATATTATAAACCTCTTCAATTTCCAACGTTTTTACAGGTGTCCGTTTTACCCGAACATTTTAAAACTGCTCGAAAAAAAAAACATAAAAATCGATAGAATCTTAAAACATTCCATACCTTTTCTGATTAAAAAAAACATGAGTGTAACATAATGTGTGCATATTTTCATGGTCGGTGTATTTATATATTCCCAGATTTGTTTTGCATTGTTCGTAAGGTGTCCGTCTTTACCTACCTTCCCCTAAAGCCCTTCATAAAGCGAGCAAAACTCGATCGCGCTCCCGTGTAGAGAGATGAGGATGAAACAACTTCCCTGCTAGAAGCGGCTACGCACTAGCCTGTGTGCCTAGTAGTTCCTTTCGCTTTCAAACCGTGCCACCCTAAACCGACGACCTCGTGCGATGCGTTTCGCATCAGAACGCAAGCGAAAGTGTTGTCGCGCTGCTCTGCCCAACAGCGCGACGCCGGGCGCACAAAAAAAGTGAAACTTATTAGAAGAAGCAGCAGACAACAACAGCAACAAAACGCCTCTAAGAAACGCCATCATCGGCCAGTAGTATCCAAAAATGTCGCTGCTGCTGCGGAGCCACCAAAACGAGCACACACACACGCACTCCCCGTGGCGTTTAGAACAGGAAACGGCTTCCACAGCACCATACCGGCCATAACCTTACCGCACCTACCACCACCCGCCCCCCCCTTAAACGATTCTACCCGGTACCCTTTCGGCCAAGGCTCGCACGCGAAGGTGGTCAAGCCGCTGGCAGGCTGGTTGGCCACGAAAAAGGCAGCGCGGGGCTAAAGGAAGTTTCGATAAGAAAAAAAAAACGCACAGAAATCATCATTTGCATGCTAATGGTATTTCTCCCGAACGGACGCATCTTCCTTACACCTTCCCCCCCCCCCCCCTCCCCTTGGCCGCGCCGCACCCTCCAGCACTACTGCGAACGATGTGCGCGGCGCTCCATCCACGTTGCGCAAGGGACGAAACGAGGCGACCAAGACGAAGACAATAAAAAAAAATTAAAAAAAAAGACACCAATTTTTGGCAGGTCTTCTACTGCGCCCCCCCTCTTCTACCACCCCCCCCCCCTCCCCCCCCCTCCGCGGCGGCCAGAATCATGGTTCATGAATATTGAATGAATTGGCGACGACAACGACGTCGTTCGAACGTCTTCGAACCGTTTGGTCAGCTACAAGATTGGACCGGTTTTTGTTGTTGTTGCTTTTTTCCTCTTTCCGTGGGTACACGCGCTCCGTCGGCTCCACTCCGGAGTTCACACCACACCCCCTCCCGCCCCCGCCAGTTCGCGCGTTGGCGGTATGTTTCAGCGTTCATGGGGCACAGTGTACACTGTAGACACATTTATTTCGTCTTTTTTTGTGTTGTTAAAGGGCAGACGCAAGCAACAACAAAAAAAAATCATATTGGCACTGCAGGGAACGCCGCCCGACTGATCCCGAGCTGATCTGTGTGTGCAGAGCGTTAACATTTGGTTGCTGTCGTATGGATAGGGTCTGTTAAAGTTGCTGTTAAAATTGTTAAAAAAAAGCCCCAAAGGGCTGGATCATGCTGAAAGCTTTGGGGAAGGATCGTTTGTCAAGAAGCCTTGGGCAGCCATTTGCTCAAAAGGTTTAACGTGTCAAACTATGCGCACGTGCAATCATAATATTCCCGCAACGGGATGAGCTTAAGTAAGTCGTTTTGGGAAAAAGGATACGATCGGCAGGGCGCGCTCGCGGAAATGGGTCACGGTGAAGGCCTGATCGGGCCTAGCCACATCCAGCAGGTGGTGCACCGCCTGCCGCTGCTCCTCCTTCGTCGCCTTGGCCGTTACGATGTCGAGTCCGGTGTAAACCTGCGAAAATAAAATCGAAACTGAATGACAATAAAAAAAAACACACACACAAATCCTGTTTTGCTTCTCCTCGCACACAGTTCTTGTTCTATTCCCTGCCGTTGGGCATAGCCGGGCTCGAAACCAGCAGCGACCATTATCAAATTACACCTTGCCGCCGACCGAAACGCGTGAGAACGCGTTGGGGGAAACAAAAGTACAAATCTTAACCTTTTTTTTGTATTTTTTTTTAAACGAGCAAATAAAAGCCGCTTAGCCCGCCCGCTCGCGCCCGCGACGATGAGTTGAGTTCTCTCCTTGCCGCGCGCAGAAATAACTTATGCATGCGGACAGCCCGAACACCATCGAGCGAGAAAAGCGTTTATATCAATGCTCTTCGCTTCCCCGGAGCAGATCCGATCGCGACCAAGCGCGAGACTAAGTGGCTCGATAATCGGCGCATATCCCAACGCCACCGCCAGCACCATCATCGTCATCGTTCATCTGCGAAGTCATCGACAAATTCCAGCCCCGAATCTTGCCCGACAGCCCCGCGGACAGGCCCGCGGATGGGCACAGTTTTACGACTAGTTTGGGCTGTCAGAGATTTCAAAAAAAAAAAAACAAAACAAAAAACCTCTGGCGCGGCGGCATCCACCTCACGTCCAGGCGTCGTTGCCGCCGTCCAAGCTTTTACGATCCGGCCCAATCGTGCCCGGGATCGACAATCGTGTCCGCGCTGTGGCCGCGGGACATTTCGTCAGCAGCGCTTGTCAAGGTTGGTGATGGCTGATGGCGTGCGATAGGGCCGGCCGGGGGAGGAGGGGATCATCTAATTCAACATAATTTATTCACAACCGTCGGAGCGACTGCAGGAAGGCAGGAAGAGTGTTCTTTTGTTTCTCGCGCACGCACTTGGCTACGCACCATCTCCGGGCAGCGGGCCGGCACTTACGGGCCGGCCCTTCACGCCACCACGGCAAGGTTACGGAAATGAGCGATTTTATCTGTTTCGGGTTAGGTTTTGTCATATTTCATCAATACGCAGCTTATGATGTTCTCTTCCCAGTATGCTAAACTATGGTCGTCTCTCGGTGTAAAAAACGGCTTTATAATGACTATCAATGTGATTCGAGCGGTGTCATATAATCTGGGATGAGGGGGGGGGGGGGGGGGGGATTTAAAGCGTCTAACTGGTTGGTGGATATATAGTGTACACCAAACAATAGACGCGATCGATAGAAAGACGAAAAAAAAACTACACCAAAAGAAACACATGGAGTGCAAAATTAAGCCGGTTTTTATCGTACCATTAAAAATCAATTTACATCCATTCACCGTTGCACGGCGGGGGAGGGGGTTTGTCGAATGGAAGAGGCACCGCGGCTCCCGTAAAGGTCGTTTGTGGTTCGATTGGTGGTCCCGCGAGCACGTGTTAACGATTGACTTAACAAGAGATATTTACACAGGGTGACCAGAATTAAGATTGCATCCAAGTGCATTGTTTTTAGCAGCAAGTACTGCACATCTTGGCATTGCTTAAGAACACGGTCCCGAGAAATGGTCTTGGGAGGAAGCTGGTATAATATCAAACCCTTGGAAGACGACCATGTGAACCCGGCGTCGGCAAAGATCAATTAAAGTTGCAGGAATTTACATCTGTAGCGCGAAAAGAGAGCTTTTTTATTGTACCTCTTCACATCAAAAAACAACCCAACTTAATTGCTCTTATGCCAACTAATAATATCGCCTACAACACTACAAGGCATCAGAAAGTTGCAATAGGTTCAATATTTCATTATGGTGGATTGCAAGCCATATAGGAATCTCAGGAGACGAACGAGCTGATAAACTTGAAAACGATGACAGAACCTCAAACGAATGTAAACATACAATTTCCAGAAGAGATACAATAAAAACATGCAAAAAGGACTTTGAACACTTTTGGTAAAAAGCAGTACAAAAAAATACTTCTCTAACAAATAACGTTCCATCAAATTATCATTCCATCATGGCCAGATCTTCATAACAAACAAAAATCAACAAGTAATAAGACTGCTTATTGGTCGTACCAAACTAACTCACAGTCACATACTTTCAAAACATTCTCCAGCACTCTGCATATACTGTGGCACACACATCTCAGTGCGACATATACTAACAGACTGCAATGAGTACAAAAAGTTAAGGAAAACCTGTAAACTGAACAAAAATATGAGTGAACTTGTATCTGAGGGCCACAAAGAATTAAATTAGCTAATCATCTTTTTGACAGAAAATCCTACCTGGACAATCTATCTTAACAAATAACAACGAAAACAACGTATAAGATAATCAAGTTACATGATATATAGGGCTAAGTTACTGCACAACTCACCACAGGGCAGATTTGGCTGACCAGTTTAGTCTGACGCACCAGTGGTTCTAAGTTACCTAAACAATTTTTCAGAGGCGAAAAAGACCCTAAGAGGTCCAAAACCTCTTTAGTCATATAGAAATCAATGCGTGTGAACAAGTGCAGGTAGAAATTTACATTAGAATGTGAATCAATTGGCTTGTAGAAAGGATTAGTACAGCTACGAGGTTGTGTTTTTCTGTGAACAGTTCTTACTGAATCATTGCTGCTTTGAAACAAGACTAGCGTGAAATGGTTCAAAACTAGTTGCTACTCGCTATTAGTTTCATGATGAGGAACGCTAGAGGCTTTAGAGACCCAATGTGCCTGAAAGCAGTGTACTCCTTGGTAGTTCACCTAATCCCGGAGATAAACTCAGTAATCTGTGGGACGCACTCTGCAGTTTGGATTGAAAGACTTTAGTCGATACAGCGCCAGGTTCACTAGTCTAGCTATTCGTAAACTGCCGTGGTTTGGCCCTACTAAAGATATAAGTTACCGCGACTGACCTTTTTATTAGGATTACAATGCTTACACTATAGTAATAGCCCAGTAGCCCAAGATACTTTTATTGCTAAATTCCTAGCTAACGAGATAGACGCTTTAGACACAACATTTACAATTCCACAAAGTATCAATGTTTGTGCTAGCAGTGCCTCGGTGTCCGCGAGTACATTAATTTGTCTGAATAATCCTAGCATGATGAAGGAAAGATAAAATAACTAAAGAATTACAAAACTACCATTCATTTTTAATTTTGGAGAATCGAGGCCTTCACATGCAAGAATGTATACGAGGGTCTCAAAAAAGTGAGATAATATTATCAGAACTGCTGACAACCCTATGAGATAGCCAGATCCATTTCAGGCCTACAGCAGACCAAAAGCCGAAAACAATTACTGTGCCTAACAATGAATCAGCTGTCTGCTTACTTTAATTTTTTTTTATTGAAATAATGGACTTCTTCTGCATTTTTTTTTATCGGCGCTTTAGAATATTTATATAGTGAATGGAGGAAACGATGCATTGACATGTGAGAATCTTTCAATAAATCTAATCCAAATCTATACAATACATTTCGAGATGCAGTGGAAAGCACTGTAATTCAGCTTTCAAGCAATAATGCGAACAATACGAAGTAGAAGTAATATCAAAAGGCAGTGAAAGGCATAAGCAAGCAAAATTGAAAGTCGTCTCCGGTCCCTGTTTTAAGGTGATGCTTCCCAAGATTCCCATCCGGTATCCGGGACACTCACCCAGATCATCTGCATCAGGGCACTGACGCACGGCAAATGACAGATGGGACACCGCATACATGCCAGAGCCCGCCCAGCCGACCAGGCCGACAACCTTGATCATCGAACATGACTAGCCAAAAAGAGCAGCAACATGAAACAAAAATCGGTAAGGACTGGACCAGGTCAGCGATGAAATCCCAAAAACTAAAAATCACATCGCTCAATACGGTGCATCTAAGCGCTCCGGCCAGGAAGGGTAAATATTAGGAATCGAAAAACAATTATTGACGAAAAGCCGAATCCTCCAGCAATGCTCTCTTCGTTTGACTTAACCGGCACCATATGGTGCCGAGCAGCGGCAGCAGCTTGTTGGGAAATTAATCTCGCCCGGACAGGTGCACGTTGGCTGACTGCGGGAAACCGCTGGAAAACTGTGGACGTCATTGCTTCCTGCCGTAATTTACGTGGCCGTCGTCGGGCGGGGAACACTTGCTGGGAAACGAAACCTTGCCCGGGGCATTCATCAGCGTAACATCTTCGTCGGGATGACGTGATTTCGCACAGACTCGAACACCAGCATGTGCCTGGTGTGGATGATAAATGCGGAGCAAAGGGCGTATATCGCAGGCTTTGAGCGATGCTGGAACACCCTTGAGCAGCAATAGCGAGCCCAGCTCGATCAAGGATAGAGTTAAAATTCGTCAACGGTTCTTGCTGTTCTGTACACTCTTCAACATCCACTACAGCGCTGTGAAGCAGTAGCAGGACACTTCATACTGCGCCATAGTGCTTCCTCGGCGCCCACAATGAGGAAGAGGCGATTACATTTCAGGGCCACCATTGAAGGCCACATCTGAAAATCTTGCGCACGTGTCGTGGGATTCGAAGGAGTGGATTTTTTTTGTTTTTTTGTTTTGTTTCGTCTTGTACCCAACGGTTTCTACGTTTTTAAAAAGGTTCCTCGTTATTGGATTCAATGAGAGCGACTCGCAGAGTGGCGCTAATCGGTCAAATTTATCACTCGACAGCTCACATTTACAACACCTCCCAGGCCAGCAGCTTGACCTTATCGGAACAAGAGAGGGAGAGAGACAAAAAAAACCACAAAAGCTAGAAGGCTAGAGATGCCGCCCGATTCCACTCCCAAATGCCCAAACCATTCATCATTTCAGTGTTTTTTTTTAATTAAATTTAAAAACCACCAACGGTCGCCGCGGTCTCACACGTAAACACAGCTGATTGTACGGCTGCTCGCGCGGCACTCACGCGCTCACGCGCGTCACTCACCTGCATGGAATCGGCACTGATCACCTCGCCGCCGTACCGGGCTGCCAGCTCGAGTGACAGCTTCGTTTTGCCGGTACCGGTCGAGCCGAGAATGACCACAATCGGGGGGGGGGAGGCCATCGCGGAATGGGACCGACGAAACTGGCCACGTAGCGGTACGTTCCCACGCTGGCAGTACACTACTACGCCACGGTTCACACACAGACGCGAAAACACTGTCGAGGCACGGGACGCGCACCAGAACATTACCGAGCGGCAACCACAACAGCACGGCGAATGTTGATGACACCGCATGGGTGAGCTACGCAATGAGTGCCGGGCTACTGCGCGCGAACTATGGGCAAGGGACGACCAATTATCTCGAGGGCGAAAACAGTTGCTGTTACATCATTTCTACACAACAGTTCCAGATTTGTGATTTTTTTTTACTTATTTTTATACAGACTTTGGACTAATTTGCCTCTTTTCATCAGCAATATAAATCTTTTCCTAATGTCTAACAGTCTTCCTTGCAAGCCATTTCCTGCTTGCAATTACTTTATATCGGGGTTTTTTTTCACATTAATAATATTGAAAATTACATAATATACACGGAATAATACATACGATCCATTTGTGCTTTGATTTTATATTTCCGATTGACAGCTGCGATCCATCTATAGTTGGGTATAAATAATAATGCATCTCACAACCTTTTGTTCCTTTGTTTTTTTTTTTTTGTTTTTTTTAGCGAGGAATGGGTCTGGACACTTTCATTAAAATGTAAATCATCGTTTTAAACTGTTTCATCTTTTCTGAATATAATTTGTATATTTCAGCTGAAACCGTCAGCCACATATGACCTATCCTGCTCTTGTATGGAAGGTAATTGCAAATATTGCCGCTAAATGTTAAATGTATTTTAAATAATGATTATGTTTCATTTTTTTTGCGGTGTTATTTGTCGAGATGGCGGCATTATTTGATTTTTGCAAAATAAAATGTCAAAATTCAAGCGTTCAGTATGCTAAAAATTTTCACTGTTTTACCTGCTCTCGGGGTGCTATAATTATAACCGCTAAAACTAGGGTCGAAAAAACTGCATATGCTCGCAAGCTTTAAAATGCGAGAGCAGTGAATGTTAACTCGTATGGCGTGCGAGCCCTCGTGTGCCCTCGCCAATCGCTGTCAATTGCATGACGGGTCAATCGCTTAATTTACAAAACTCTACCTAATGTCTCTAACAGTGTGTTTCAAAGTTGAGCCAATGTTAGAAGTTTTACTGGGGTAAATAAAATCTGGGGCATGTATTCTCAGGTGCAGCCAATGTCTCGAGAATGCTTTATTACATTCATTAGTTTTTTTCACCAAATAAAAAAACAACCGAATTACACGATTTTGTAGTATTTTTGTGATGTAAAACTACAGTCATCATAAATCTTCTCAACCACATGATTTCTCATGGTTTCTTGAAGAGTACAAATTGACCTGTCTTAAAGACAAAAATGCGTTGTAGTGAAACGTTGCTATGTTTGGTAGGATGTCATCATTTCAACCAGCAAATGTCAAACTCCATGCACAAAAACAAGCGACTATTGTTCTTAAAAAACGACATTCATCTGTACTTCCAGAGTACAAAAATCCAGTTCCAAAGTTTTAACCATCGGGCATCCCACAGTGCATCCGTTGCAGGAACTCAGTCCGCCGCTCAGCCGTCCATACTTTGTTGCAACGCACAGAGGCTAGCGGGTACTGTACGGCACCGGCCACACTGCCGGTATATTAATTATGAATCAATCGCAGGCTTCGTGGAACCATATCCTTTTCCCTGCAATCGTGATTTTGTCTCACAGGCACCGCTTGTGATTCTTAGAATTGCTGGCGCTGTTTTGTGCGTGTGTGTGTGTGTGTGTTTGTCTGCATCACCTCGATGAGACTGCGGCACAGCGCATGGCCTCGCACTTGTGCATGCCGAAATAATTTCCAAACGCCGCCCCGTGCTTCCCGGAATCGGGGCTCGCGGTGAATCGAACGGTAAGGAATGCGAAAACACCTTTCCCTTCTTCCGTCGGCCGGTTGTTCAGGCTGTAATAAAATTCTCCGTAAAGCAAAACAACAAGAACAACAGCAAAACCGGACTAGTGGGGCAGCGGTGGAGCTACTACCGGCGAACGGCCCAAGAACACCCAAGCGAAGGCACACAAGCCATCCATCTTGGAGGTTAGAAACTCCACAACATTCTCTCCAGACATTAGACCCTGTGGGGGAGCCGTAGGGAGGCTGAACGGGCGCGCTCGGGCGATTCTGTTCGTGTCCCCGCCGCTACCAAACCGGGCGGGACAGCAAAGCAACTATACACAGAAAAAAAAAGCAAAAACGGATCAAGATAATGGCGAACGATAACGAACACATTCCACGCTTTCCCAAAACCGACACCATCCCCCTCCTTCCTTCTCCTCCTCCCTCCCAGCATACCTTCTACATTTTGTTCTACCATATATGCTGTGTGGACTTTTCCTTTCCATTCCCTTTTCAAATGGCGTTCACCGGTCGGTCGGTTACCAATTTCTTATGCTCGCATTCTCAACCACCGTCCGACATCATGGTTGCATGCGTGTGTGTGTGTGTGTGCGTATGTGTGCGAATTGCACAAGGAAGAAGCAGTAAGCAAAAATAAAAAAAAAAATCGCCCGATTTTACCATTTCGCGCTGCCTTTCTTTCCCTTTCCCAATCCAGGTCCATCCAGTTCCCTTTTTGCTTTACATGTACTGGAAGGCATAATAAGAGGAGAAGATAAAAAGGAAAGAAGAAGAAGCAAAAACAGCCGACAATCTTTACCTTTTCCTTCGCTATCTTTTGCTTTTGGCTGTCCCTCTGCTCCCTGCTTCGGGATCCGCTCCTTGCCACTAAGCCGTTCTACCGTTTTCGGCATTTCGACCTCTTTTATTTGAGGTCGTTTTGCATTACCGAGTGTGTGTGTGTTCTCTCCGCTAAATTCCTGCCTGGGTTATGAGGTGTGCGGGGGGGGGGGGGGGGGGGAGGCAGGTTCTCTTCTATGTTTATATGTTCTGCTTCTCTGTTGCACGATATTCGGTTGCGTTCCTTTTTTTTTGCTCTATCTCTCTCTCTATTTTCTTCCTTGCCTCTTTTTTCTTCTTCAGAGCTCTGTCTTGTCCATTCCTTCACATTCGATTCTTTGCCCTGGCTTAGTTTTGCGTTACCTATCGCCCGTTTTTTTCTTCCATAAAATCCCCCCTCCCCTCCCCCCGCCTCGCCTAGACGTGTTTGCCTCTCCCGTAACACCTATCGTCTCGGGCAGATCGAAATTTTTGCACAGCCACCGTTGCGTTTCCCGCATACCTGTTTTGTGCGGCTGAGACCCTTTGCGGAGCGCGACCCGGCTTTCCCGTCGAAAGGGGAAGCCTCCGGGGCCGAGCTCGGATCCGAATTGTATGCGTTTGCCTGAGTCGGAGTTCGCGTTATTCTATTTCCTTCTTCTCGTACGGTGGTAGTCGCCCGTGTGTGGCCAGTCGTGCTGCCACCAAACCACCTTTTCGTGTAGGTACCTTTCTCCGCTCGATACGCACACACACACAGGCGACGGAAGACGTTCAGCCGGTGGTTTTGGGCACTGGACGCAACTTGGAACTACAGACATGCCGAGAGCGGGAGAGACAACGGCGAAACCATTCCCTGCTTTCGAACCGGAATCATCGCCGGCTTTTGCCTGGAGTTTGCAGGAAACCGGCATACCGCAAGCATAAATCGTTGAAGGTCACACACATCAAAGGAATAGGGGCGCGCAGCGGGGCTGGATGCAGGAGGTGCGAGTGGTACGCAATGCAGAAAGGAAGGATATTCGGAAAATGAATGGTGTTAGGGCATACCGCGCATTGCCTGCCGACGAAGGACGAAAGGGGCACCAATATCAGCAAACCCCCAGCGAATGCTCGTTAGAATTTTGGTGGATTTTGTCTTCCTCGCTTTTTTTTTCTCTCTCTCTCTCTCTCGGCTCAACCTTACTTCTGGAGATTACAGGAGAGCACAAGATGCCTGCCCCGTGTCTGAGTGTCTTTTGTGTGAAGAGGAAGAGGGTTTTTTTGTGTATGTTGTTGTTTTGTTTGAAAGTACCACGAACGTTTGCACGATTTGCGCTGCTGGCATGTACACTGTTGGCGTAAGGTCCCGAAAGACCGGGAACAGGAACAAACACGTTTTGCGAACCTGTGGGAATCTGCGTAACGCAGTAAACACATTCAGAACACTGCTAGTTGTTTGCAATTGAAGAATCAGACTTGGTCGTGTTAAGGCATGAAGGACTAACTGATTTGAACGCATCTCAAGCTGACAAAGGGAATGTTTCATTCTTGTCAGTCTGTGTGTAGTCTTCCAATTATCAATCATCAAATCCAATGAGAATGATAGTGCAACATGAGATGGTGACCTGGATATTAGATCAATAGCAGTTGTTGCTATTGTTTATACAATTAAAGAAGATTTGAACCTCTGGGGACCTCTTTCAACTCTCTTAGGATCTGGATTAGGTCCAGATCTTCCACGGGATCAATTCTGTTTTAGAGACGTTGAAGAATGTAATACATTTTTAGCGCACTATGCAAACCATCTGTCTGTCCAGCTCTCTCTGTCTATCAGTGCACTTTATGCCAACATCATCTCCACACCGTTGAAGTCTTGTCCATGCGAACGAACTCCACTAGTGTGGATGTTCTTTTGCGGTTTGTTTTTTTTTTTTCAGCAATGCCAGTCCCACCCATCCCACACAGACGGAAAGTAATTCTCAGGGGCTCAGACGACTCAGACGGCACACACTTCCTGTGCCGGGCTTCTCCAGACCACCAGCCACCAGCTCCAGCCCTTCGGCCATCATCTCATTTACGCTGCGCTGGGATCCGCATGGCGAGAAATGCAAAGTGCAACCGTGACATGACCAGCAACACTGCGAACCCTGCTGGGAAGGGTCAGTGCTGAAATGCAATCCGAGGGCTGTAACCGAAACCCCACCTTTCCGCGTAAGTTCACCCGGTTTTTTTTTTTTATTTCATGCTTTACCCACCCATTTTCGGAGGAGACGCAATTGTCCGGCGGGTGATGTACCCATCGCCATTGCCCCCCCTCCTCGGTCTACACGGTCCACTTTGCTCCCCCACAGCCAGGGGTGCAAACCAGTGTGAACGTCCTCCCAGAGGACGTAAAGCCTTACAAGTGCCGGGCGTCCGTGGGCACTTCACCGATCGCGTAAGGAGCCTAGGGAAGGCCTCGCGTCCAGACTTTCTTTTCCAGACCGCAGACATGATTGGATGGCACGATGGGAGCGGGTGGATGGAGCAGCCCTTGGAAGAGAATTATCGATTTCACTGGGCGGGATGGGTAAGACGTAAGACAAGCGTCATTTGGAGTGGGGGTTTTCTAGGTTTGCATGTAAGTCTCTAGAAATTTCGCGCCCTTTTTTTTAGTTAGACTCAGCCACTACGATCAACCGTCAAGTTGAAGGGAAATAAAATCTTTCTAGAACTATCACGAAAAAAAAAAACACACACACACACATTACAAACAAGTGCTGTTCTGTAACGTAAGCATACATGTATGTTAAATGTCAATGATGCCCACTGTTCCTAACAAGCGCCCAGGGAAGAGCCTCTCTTACACAAGAACCTCCTGCTGGACCGGCTCCGTAGCCCATTTGGGTTATTGCTTTATTATTTTATAATAGCTCACCGCACGCGATTGAGAAATTTGAAAGTGCAGAAGAGGACCGTCGGCAGCCGAGGAGAGTGTGGTAGATAGATGCGCCACACATCTACCGCTCCGCTCCTGCTGTTGGGCTGGGGATGAAGCTTACAACATCAACCGTGAAGGTCAGTGCCGCTGTACGCTGTGCTTTGGTGTTCACATTTTCGAGCACGGTTTCTTGCGCTGGCTTCCAAAATGGTCGTACGGTACGATTTTGTACGTAGCAAACAAGATCTTCATGCGCTATCCCAGTTGCCAGCCCATCAATTCAGAGATCATCCGTAAATTGAACACAACATCCACCCAAAAGCGTTCGACCATGCCAGTGTTTTGTCAAGAAATAGCCCTGCAGGTTACTGTGCTGCTTGTGTAACTGGCTATGTAGATAAAGTGATTAAGAACCAACGCGAAAATCAACACAAAAGTAAAACTTTTGGAATTTCCTTTTGCCCCAAAAACCCCAAAGTAGAGGCACGGGGTACCTACGCGTATAATAACAGCTAATGCCGAAACGCAAAACCTAATCACGCGCTAATCTATTTCTGGTCCTATAGTTGTACTCGAGGGACAACGCAGGCAACTGCATTGCAATCAGTTGACGTCTTCTAACACGTATTATCGTACGGCGATGTACGCCGAAAATGGTGGCTTTGAAGCGTCAACCACAACAAAGCTGGGAAAGGAATACAAAATAGTGGAGCAGCTATGTGCTCTTGCGTAGCAACACACACGCTCCCGCTCAGTGCTAGAACGGCTGCCTAGAATATGTAATACCTTCGAAAATAGCTCCTACCTCACCGTAC
Source organism: Anopheles coluzzii (assembly GCF_943734685.1). Classification (NCBI taxonomy): domain Eukaryota; kingdom Metazoa; phylum Arthropoda; class Insecta; order Diptera; family Culicidae; genus Anopheles; species Anopheles coluzzii. The sequence continues at coordinate 11,511,649 of NC_064669.1, forward strand.
GGTCGCACCTTTCCCCCCTGTACAACAACACTTCGCTCCTTAAATTTCCGATAGGCGCACGCCATACCGTTCGGGTGTCTCCGTGTGTATGTCTGCGTTAAAAATAAAGGGACCGTGACAGATCAATCTAAGTTTAGGTCAACGATCGCCAACGATTGTTGGCGACACGGACCCCCCCTACCTTGGTGCCTACTGCTGGCAGACGCTCGTGCCCTGCAGCGGATACAGCAGAGCACTTATCTAAACCGGCCTATCTGAATGTTTGCAGGTCATCATTACCATCGTTTAGCACCCGGTCGAGAACGCGCTAGCGCGCTAGGTGCGTTCGCAGGGCCCATGCAACTGCGGGTTTTGGAGTTGAACTCCCTGGGATCTGTTTAAAAAATTTTTTACGCTTGCGAAGAAGGTTGCAGGCAGCTCTGGATCTCCAAGCCGGGTGGCCGTGTTCGCTTAGATGTCGCCAGTACCGAGGACGACGACAACGGAACGACCGAGCCCCAGTCCCTGTGCGCGCTAACTAAATTTAACTCCGAACTTCGGATCCTCTTGGGGAGAGCGGCGCAACCTGAAGGTTCCAATTAAAATTAGAACCCACACACCCATTGCGTGAGCAGTCATTCTGAATCCCTCCCGACCCCAGGCGAGCACAAGCGCTTCGCTCGTGAAAAAGGGGGTGAGCCGTGATTCTGTAACACGATTTGAAGCTAGAACAGATCGAAGAATGTTCTAGCAGGCGCTGTGCCGTGTGTTTTCTCCGACAGCAAGTTGATACAAGCAGCTAGCTCGGATCTGACAACACACCACCATCTTTGCAGGAGAGCCGTTTTACACACTCCCGAAATCGATACGCTGTTATGAAACAGCACACCGTTGAGCTGCACCTGGAATATAGGCACAATCAACTGTCAATGAGTTTGATTATAGCGCTGTAGGGAAGGGTTCCGACCGGACGGTGTGAGCTGTGAGCTACCGTCGTGCGGGCCTACAGTCGGCGTCGGGACCGATGACGTGAACGAGGCGCGCGTGTAGGTTGCGGGCACACTCTCCTCCGTTTCCCGCGCTACAATCTCGAACGGTCACCACGCGACCAGGCCTTAGCAACTGAGGAAAATCGGGCTGGCGGTGGCGACGGCCTCCATCGTGCAAGCGCGGACTGGCGCCGTGTATTCGGTGGAGGATGAGGAGGGGAAGGGGAGAGGGGGGGGGCAGAGCAGCATGTGTGTAAATATTGTGTGATGATATGCCAATAGCAGGCCGGCCCGTTTCTGTGCCCGTTTCGCAGTGCCGTCTACGAAACACTATCTCGTTTTCCCGCTCCTAGAGAGATCCCCCTTCACCCTCCCCGGCTTCTACCCCTTGCCAGTCCAGAGAGAATGGAAACATTTACACTATCAGTGAATGGGCGACCGTTTTTTTTTCTTCTTTTTTCGTTCAAGATGTGCGTGAAGGAGAGCATTACGAAGTGATGAGGAAGAAAGCGAAGCGTAAAAAAAAGAACACACTCACACACACACACACACAAGCTCTGGGATTAGATGATGGTAGCTGCGACCCAGTGCCACCACCCCTACTTTCCCCTCTGCTCCATCAACCCCCTCCCGCCATCGCGTCCCGCGTGTGCGTCATCGTCAATGCCAGCGGAACAGAATTTTGCTTGGGCGCCTTTGTTACATCACACCCCGTGCCGGGAAACAATTAGACCTTTTTGTCCAGTGTGTGCGTATGTGTGTGCGTGTGTCACACTCGCTTGCACGGGAAAAGAGGAGCGAACTGTATTACACTGCGCATGCAAAGGGACGGAAAAGGAAAAGCTCTGCCGCCCCCGGGGCAGGGGGCTAGTTTGTTTTTCCAAGGTCATTTTCATCCGGGGTTTGCTCTGATTCTTCGGATGCGTTCGGAACGCTGAATCGTTTGAGCTGTGAAATGTAACGGATGCAGTGCCGCTCCTGCTAGGATGGCTGGATGGGATGAAAATGTATGTGGCATTCTTGCCCAGTTCTTGATGAATCTCGCTCTGGTAGTTTAGCTCTGATTCGTGGAGGGGAATTAACCTTTAAAATCAATCCATGAATCTAGATATTACATTTTGAAGTTAAAGAACCTTTTAGTCATACACCGTTTGGATATGCGAATCCGAATGCGGTCCCGTGGTATAGTCGTCAACTAGAACGACTAAATAACATGCCCGTCATGGGTTCAAGCCCAAAATGGAATGGTCCCCCCGTAGCAAGGATTGACTATCCGGCTACGTGGTAATAAATTAAGTCTCGAAAGCCTGTATAGGCCGGGCATGTCCGCGTAGGACGTTACGCCAAATAGAATTGGTGACACGCATCACTGAAGATGCATATCAACTTGGGGAAGCACAATGCTATATTGCGGACCTGCGGAACAGCTTGATTGACCTGACCCATCATCGAGTATGTAGAAAATTCTAAGCAAAATGAGTAGGGTCTGGCACACCTACTATATACTATACTATACTAAAATGATATCAGATAGTTTGAGCCACTCTATAGTATAGTATAGTTTGACCGCTCCTTAGTATCACCGAACATGTCAACGCCTACTTCCGAAAATGCAATATCTCGATGAAAAAGTCAATTATATACAACAAGCCAACCACTCGCTGAACATGTCAATAATATCATCGAAGCCCTTGTATAGCGTAATTTTAAGGTGCCTACATTTTCTATAGATGCCCCGTATCTAAGGAAGGAAAATGGCACGCTCAAGCTGGACAAATACAAACAAAAGGCCTTAGAAGATATAAAGCCTGGGATATCAACAACAACAACAAAAAAACAGCTAATAAAATTGGATTTTGGAATTGAATGGACTTTTTTTTCTTCATTATTATCTCATAGAACTCCGCCAAACTCGGATACCAATCATGTGTAGGCATTTACTTATGAACAGAAGAAAACATTAGCCCAATTTTGTCAGCAGCTACAAAGCTGGGTTTGTTAGTGGCAAATCCACCACCTACAGCAGATCCTCCAAAAGTGCCCAGAGCTCCCTAAGCATCACCTGTTCATTGACTTCAAGGCGGCACCATAGACCGGAATGAGCTATGAAACATCATGCAGCAGAACCACCTTGCTGGGAAGTTGAAGGCCACCATGAACAGGGTGCAGTGCAAGGTGGGAACTTGATGTCGGAATCGTTCGAATCTCACAGGGGTCTGAGGCACTATTGTCGGACTCTCCCGTTCGAAGCGCGGGGCTATACCACGACATCCGTGGCACGATCCTCTACCGGTCTCTCCAATTTCGTAGCCTCGCAGATGACATCGAGGTGTACACCCGGCTCAAGTGCGAAGCGTCGACTCAATGCGACGAAGACGAAGTACCTGCTTGCTGGAGACTCAGACCATCTGGGAAGCAGTGTATTAGTTGACGGCGACAATCTCGAGATAGTAAAGGAGCTCTGCTATCTTGGGACGGTCGTTACTTCCGACAATGACATCAACAGCGAAATCCTTCGAGACCATACGAAATGTGAGATATATCGCAGCATGATTCGCCCGGTGCTCCTCTATGGACACGAGTCTTGGATCTTCCGAGCGGAGGATGCTATGAAGTTTGGAGGAGAAGAATGAACCACGAGCTTGTTGAGGAGTACGGCGAACCCAACATCCTGACAGTGGCGAAGGCTGGCAGGATATGATTACTGAGGCATGTTAAGAGGCCTACTTTACGGCGATACCCAGTTCGGTTTGAGGTGCAGGGGAGCCGATGACTGGATCAGGTGAAGAACGAGTGTCTACATGAATAGGAGGCTGCAGCCAGAGACCTGTTGAAGATCGAGTGCCTACATAAATGGGAGACTGCAGCCAGGGACCTCAAGCATCCTGGAGAATGAATTTTAACGTAGGGTCATCTCCCGACGATGTGCTCTATCGTGATCAGGCCAACAAGAGAGAGACAGAGAGGAGTCGATCTTTCCCGCACTGCAGACTTGGTGCAACAACAACAAAAACACAAAGTTTTATTTTTATTTTTATTTAAATCTTATCGAAATCAATCCAGAAACCGTAGTGTCTCGTACGATGATACATAATGAGTCAAAAAAGCTTTTTTCGACGTTTACAATGGCAAAGGTATTGCAATGAGGAGAATCCAGGTAAGGTGTTAAACTACCCCCACTTACCATAGCGCAGTGAATTCGACATGGCATCCAATCCACCCTTATGCAAGGCGTCAACGCTCAATTTCTTTCGCAGAAGTAGTTCTTTCATTGTCTTTGCTTGTGTTGTAAAGTAGATAAAATGGAAACATTTTTTGTTGTTGTTGCTTTTCGTCCCGATCTCCCTACATACATTTTACTGTAAATAGGGAGGTTTCGGGAGTTCGGCTTGTTGAAAATGGAATTTGGTGTGGTGTGTTTTTGTTTTGTTTTATTTTATTGGATTTTCGTTATAACATTCGCGCGACATTAGTTCAGTTTTGTTTTTAGCTTTTCGTTTTCAACATTGTTTCAACTAACTACCATTCAATCAATCAACCAATCAATCAATGCCTTTCTAACTGCAAACAAATAGCAAGCCCTTACCTTTTTTTTGTCCGATTCATCCATTCCTACCACCTTATTCCGTCTTCTGGCGCTCTTTCTCTCTCTCTCTCTCTCTCTCTCTCTCTCTCTCTCTCTCTCTCTCTATCTCTCTTTTTCTCTCTCTCTCTCTCTCTATCTCTCACACACTCCCTCTCTCTCTCTCTCTTTCTCTCTTTCTCTTCCTATCTCTCTTGTCCATATATATATTTAATGTTTGTTTTAATCCTTACTATCTTGGCTGCGCCCGTTCTCTATACACTATTGCATTTGGGTGTTTAGTTTTCTTTTTTTTTTTATAAACTGCATCAATTGCCTGGCTTATGCGCTAATTTAATTAGCATTTAAGAAATTCCTAGCTTTACACAAAAACGGCAAAAATAAAACAGAAAACGGTTTCGCTGATCTCGTCGGGAGATCAGGTAGCGAGATGATGACTTGGCGTTTTATGACACCCACAGAGTGCGAACAGATCAGTGTGGCTAACAAAGGCAGGAGAGGGGGTGGGGGGGGGGTCGGGTGGAGGGGGAGGTAGTATAATAGTAATGATAGTGAATGCTCCAGCCACACATACCACGGTTTTACGTACTAATCTCAAGTCACAGTTATCTTCTTCCACCCATCATCGCAAACCCCCTTCCCACCCATGCCATCCACTTCCAATTTCATGGTTTGGAACTTTGCGAGCTTTTTCTGAAAGCGTATCAGGAATATATTGAAAAAAAAAAGAAAGAAAATAGATTGCGTGCCCCCAAAAACGGAACACACCCGAAATCTAAACCGTGTGCCTAAACAAGGAGAGAACATTGAACCTCCCCAGGTGGTTGTGTCGTGCGTGTGTTTTTTTAGTGATTCTTAGTGTGATTCTTATTGTACTTGTAATGTTCTGCTTTGCTTCACACTTTGTTTGCTACTGCTTCTCTTTCTCTCTCTCTTTCTATTTGTTTCTTTGAATCTCATTTGAAGTTATTCTATTTCCCTTTTGGGTTGTTGTTACTTCGATTAATCAGTTAAAACAAAACAAAAATCAGTATAGGTAAAATATAGGATACATCCTTTCCCTCGTCGTACACAAACAAAGAAACAAACAAAAAAAACACACACATATATATTGCTTTCAAGTGTCAAGGAAAGAATTCTCCGCAAGCACGGAGAGCACGGAACTTCCGATCCCGTCGTGGGACTATAAATTTAGATAAACAAACAAACAAACAGGAGAAGAAACAAAAACACAATACAAAACAACAAAGCCTGAAACTGGAGCTGTTTTGGTTGTTGTAAAACGGAGTGGCGAGGCGAGCAGTTTTCATTTTGTACGGCGGAAAAGCAGTGCTTGCGTTTCATTACGATAATCAGTAAATGTGTAAAGAAAATCGCTTACAAAATATTAGCATGTTGAGCGAACGTTTTTGCTGCTCGTTCGTTGTTTTTGGTGTAATCCAAGCGTTTATCCAAAACCAAGTAATTATTAAAAGAAATACGAAAAAATGCACTCGAGTTTGTTTTGTTGTTGTTGTTGCAATCCTTTATCGACGCGGAAAGACGCATCGCAAATTGATACGAACTTCCTAATTCGGCATTCCTATGTATGCATAAATAGATATATTTCTTGCATGTATACATATATATATATATATATATATATATATATATACTTCAGCATATGTATATAGATATATTATTATGATTAGGCTTTATTATCTAGATGCAAAGATAAATTGTGTGTATGTGGGTTTGTTTTTTTTTTTAATTCTTCTTTTAGAATGTACGCGATGCAATTCATAAACATGCAAAAGGGGAATTTTACTTCACTGTAGAAGTGTTCGCCGGTAGGGGTTATATAGTGTTTACAAGTAATAATATGTATATAATATATATATGTTATATATAAGTAGGTAAAGCACTGGGGTTTTGTTTCTTTTCTTTTCAATCGGTTTGTTTTGTCCGCATGCAGACACAAAAAGATGACTGTTTGGCTGGCATGGGTTGTACGGCCAAGTGCACGATGGCGACGCACACACACACACACACACACACACACCTGTGCCCCAGCCCCAACCCGTCCGGACCCTTTTCCACTAGGTACACGATCGTTTCTTTTCTTTCCTTTCCGCTTTCACCAGGAGTATTTCTGTTCTCTTTCCGTCTTTTTTTCCCCTAATTTCGCTCTTTCTTGGGGAAGATCGCTTTCTAAGTGAGCCCGCACTAACAAAACCTAATTCATCCACTAATTTTACGTGTGTATGTGTGTGTGTGTGTGTGTGTGTGTGTACGCGCCTGTGTGTTGGTGGTTTGCCCCCCTAGCTCGCTGCGAGGTTTAAGATAGCAAACAAACAAAACTAAAGGACTTTCAGGCCCCTGCTAATATCATTCCCGATGGAGAACATTTTATACGGTTGAACAATTAAACACGCATGTGTTTGGTTGAAGCACATTGAGGAAAATACATTTGCGCAGAAGTAAAAAAAAAAAATCCTCCCGTAGTGAATGGCACAGAACGTCATCCCAACTGTTCTTCTACGAAATCACCCTGCGCTAGAGACGACTTCATACGTTTCAAATCATCAACAATGGTGGTTATTTCTAAACCAAAACCGTAGGTGGCAGAAAACAAAACGGGAGTCCCAGTTTCTTTCGTCCTTTTTCTCCATTTTCTTTTCAAACGCACCGCACACGCCCACATGCACACCCGCAACTCAACACGTCGACGAATATTTGCGAGGAAACGATACCTCACTTCCCGAGCGACAAAACAAAACCAAAACAAAACAAAAAAAAAAGCGAACGAGATTGCAGAGAAGAAAACACCAAATTTGCTTATGTTTTTGAGATAATATTTATACAAAACCAAAAAAAAAAATCATAAAAAATAAAGGTTAACAATTTTGTAAAAAAAAAAACATTTCCTGTTGCCAGTACTATTAGTAGTGGTGCTGTGATAGTAATTTTAGGTAACCTACACGAACAGAACAAAACAGAGAGGAAAAAAAACACGCACTGATCAATATCGAAATGTCTGCCTCGGTTGAAATCTAAGGAAAAGAAAGCTACGCTTAATTACGCTTAGTTTAATTAAAAAAAAAAGAAAAACTCCTATCGCTGCCTTCAGTTTATGTTTTTTTTAAATGTGTATATATTACTTACAACTCTAAGTCATTTGCATTTAAGTCTAACAATAGTAATGATAGTATATTAAAAAAAAAACCTCCTTAAAAAAATAAGAGAAGTACACTTTTGAAAACACATCTAACAGTAGCGCACAAAACTCATCTGCATTGAAGTAGTGTGTGCATGTGTGTGTGTGTGGCTGTGTGTTTGTTTTTTTTTTGTTTTGCCTACGATATTGAACTGGGAGGAGGGCAGAGTATCTTTTAATGTCTTTTAAAGCGCTCTTGCGGGAGCAACACCTAATTTCGCAGCATATGATCCGCATCCCCTTCAAGCACCAACCGTCAACGCTTTCTTGTACACCGGGGTTTCTTTCCCGCACACCATATACCACCATCCACTCACACACACATTAGCGCGCGCACACACACACACACAAGGGGTTGGCGAGCGCAAAATTGACGAGTAGAAACAGAAGCGGAAAGATCAACCTTGCCTATATGGCGACAGCTACCTCTGCCTACGTCCCATTTCCTCCTGGCTCCTACTTCTACTCCCCACTACCCCACCCCCTCCCCCCCTTTCCCCAACACATTTTCCCGGTCTTTCACCTTGATATCCTCCTTCTGCTCCTTTTCTCCTCCCTCACGCACAGTAAAATCAACTCATTCAATAAAAAAAACCTAACTAATTATTTTTGAATGTATTTTTACATTTAAAAAAAAAACAACTGTTAATTGTAAAGTATGTAAAAAAAAAAGGTTTACACTAACATACAACAGGAACATTCTTACACATGATTTATCCTCGCAGGGACAGCACAGATACACACACACAAACAAACAAACAAAAAAACACGCGCACACCAAGGAACGTGGCACCGCAATAGCGGACTCTTCTCTTCCCTCCCCCCTTCTCTCCCTTTCCTCTCCTCTTTTCCATATCTCATCTCTATCCGATACGTCGTTTAAATGTATTTTTTTTTGTTGTTTCTGCCTAACCTAAACTAAACTCGAAATAAACCTTTCTTTTCCGCGTAAAAATATACCAAAAAAAAAGAAACTAATAATAATAATCAGCATGTTTTGTTTAATCGCATTTTGTCATTTCACACATGCACATGCAGATTCTTCTCACGCACTACCATTTATTCCCTTCCCTTGCCCCCCCCCCACCCCCCCTCCCGCCCACAAATCGTAACAAGTAATGAACACAACGTTACAGAGAGGACGCTACCAGGAGGGACACGCTTGTAGGTGGGTTCGCTGGTTCAGAACCTCCTAGCATCGGTATATCCCTCCCGCCAGCAGATCCCTCCATCTCACCGCTCTGCCTATCTCTTCTGCCCGCTTCTTCGGTCCCCTTTTCTTTCCCAACTATACACAGCAGCAGAAGAAGAAAAAGAAAACACTAACCAATATGTACAAGTGTAATAAAGACCAAAAAATGTAATAGAAAATGTTTCCTAGCATTCCCCCCTACCTAGGTTGTAAATCATATTCTAAGCAACAAAATTGTTGTGAAAAAAAATTATGTAAAATACATAAAAATTATGAAAGTATAATAATAATAATAAAAAAAAACAAGATTGCAACATATCATTCGTCAAAAAAAAAAGCTTAACCGAAACGTCTCCTTTCCTTTCTGTACACACACACACACTCGTCTCGTTCTTGCGTCTCTAATAAACGGATCCCGGTTTCCTACAAGCTCCCCGCCATTGTTTAGCGGGGACTCTCCTCCTCTGCTCTGCTCGTGTCAAATATTCGATCACCCCGTGCGTCGCCTTCACACCACCTTTACGACACTTTGAATCAATATGAAAGTTAAAGGACTTTCTTCCTTCGTACATGTTTTGTTTTGTGTGTATGCACATATATGAATATTTATATGTATATATATACGTAAGATAGCACAGTTAATGCATGGTTTGCTAAAGGGGTAGGTAGAGCGTGTTTGTAATATTTGTACAGCTGCGTGTACGCGCACGTCGTATGCAAAGTTAAGGGACCGTAAGTAGTTAAGGTTGTCGTGTTTACACGTCCGGAGAGCAAATGCATTGTTTTTTTTTTTTTTTTTTTTTTGGTAAGTAATGCCTAGTGCAGAACTTCTCGTAAGTAGTTTTTTGTGTGGTTTGTTGATCACGCCCGCAAATGCACTGGCGCCCCAATTAAAAATACCGAAGAGGTACACGACCGTTTGCGTGCAGCGCAAAGTAGCAAAATCGCGCGCATGTGCTTTTCCTGCGCTGCAATCCTTAAATGACAAATACCTATGAAATAGCGCGCCTCCCGTAAGAAGGCTATATACAATCATTGCAAAGATCGTGCATCGTTCGCACCCAGCTCCATTATCTCATTTTCTCATTGTTTGCCTGTTTTTGTTTTTTGCTTCTTTTTTTTTTAATACCTAAAATGCAGCACACTTGCTTGCGTGTATGTGTAATTATGTACAATCATTACCGAAAACATCCAAATAAATGCTGTTTGTTTGTTCTCTCAAATTGCAGCGCCATTTCCACATGCGGGGAGACGGGGGAAAAAAACTACTCTCTCCCCCCCCCCTCCCAATCTCTCTCTCTCTCTTCCCCCATTTTCCCGCGGCGGGGGTGTGGGTGCATCGTAAATCAATAGGCAATAGGATGAAATAAAGTCAAAGAGAGCCAGAGACAGACAGAGAGAGAGAGAAAAACGGCACATGAACTTTGTCCGTCGTCTTACGCTCTCTCCCCGCTGCTGCTCAACAAAAAAAAAAACAAAAAAAAAACATAACGTTATGTCGTAGACTCACGAAGTTTAGTGTATGCAGCGCTCTTACATAATAATACCGCCCAGCAGCAATCAAATGATGCAAAGAGAAGAGGAAGCAAAAACAAAAAAAAAAGAAGGAAAACTTATGTTAAGAAGCACAAAATCCATCCACTTGCAGGAAGAACCAAACCGATCCGGGCCCCTTTCGCCCCAGCCGCTCCCCGGCTACCGGGGTGGTGGGGGCGGTGGGGGAGTTTGAAAATGGGTCCACAAGATCCACCATACCATAACACAGATGTATACATCATCTCCCATCATCCTCCTACCAATCTCCTCAATTCTTCGTTTTTTGTGTGTGTGTGTGTGTGTGAAATGTTCACATTCCCCCTCCTTCAGGCGCTCTCAAAGAGCTCGCGGGGCTACGATAAACCTATTAGTGTAGCAGTTTGCAGTAATGATTATAGGAGGTACTACTTAGTAGAAAACGGCTAGCGAGCAGGGAAAGCGTTTGCAAACTTCTTTCGATCATGCTGCTGGCCTCGTCTGCCTGAATGACCCCACGCGCTGGCGTCCAAGGGGCTGGCATTTGCAAGGAAAGGAAAAAGGCATCCGGCCTTGCACAACTGCCACTGGGATCGCCCCGCACAATGCCAACACCGGCACGATTATCAATCAAAACTGGTCCAAAAATAAACGCAAACATCATTCACTAAGCAGTAACTGTTGCCGTAACCTACGCTAATTGTAATGGCGGATGTGTGCATCCGATAGGATATTTTCTATATACGTAAAAAAAAACCTAAAAAGCTAATATGTTTTAACACGTTAGGCTTCTAGACCTTGTTTACAAACAAACCCCAAAAAAAAACAAAAAAAAAATCAGGAACTATTAGTTTTTTCATCATCTGTACCTTACACCTATCTTCCTACTCTACCCCGCCCGAATCGAAAGTCCTCCTCTGTTCTTCCTACCCTACTGGTTTATGCTAATTGTCGCTCTCTCTCTCTCTCTCCGCCTGTGGTTTCTCTCCATGTAGATGTATAACGAGCAAAAGGCAAAAATAAAAAAAAAATAAAAGAAAATAAACCCAAGGTCATGTGTGCCACTAACATACCCGGCATTGTGAGCGTTGTTGGAGTCGTCGACACACCCTCTCTCTCTCTCCTCTCTGTCTTACTGCTTCTCTCACACCTCCTCTCTCTCTCTCTCTTTTATCTTCTTCCTCCCTCCCTCTCTCTCTCTCTCTCTTACTGTGTCTTTGCTCCTCACTAGTCCACACCGAGCCGCTGGCTGTGGATGGAGGCGCGCAGGTAGCGCACGCGCTCGTACAGCTTCATCTGCCGCTGGCGCAGCTCATTCACCTGCTCGGCCTCCTGGTTCAGCCGGGTGCAGAGGGCAGCCGCCTCACGCAAAATGTTTACCTTGGGCGCGCGCTCCTTGTCGCGCAGCTGCGGTATCTGGCGCTTCAGCTCCTCGAACAGATTCTTCAGCCCGATGCGGCGCTGCCGTTCCAGGTTGTTGTGCAGGTTGCGCTTCTCGACCGTGTCCAGCTCCTCGGCCAGGGCCTGGGCGGCGGTCGAATCGTACCGGCTGCCGCTGCTGCTGCTGCTGCTGCCGTCACCGCCGCCGCTGCGCTTCGAGTGCGACATGCGCATCCGTTTGCTGGCGTTGGACGAACGTTTGCCGGAACTGCCACCGACCGACTGCCGCTTCCGCGATGCGCCGGACGAGCTGCTGCCGGTGGTGCAGGCGGGCGGCGGCGAGGAGGCCGCACTAGCGCCCCCGCTACCGGTCGGCAGCGGCGTGTTGGCACCGGATATCGTGGTGGAGCCGGCCGGCGTCGGATAGATGCCGCCGAGATGGTGCAGGCCCGATCCGGGCCCGTCGCCCAGATGGTGCTGGTGGCGCTGGTAGGAATGGTGGTGGTGGTGGTGGTGATGCGAACCAGCCCCGTACGTATGCGCACCGTTCGGGGCGCCGCGGGACGAGGCGGTGCGTATCTTGCTCGCCACCTCCGACTGCAGCTGGCGGTAGTCGCGCTCGGTCGGGTTGGTCGGAAGGTTCTTGTCGCCGATCGAAACCACGTCGATTTCTTCATCTGCACACAGGGAAACAGAGAATGGGAAAAGGGGGGAGGAAAAGAGGGGAAAAAATACATTAGCTAACAATATTCGATAGTAGGAAACAGATTGCAAAGTTTTATGATCGTAAAAGCATGTGAAAAATCCCCCCCGCAAAAACATAACTGTAAAACTAAATATTTTATATTTCACTTCGATATGTTTACATTAAAAAAATGTAATAAGAAATAAAACAAACGATCCACAAAACTTCCAAAATCCCAGTCGATTCATTGGCAAAGCCAGAAAACACAGCTAGCAGAGCACAGCCCAAATTAGACCGGGTTGCACTGGAACAGCCATCACACCCAAGGGCCTCCGTGGTGCAGCGGTGAGCGTGACGAGCTTCCAACACGGCCGGCCTCGATCGAATCCCGCCACTCGGAGTTTTCTCCTACCACGTTGAAACACTTTTCTGGATTGTCTGTAGCCATGCCATAGAGGTTGAGAGTGTCTTTATACATCTCACTTTCCCTCTCAAGCACTACTCTCTCTATCTCCCTCCGTCTTTTAGAGTGTGTGGAGAATGTAGTTAATCTACTGCGTTGTGTGTGAGATGCTGCAATACACACGGACACAAACCTTCTCTCTAATCATTGGCCGGTTTTTTCTGTCAAAGATTTCTTCCCATCTCGGTTCACAAGACCCCCCCCCCCCCCCCTAACCAGCATAATCTCACACGTTCTTCTCTGTGTCTCGCTGCCTCTCCACTACACCCTTCTCCATATATTGTGCCAACACATGCTGCTCTCCGTGTACGCACAATCTTGTTTTTCTCTTTCTCGCTCACGCTTTCTATCGCTCAGTCTCTCCTCATATAATCGTTTTTCACCTCCCCATCCCTTCTCTCTCTCTCCCTCTCTGTATGTTGCGCGAGCTCTAACGTTTTTGACGTCTATCTCGAGCAGACACACACACCCATCGATAGCACGTTTTGCTCCGCATAGCAACAAGGAGCAAAACCGCTCGGCGGATGCCACGATGTCGCGTAGATGATAAAAAGTGCGTTTTGCTGTCTCTTGCTCCCTCCTCTCGCCAACCCCCTGTTGGCTGTCCCACCCCGCCAGCAGCAGCAGCAGCACCGCAGACTCGCTCGCTCTCTCTCTCTCTCTCTCACACACGCGTCTCTTTCGAATTCCAACACACGAATCGAAAAACCCCGCGCGCGCATTAAATCACCCGCCGAAGCGACGAGGGCCGAGAGAACCGAGTTTTGTGAGAAGCAGACGCGCAAAAAAAAAAGGTAAGATGTGGCGTGAATAATGTTCCGATCCCGAGGTTTTTCGGGGGTATAGGAAAGCAGGGGAACAAATATGTCGCCGACGTATTTTGTGGAGGGAGGGGGGGGGAAGCATACATTGTGCATGTTTCTGTGAAGGGTCTTCTCTGTGGTGGCCGAGAAGTGGCAGAGCGCGATTCGGTGTATCCTTCCGCAAGAGATTCCACTTGGTGGGGGGGGGGGATACACTTATGACAATCATACACTGTCCCTCCCTCTAAGGGTTATTCAAAAGGGGTTCAGAAGGATTTAATATACTTTCTAAGCGATCAAAATTCTTAAGAAAAAAAATCTATTTCTCTTCTCTTTCTATGTGCGGAATTTGGTTAAAAATGTTGCTGCGTAGAAGTATTACCGTATTTCTATTCCTTCCCCTTCTTGCGTCCTCGACACACCCAGCAAACAGACCACAAACACACACACACACACACACACACAGCCACATTTATGTTTGCTGTCGATTTAGAAATCCTTTTCCCACAGCTCTCTTTCGCTCCCTCCCCCGAAAAAAGCCCACACAGATGTTTTACGACCATTTTTCGAGGACACCACTTTAGCCGCCAACGGATACGCGGCTCCCCTTTCTCTAAACTCACACACACACACACACTTGCAAGGCAAAAGCCTCCAACATTCCCACGCTGCTTTCTACGCAGCAGGGCTCCACACACACACACTCCAACCGGTGGGGCGCGCGTGCTGGGCATACATTTTCCCCATATTTTGCCCCCAAATAAGAAATATCTTCCCTGAGGAGCAAGTACGCAATAGATTGTGTATGTGTGTGTGTGTGTGATTGTTGGACTCTTTTGCGCGTTACATTTTTTTCCCCCATCGTGCAGCCTCTGGAAGTTGGCGGTTGCTACGGTTTTTGTCCTTCAATTTTTGTTTTATTTATTACTTCTTCCCTTTTTTCACAGCAAAGCAACCGAAACGCTTGGCTTTCCGTGTTTTGCGCTTGGCCCTGCCGGGCTACACATAGGCTGGCTGGCTGGCTGCTGGCTCCTTTTCCTCCAGTGGGAAATACCCTAACCCAACACAGCCAACCTCGCAGCAGCACGATTAGCACACATTGGCCCCGCGCTTTTGTGCCACTCTAGAGTGCCCCGCGCGCGCCTCAAAGCAGATGAAACCAATCCGGTTTACATTCAGCAAAACTTACTCAACGAAAAAGAAAAAAAAAAACAAAAAGATAGAAATAGGAAGAAGTCGCGCAGCAAAGAAGTAAAGCAGACAAAAGAGAGAAGGAAGAGGTAAACCAAACTTCAAAAAAAAAAACGCAAGATTCGCGGGCAAAAAAAATCCTTTTGAGAAACCAAAACGTAAAGCGTGGAAAAGCGCACGGCTCGGCGGCAGCGCAAAACGGGAGGGAGAGAGAGAGAGAGAGAGAGGGAGAAAGAGCGGGCTGGCAAGCAGCCAAGCAGGGCGGGGCACACACGTTGCAGAGGAATGTTGCAGCCAAAGCCGGGCTCTAAGCACCGGTCCCCTGCCCGGTTCTTCCACAAACACCTCTCCCCCCCCTCCCCCACCTCCTCCCCCTGACCACTCGAACCGAAAGGTTTTCCCCACATGACACACACACGCACTGAACCGACGAGGTGTGTGTGTGTGTTGTGTGTGTCTCATGAATGAAAGTTTAATGGGAAGTGAAATGAGCGACAACACCACACGCACTGCCCATTCCATGCCTTATTGCCCGGAGCTCGTAACCCGTGTTCGCAACAACCCCCACCCGCACCACAACCCCCCTTTGGGTGGTCTTAAAACATAACCAAAAAAAAAAACAAAATCAACCCCAGAGAACGTAAGCGCTGCCAGTCTCAATTGCAGCTAGAAAAGGTTCGTTTTTCCTGTCCTGAATCATCTGCATTGCTTACAGGGTTTGCCGGTTCAATGTTTCCAATGTCAACAACGTTTTAAATATTGTTCAACTGTAAGTAAACATTTGACGTCTAACTGAAATACTGATGCCTTTCTGAACATTGTTCAATCGCAACTAAACATTTGCTTTCCCCTATATTAACGTGCGTTTATATTACCCGGGTTCGTTTCTTTGATGTTCATTTTGCTGCAGTTAAACTGTTTGGAGGTTTATTTTATTTGAAATTGTACTACTTCTACGGTCAATTATTAGTTTGCCAGATATCGCCAGATAAGTTGTTGACAGATAAAGTCAAAATAGTTTTGTAAATGAAGGCACAAACCAAAGATGCAGAAAACGGATCTAGACTTAGGGGTTTCACTTGCTTAGTTGCGATGGAACGAAGTTCAGATAGGCAACTGTATTGCCGTTGGTCGTAAAATGTTTACTCGCAGTTTTTTTGTTGCTTTTTTATTGCGAAAGCTGTCAAATGGTGTACCTTGCATCCCAATACTTGTTCAGCTCTTCCCACATGAACCTTTGAACAAGTCTCTCCAAACGCTTGAGATTGCGGTTTGACAGTGCTTTGCGATGTGTTGAAAACATCAAATGATCAGATACAGTATGTGACAGCAGTTGTTGAAAAACATAGTGCAGGCGGTGAACAATGATGATAATAAAACTCACGAAATTCAAGTACAGAGTTGCCGAGTCAATGTGCAATGTCAACCACTTTTTTCATTGCCTGCGAAATGTGTCTCAACAGCTGTCAAATATTGCAACTGATGCACACAATAGTAGTTCCGATCTTTCGCATGATTTTCAACGCATCTCAAGCTGGATTGAGTTTGACCGTTCTTTGTGATTGTGTTGAACATCATGTGTAAGAACTGAAACTTTATTCTGATGCGAGTGCAATGTGTGCTGCAGCTGTCGAAAAACATCTTGGAGGCGTTGAATAATGATTCGGCACATTCGGCAAGTGACTTGGCAAACCCTGCAAGCAGTGCTGCGACATCGTTGTGCGTGTGTGTTATGGAGCATTCAATGAGGGTGTGGCCTTGTGTGGCGTTCTTGCAAATTATGGACGTTTTTTTTTTCTAAATTATTATTCATATAAAATCTTGGGCTCAATGACGTCGTATTCCGGCTAAGCCAAACAGACAGGGAGAGATCATTAATTTCAAGCGATTGTCGTCGAATGACTGTACCGGGTTTTTTCTTCTTCTTCTTCTTCTTCGAACAGATTCGCTTGTGTTAATTTGAAGGCGCCGCGCGTACCGTTGGAAGAGTGTAACCGTTCCCCATGTTTCTTCGGAAGTGCACAATGGAACTTCCCAGGATTGCAGGAGCTTCTTCGGAGCGCAAAAAAAAACATTAAAAAAACGCTCTGTAGCTCTCTTCAACTACTACTGGCCCTTTCCCCCTTCCCCTTTCTGGCCTGGCTACACAAAAATCGGCATTATGCAAACCGGAAATAATGCCCTCCCCGCCCCTTCCCCGTCCGCCCGTCACGAGGCACTATGTCCTTGCGGAGTGCGCGCGTGTTGACCATTTCTGGTTCCTTTCGGTCCATGCGCACTTGGAATTGGTAAACTCCAGAAGGCACACAGAGAGAGAGAGAGAGAGAGAGAGAGAGAGAGAGAGAGAGAGAGAGAGAGAGAGAGAGAGAGAGAGAGGTGGTGAAATGGCAGCAGACTACCCCAAGACGAAATACTTCTTTTACCCGTCCTCTTCAAGAAAGAGAGAGAGAGATGGCGACCGCGTCCTTCCTCTTCCTTCCGCGAGTCCTTTTTGCGGCCCTGCCGTCTCGAAGGCGCGCATGAACTCACACACCCAGCACACAAAGGGGAAGGGAGGCTAGTGACCTTGAACCCAAAGACCCCCTTCACATCCTCTCCCCCCCCCACTGGCCGTCGGGAATATGATGGTTACGCACGCACTCAGCAGAAAGAAAAAAAAAACAGGAAAAAAAGAAAACCACACGCATCTATACACGCACGCGCCATGCTTCGCCCGAGAAAAACCATCGAAACTTCCCTTGTTTTTTTTTGTTGTGTTATTTAATTTTACGTCTCAGGGGGCAACCACCACCACCACGTGTGCCGTGTACCGCGCCACGGTGTGTCCTTGGGAGTATTCCAAACCACTTTTCCTGTCTATTTTTGGAGTCAGGGGGGGAGAGGGGGGAGGGGGGATGAAAAGAAGGGGGGGGGTTTGTGCGCTAGCGTAACGGCACTCACACACACACACACACGCTGGATTTTGAAGATGATGATAGTGATGACGTAATCGAAGGGACAACGCATCACCACTCTACTCCCCCCCCCCCCCCCTTTGGCACACCAAACCAAAAACGCATCAAAAACCTGCTGCAAACACTATGCCCCGAAGGGAGGTGGGGGGTATTGCGGGTCCCCACCCTCAGGCACCCATCAAAAGCCCCCACCCAGCAGGCTTCGGTACGCACACAGTTAGAATATTTATTAACAAACACTGGCAAAGGGGTTTTTACTTTCTTTTCCTGAAAGGGGGAAGGGGAAGGGGGGGTTGGGGGTGCGTTTTGCTGCAGTTGGTACATCCGGATTTCCTGCCGCCCTTGCGCTCCCTTCCCTCCAACAACGCGCAGTGTGTACGAAACCGCCGCGGTTCAACGAACTTGGCCGCCGCCGCCGCCGCTTGAAAAGTGAAAGTATTCGAACAGATTCTACACATTTGCCGGTGGTCAAGCTGGGTTGGCGAGGGGATGCTGGATGGCTGATAAGAAAGGCAAACAGACAGACATCACACGGAGAGAGAGAGAGGGAGAGAGAGAGAGAGAGAGAGAGAGAGAGAGAGAGAGAGAGAGATTTAAGGGTAAAGAAAGAGAGTGAGGACCCGCATTGCGCCAGCACGTACTCTTTTCCGCATTCCGCAGCATGCTGCTGTATATGCACACAATGCTCACAACGAACCATTATGCCATCAGGACATTGATGCTGCAAAACATTAATGCCGTGCAGAAAGAAAAGAAGAAAAAAACTATATGCTCACTGTTCAATGTCATTCGCTGCGTGTTGGTAAAAAGAAACAAACACACATAGAGACAAAAACCTCAATTTTATTCAAATTCTGCGAATCGGCTTTGAAGGGAAGCGCACTTTTGCGTATTTAATATATAATACGTTTTGCCCAACCACTTCCAGGGGGTTCACCATTGAATGTGCTAATTGATATGCACTGCACGCGCGGCTAACAACCAAAAAAAACGCACCAAAAAAAGCGCAATTCTTGGAATTCTTGGAAGACTCGGTGCGAGCAAAGGTGAACCGGCAGTTCACTCGCATCCCGGTGGGCGGAGAAGAAAAATTATGCGAGAAACTATCCGTCTGCAGCCGGGGCTCCGGGGAGAATGAATTTTCCAATACTCCAACACAGTTAGTGAACCAAAAAAAACAAAAAAAAAACAAAAAAAGGAGCGAAAGAAAGGCAAAAAAGGGACCGTCGTTTGGGACTGGCAGAAGACCGTTGACCCTGAAACCGGGCAACCTCAACCGCCCCACCCCCGCCCCAGACTCTGTCCAACGAATTCGTACGCACGCGCCATTGTGTCGGTGTGTGGTGCCGCGGCTTGTGGGCGACGACCGTCCCCCACTCCTGGGCGTATGCGTTTTTCCACCCTGCCGCAGACACACACACACACGTGGTTGCAAAAGGAACGGCAGAAGAGGAAGAGGAAGAAGAAGAAGAAAGCTCCAGCTCTGGCGCATGCTCCCGGCGTGTCCTGTTTCTCTCTCTCTCTCTCTCTCTTTTTCTGTGTGCGTGTGTGTGTGTGTGTGTGTGTGTGAGCCGGATTGTGGGCAAGAAGGTTTCCGCAAAACGCAATACAAGTTGTCCTAGGATGGAAAATTTCCTCCCCCCCACCCTTCACCGTCCCCCTCCCAACACCACCCAATCACACCCCACAGTGAAGTTGAGCGGGAGCGCAAACAGGACCGGCGGGCGGAGGAAAATTCCGCCTAAAACACACACACACACACACACACACACACACACACACACACACACACACACACACACTGCGTACTTGCACCGGCCACGCCTAAAACAGGCGCGCGTGACGTCATTTCTAAGGGTGAGAAAACCCCCCACGCACTCACATTCCGGTCGAATCGAAAACCACGCACACACACTCCTTTTTCCGGTGTTGGCGAGTTGGGAGAAAAGTTATGGATTTTATTATTTAAAGACTTTTCCTCGTTTTTGTTTTTACCGAGCACACACCGCGCGGCGTGATTCATTCATCTCATGCTTGGCGACCCACACACACACACACGCGCGGATGAGTCGGCGGCGATGGCACACAGTGTGCGAGCAGTGAACCGCCGCTTCACACACTCACCAGGCCAAGCTCACCATCGCTTGAGGCTCATCTCATCTCATCTCAGAAAGCAGGCATGTCAAACCCCCCGGTTTTGTTGTTTCCGTTGCGTTTTTTGTTGTTTTTGTTTTTGTTGGCGAAAGTTTGGACCGTTTTTTGATACGCAAAATGATGGATTGAAACTTCTTGTTTTAAGATTTGGCGTTTATTTGACACACACACACGTTTGAAACCGGTTTGCGTTACCCACAGATTGCAAGATGTTGTGCTCACAAAAAAAAATACCTTTCACTTTTCTTTGTTTATTAATGCTTCTTTTGCTATTTTTGTTTATTTAGAATTCAACGCACCACACGTGGACCTCCCCCCCTTTTGCAGCAGTCAATACAAACACAAATACAAGTGATGCACCACTTTGTTTAAGTTTTGGCGCCAAAATTATCCACACCTTCTCTTGCATGGGTGGTGTAATACACTACTGGCAAGAGAGACCTGGCGGGATAGTGTGCTGTGCGTCCCAAAAAGGTAAGCAAAATTGTAAAAAAAACGCTAGAAAGAGATGGAAAGCAACGAAAGCGAAACGAAAAACGAAACTCACCGGAATCGGACGGCGTCTGTACGCCGAGCTCGTTCATGTTGTAGCCACCCTTCGGGCGGGTGTAGCTGTGGTCGCCGAAGTGGGTCGCCTGGTACGGTGGCGAGCTGTTGTTGCTGCCCGGCTGCTGCTGCTGCTGTTGCTGGGAGCCGCCAGAGGGCGCTCCATTCAGGGCGCCGCTCGCACTGGCCGATTTCGTGGCAGCCTTGAGGGTGGCCGCGCCACTGCCAGCGATCACGACCGTGCTGACGCCACCGCCGCTCGCAAGCAGATGATGGTTGGTGGTGGTGGCGGCGGCGGCGGCACCCGGCTGCTTCTTCTGCTTCTTGCCGTTCTTGTGCGCCTCCACGTCGTACGGGCGGTAGGAGGTGGCACGGGCCGCCGCTCGCCGGTGCTGGTGGAGCCGGCTGTGGTTGCTGTGGTACCGGTGGCGAGCGCCCCGCATCCGACTCCGGCCCGCACCACCGTACAGGCTGGCATTGCTGGCGTCCTCCTCTTCCTCCTCATCCTCCTCCTCTTCCTCTTCTTCCTCTTCCTCTTCCTCATCTTCCTGGGCGCCCTCCTCCTGCCCCTTCTCGCCATCCTCGTCGCTCTCGTCTTCGTCCTCTTCCTCCTCCTCCTCGTCCTCCTCCTCTTCGTCCTCCTCCTCCTCGTCTTCCCAGGGGAAGGCGGAGCGGGCCGCCCCGCTCTGCTGCTTCTCGTACAAGGCCTCCTCCGCCTCGAGCTGCTTCAGCGCGTCCTCCTCCTCGTCGTCCTCGTCATTTTCACTGATCCAGCCGCGCGCCGTACCGCCGATCCGCCGCCGGTGGGCGTACGGGTGCCGCCGCTTGCGCTCCATCCCGCTGCCGCCGGGCGAGACGAGATGGTGGGACAGCTCCAGGCTGCTCCAGCTGCACTCCTTGCTGCAGGTGGCATGCGCACCGCCGCTCAGCTCGCCGCCGCACGGTGCCGACGAGCGCGCCCCTACATGCTGCTGCTGCTGCTGGTGCTGCTGGTGACGCTGGCCCGCTGACTGCAGACCATCCTTTGCAGCAGTGTCGGCCGGTGAGCCGTGCTGCAGCAGCAGCATCGAGTTGCTTTCGCCCTCGATCTCGCGCAGATCGATCAGCAGCTGCTCGAGCTGGCTGTCCGGCGAGTCGGGCCGCAGATGCAGCAGGGACGCGTGGTGATGATGATGGTGGTGGTGGTGGTGGTGGTACGGATAGCTGCTGAGCGGGCCGCCCATACCGAACGGGTCGTCCAGCATGTACAGCTGCTCCCGCAGCTGCTTGCTTCGCAGCTCGTCCAGGCTGGACGTGTCCTGCAGGTAGTTGTAGTAGCACTGGGTCGTGTGGTTGCCGATCACGCCTATACTGCTGCTGCCGCTGCCGCCGCAACTACAGTGACTGCTCAGCCGACCGCTGGACGACGTGCCGCTCCCGGTGCGAGATTCGACCGAGGTGCTGGAGGTAGGGCTGCCGTTACTGCTACTGCTGCTGCTGCTGATGCTGCTGCTGCTGCTGCTGCTGCTGCTGCTGCTACTACTGCTACTGGCGAAGCTACCCGCACTGGCGGACGACAGTCCCGGGGCGGTGGAGGTGTGCAGCAGGCTCTGCTGGTTCGAGCCGATCGTGCAGGTGGCGACCAGGTCGAGGTTATGCTTGAACTCGAGCGGATCGTCGTCCAGGCTGAGCGGCGTGTCCGGCCGGGCGTGGTTTTGCGCCGCCACGCTCCGCGCCTCCAGCTCGCGCGCCGCCAGGAAGGAGCCGCGCGGCTGATGCGGCACCCGCACCATCCGCACGCTCTGCTGCTGCTCGTCGCTAGCGCCACCCTCGACCGCACCGGCCGAGCTGTCCGACGACGACGGTGACGGCGGGAACGGGCGATAGTTGAGACCGTGCACGAGGGAGGGAAGCTGCTGGTGCTGTTGCTGTTGCTGCTGCTGCTGCTGCTGCTGCTGACGCTTGATGAGGAGGGAGCTACCGGCCGGGATTTGGGCTGAGCTTTGGGTCGCCTTGAACGGCGTTAGCAGACTGGTTGCCGCCGGCGCGGTCGCCTTAAACCCAACGGCCAGCGGCCGATTGGCGAGCACACTGCTGCCGCCCACGCCGCCCGGCACCTTCAGCTTCTCGCTGGCCGCTTCCACGGCTGCCGGCGACTCGCCTTGGGACTTGGGAATGTCCTTGGAAGGTACGCGCGAGAGACTGGCGGCCACCGACACTGCCACCTGCTGCTGCTGCTGCTGCTGCTGCTGGTGCCGGTTCTGGCGGGCACAGCCACCGCAGCCCGCGTGGCTGCTCTTCTCCGGATGTGACTGGTCGGCGCACATGCCGGCCCACATGCAATCGTGCCGGATCTGGGTCTTCTGGTCGGGCAGCCCGAGATGCGTTTCGAAGAAGGAGATGCTCGGGGAGAGGGGACTGCTGCTGGTGCTGAGGCTGCTGCTGCTGCTGCTGGTGGCGGTGTTGCTGCTGCTGCTGCTGCTACTAGCGGTGCTGCCGAAGGTCAGCGCGATCGAGCCATCGCCGCCGAGCAGGAGGCCGCCGGCCGCCCCACCGGTCACGCCGCTGCTGCCGGCCGCCATGCCGAAGTCGATCAGCTGGTCCAGCCCGATTTTGGTCGGATCGAGCATACCGAGCTCGTTCGTGTCGGCGTCATCCATCGGCTCCATCTTGATCAGATCCCAGTGGTGCTGGGCCGAACCCATGGCGCGATGCGGTCTGCAAGGGGCAACAGCAAAAATGGGTAGAACATTAAAGGAACGGCCCAACAAATGAAGAAAATATAAAATCGCACAACGAGACACACACACACAGACACAGAAGGGAAAGGGAGACTTTCAATCCAGTACACATAAAGGGCACACCAATGAGTCAGACACATCCGCACGCCGGGAAAAAAAAACCGGTGGAAGCATGAAAAATGCATGAAAATAGAATTAGTTATTGCAGATGTACTGGTACGTACAGCACACACATACACACATCACGCGAAACGGACCGATCAATACATCCGGAATGCGCACACACTTGTGTTTATGTGTTGGTTCAGACCGCGGCACACGATCATAGTAACAAATCACTTCCGGGGGGAGGAGAGCACACAGCACACACAACAGCCGCGAGACGTAGCGCAAAAACTATGTAGGAGGCGGGTGAGGGGGTTGTAGGAGGGGAAAAAGAACAAATGGAGATTTATCTGTGAATAACGTCATCATTGCTCAGCATATGGGCAGAGAGGGGGGTGATGCTCGGAAACACTTAAGATGAAGTCTCAACTACTCGGGAAGGTGATGATGATGATAGGGAGGAGGAGGTCGGTGGGTGTTGTTCCGGTGAATACACAATTGCTCATCGCCTAAACAACCCTTTGTACACTTTTTGCAGTTTGTCTCCCTCCCTCTATGTCTCTCTCTGTTTTCTTTCTCTCTCTCTCTCTCTCTCCTTCTCTCTCTGTCTCTCTCTGTCTCTCTCTCTGTTTCTCTCTCTCTCTGTCTCTCTCTCTGTCTCTCTCTCTGTCTCTCTCTGTCTCTCTCTCTTTCTCTCTCTTTCTCTCTGTCTCTCTCTCTGTCTCTCTCTCTGTCTCTCTCTCTGTCTCTCTCTCTGTCTCTCTCTCTGTCTCTCTCTGTCTCTCTCTCTCTCTGTCTCTCTCTGTCTTTCTCTGTCCCTCTCTGAATCTCTCTGTCTCTCTCTGTCCCTCTCTGTCTCTCTCTATCTCGCAGTCTCTTTTCCTACGTCTATCTGTATCGCTCTGCGTCTCTCTGTGTCTCTCTGTGTCTCTCTGTGTCTCTCTGTGTCTCTCTGTGTCTCTCTGCGTCTCTCTGTGTATCTCTGTGTCTCTCTATGTCTCGCTATGTCTCTCTCTATCTCGCCGTCTCTTTTCCTACGTCTATCTGTATCGCTCTGCGTCTCTCTGTGTCTCTCTGTGTCTCTCTGTGTCTCTCTGTGTCTCTCTATGTCTCGCTATGTCTCTCTCTATCTCGCCGTCTCTTTTCCTATGTCTCTCTGTGTCTCTCTGTGTCTCTCTGTGTCTCTCTATGTCTCGCTATGTCTCTCTCTATCTCGCCGTCTCTTTTCCTATGTCTCTCTGTGTCTCTCTATGTCTCTCTTTATCTCTCTATGTCTCTCTCTGACTCTCTTTCTCTCTCTCTGTCTCTCTATGTCTCGCTATGACTCTCTGCCTCTCTGTCTCTATGACTGTGTTCTCTCTCTATGACACTTATCTTTCTCTCTCCTTGTTTCTCTCTCTCTATTTAGTTTTCTGCCACTCCCTTTCTCTTCCATTCTTAACCCACCAAGAATGAATCGCGAAAAATCCCAATGACTCATTCCACATGCCTGCCAATCGACTGGCAATCAGTGAACAACTGTTCACAAGTTGTTGAAAAGAGTTGTTCCCAAAACCCCCAAAACAAATCAAACGATTGGTTTCAGATCATTTGAATCGCTTTGTTTTACACAGACACACATACACACCCACAACTAAGACCGGATCGATCGGGCAAAAAGGCACGATTCAGAACCGTTTGGCCCTTCGAACCGGATTGAGCAGCGTGACGTCACGAGAGTTTCATAAAATTGCACAACTTTACGGCGCAGCGGTGATAAGCAAAGAGCGCGAGAGAGATTGGGTTTTCCCGTTGACCCTTCGCCAGCGCCTTCCCAGCCCAACCGCAAAGCCCACCTCTCCTATCAACATCAAAAATAAAAGTGGGTGGGTGATGAGTAAAGGGCAACCCAATGTGTGTGTGTGTGTGTGTATTATCTCACTCTGAGCCCACACGAACACGCGCGCACATTCATCTCCACCACACCATCAACCCGCAACGATGACGCCGGCTATTCCGGGTGGACGTATTATTAAATAATGAGCAATGAGCAGGAAATGGGCAAAGGCAAAGACAAAAACCACCAACTGCACACGAAATACAAACACCGAGCAGCGCGCGGAATGACGCTGCCTTCCCTTCGTTGGCAAGTGTTGCGAAATTCTTGCGAATTCTGTTGCAATCCAACACACACACACACACACACACTTTCAAGGGAGCCCTTTAGCAACCTGCCTCCCACCAGCACGCAATGGCATTTTGCCGGTATCCGTTGCAATACAGGATGCACTTCTAAATAGTTGCGATTTAAGCCACACACACACACCAACACTTTTCCATGCTCTTTCCCTCCTCCCGGTAAAAACGGGAAAAGCTGCATTATTCTAACGATCTTCCTTTCTCTTTTTGTCTCTCTAATAACTCTGCTACATCAGTCACCGGTGTTAAGATGATGCGATTTTTAGCGTCAACAGCTACTGATTTAAATTTGTACCTCGTTCGGGATGGAAAGAAGACGCATCAACAAGTCATCCGCCCACACAAACACCCACCAATATGCCTGAATGGTGGGAAGACGGTAGGGAGGGGTACAGGATAAACAAACGTAAAAAAAAAACAAAACAAAACACCGGCACACTCTTGCTTGCGCTGGGCTAAAAACAATGCAATTTAATGCAATGCACTGTATTGATGCTCGCTCTCCCTCTCTCCCACACACACACAGCTGCTATTCGCACTGCACTGTGTGTGTGTGTATGTGTGAGGCGCAGCTGCATTTTTCACACACCACGAAGTAAGTGACCACAAAAAGAGGAGAAGAAGAAGGAAAAAAAGCGCAGTGCAGTTGCGTCTTACGCCAACACACAAAAAAAAACGCCGGCCGGCCGGCATCATTGCAGCAAAACCCGGCGTGAGCCAAGCGATGGTGGTGGTGAGAGTGGCTGCGTGCAGCGTGAGAGCGAGAAGGCC
The DNA here is from genome assembly GCF_943734685.1 of Anopheles coluzzii. NCBI lineage: Eukaryota > Metazoa > Arthropoda > Insecta > Diptera > Culicidae > Anopheles > Anopheles coluzzii. Next base: position 11,538,050 of record NC_064669.1, read on the forward strand.
CGTGAATCAGAGCGACACGCACACGCTCACAAACACACACCTGAGCGTGTTCGCATGCATCCCTGCCTCCCTTCGTGCACCAGCCTGCCTGTAGCAGTGTGGCGTGAGGGAGGCGCTGACGTCGAAAAAATCGCAACCACACGCGTAAATTCCATCGCACCTCTGTGTTTGTGTGTGGGTATGATCGGACCGGATTGATAGCTAAAATGATTTGAAATTGATGTTGGACATCGTGATAGTGCGCAGGGTTAGCAAACAAGTAGCACACCCTGCCGTACAAATGAGCTTGAACAACGTCTGCTGAGCGTAGGTGTAGACACGTACTGTCAAATTAAAAAAAAAAAATGGTGCACAAGTGCAAATTGCGACAAATTTAATTAAAACAAAAAAACGCATCAACACACAAACTCTGCTGTTGAATTTTGTGTCCCTTTGTTGCCTCTGCGCGTGTGTGATGAAAATTGATAACACTGTAGATGATACGACACAAAGAAAGAAAGAAAAAAACCGGTACTCACCTTTTTGATTTGAATTCACAAACAGCTACAAGTACGCGCGCACTAACGTCGCTTCCGTTAAGCCTCTTATCCAGGTGCACACACACGCGCGAGTGAAGAAAAAAAAAGTCTCGCACCGGAGCGAAAGGACGCCCTTACTAACGAAGGACGCACAGACACACACACACGCACACAGGGGGAGCGCGCTCGCGTACAGGAATTTAATCGATTTACAGTTACTTGAGCTGCGTTTGATCTCCTTTTCTTTCTCTCTCACACACTCTCTCTCTCTCTGTCGCTCGTGCGTTAGGTGCTGGGTGGATTTTACTATTCCAGCTTTACGCACACCCACACACACACACACAGGCACACAATAACAATGCGGTTGATAGTAGCGGCGCGGTGATCGACGACAGGTAAGATGATAGAGCAGCACACACAGGGTGTGTTTTTGTTGTTGTGTGTATGTATGTCGATTCGATGGACGATATTGTGCTCGCTTATCTCTCGGGCATCACACAAAAAAAAGGGCAGTTTTGAACGCCTAATTTGGCTGTGTGTAAGATGTATTAGATACACAGCTGTCGTGCGTGGAGGTCGTGGGGACACTTTCTTCCTTTCTTTTTTTTTTTTTTTTGTTCACTCAAATTTAACGCACACTCGCAACCGAGCGCCGACTAATTTCGTTTGATTAGGCAGAGATTTGCGCATGATTTGCCTTCTGCTGTGCAAACACCCCGAATGTTTGATTGTTGGGCGGGTTTCGAGTTTGATAGTAGAGCGCAGTAGGGGCGATCGCGCGAACGGGTCCGGCACAACTGGAGCACACCAACACACGCACGCACACACACTCACAACGCACGCACCGAGGCGCATTAGCTGGGGCGCAAAAAGGTGTAGGAGCAGCGCGTGTGCACTTGGTTAAACACTCACACGCACAAACAGTATTCCAGGGCGATAAGCACCACAATCGCACAATTCCACACACACACGCGCGCGCACAAACACACACACCCGCGGCACACCTACACAGCCTGGCTGGCTCACTGCTTACGCGTGTGTCCACCCACGCGAAACACTGCGGAGGGGGGTGGATGGGTGGGTGGGTGGTATTTGTTGGTGCAAAGCCGAGCTTCTTCTCGCGCAGGCGGTGGCAGCTGTCCCCTACCGCTGCTGCTTGTCGCAAAAAGGGCGGCGCACACACTTACAGGGTTCTGGCGGCGGCGGTTTCACTTTCCTTGGCTCTGGCTGTCCGTGCTATAGTGTGCGACATCTTCCCATACGACATGGGGGAGAGGCAAGGCCGAAACGGCAAACAAACGGGGTACAACTCCCGAGCGGTGAGATAATGACACGGTCACGGGATTTTATTCACTTTTGGGGGGGGGTGGGGTGGGTAGCTGTTGATGCCGGCTGCTGCTGCGCCATTCGGTTGATTCATACGCGCGCACAAACACACACACTCACACACACACACACACACTTGTTCCAATACACCCCAACTTTGGGGGGGTGGGGGGTGTTTGGGGAGGAGGTAGGATGGTGTTGGCGTTCCGGGAAATTTTGTTTTTCTGTTCGAAAGCTCTGCTGCCCACTCGATCACAACAATATGTTTTAAATCAGCAAAGCAGAGCAAAGTTCACACACACACACACCGGGTGCGGTGGACGGTTTTTCCGCACTGAGTTTTGGCGGGACGGGGGGGGGGGGGGGGGGGGGTGGTTGGTTGAGATGTTCCACCCTTCTTGTATTTTTTTTTTTTTCAAAACCACAGACACACTTCACTTGCAACTAGAGAACCGTTCTAATTGCGGCACTGTTTGTTGGGAGTTGTTGGGGCCAGGCCACGGTTGACACGTTTGATGAGCTGGCTTGTGTTCGTTCTTAGTTCGCTGTTGGCAAAGGAATGCTGTCCTCGACGTTTGGACGAGCTATTTCCTCACAGATAGTCACAATAGTTACACACGCGCGATTGCGAAGCGTTGGATGTGTGTACGCACAATCCCCGGATCCGACAACTGTTGCCGAGCTGCCGAAGGGCACTCTAATATATCACTGGGCTGAAGAAATAGGGCGCTCTCCTATATGCTTTTCTATCGCAAACCTGCGCCGCGCTGCAGGTTTGTGCTGAACCGTTTTGCCGGGTTTATCGTACCGGCTGCCGATTGCGAAAACGGTAGGCGAGCGCGCGCGCGCCAAAAAATGTGGGAAAAGAAATGTTGGGGCGATTGTGTTTCACTCCAGCGAGCGGAGAGCGACCGCGGTCCGTGTCCGGCTGCAGCGGTAGTTCGAAGCAAACTGATCAAACTGGCGGTCCGCTTGCGATTGAAACCTGTGTTGCCGGCTGCGCTGTCCGAAGTGTCCGCCGGTCGAAGCCAGTCGGGACTCGCTACGCTCGCTCACCCGTCACGCACACACACGCACTCGGAAAGGCAGGCCTCACGTGTAGCTTTCTGCCCTCTCTCACTCACACTCTGGCCCTTCTGTCGGTACCTTTTTACCCTCCTCTCACTTGCTCACTCTCTCGATCTCTCGATCTCTCTCTCTCTTGGGCGCTTTCTTGTACGCGGCATCACTCCTGGAAGGGAGGATAGTGTTGCCGGGGAAACGGAATTATTACCGCTGGTATTGTACGGGTGCGCGCAAGGGTGCGGGTTGAACACTATCAGCCAGTTGCGTTGGGTCTGGCCGGTGCGGGGAGCATTTCTGTTTGCTCCCATGTGTGTGTGTGTGTGCTGCTGTAGAGCCATCTAATACCGGCAAACGCATTAAAAAGTATCATATAACGCGACGTACGAAAAAATCGCAGCAGTGCAATATTTTCCCAGTTAGCAAGGAACTGACAAACTATCCCGGCTGCGTGAGACTCAATAGGTCTCGAAAGAAGCAGCAGAGGAAGAATTTAGCAGTGATGCATTTAAATGCAATTAGAGGCGAAAGAACTCCGCAGGAGCCAAAGCCTCTCTAAACCATACTAACAACAATTTACAGGGTTTTCCAATTGAGTTTAGACTAGCCGCATACTTTTTTTGAATAGTCGCATTAGATTCTTGACTAGCATCCTCTATTTTTGATCACGAGCAATGGATTATTGACTAGGAGCAATTGATTTCAGCAGGTCCTTGCATGATAGCCTAAGAGCGTCGCGTTTATAACACCCGGTGTGACAGATCGACTTGAATAATAATCTGTGGATATTATTTAATTTCATCCGCTCATTAGTTTAACGCGTTTGTTTTACTACTATATATCGTCCACCAAATGAGATATATTTTATCTGATAGGTGTTTGGTGCTATTGTTTTGATTTTATTAGCGCACAATACAACACAAAAGCACTTAACGGCTGAATTGAAATATGCAGTAGTGAACCCACAGGCATAACCTAACCAAAAGCTAGATTAAGCAAGTTTTTCAGAGTGACCATATGTAGTTCTATCGATTTTCGATCGAATATCGGTTTACAATTGAGCACACTAAAACTCAGTTTTTCTAACCAAAAATCAAATATTTTTCTAAGTATTGACCGTTCAACCATAAAATTGGAGTTTAATAAAATTTATGAGTGAATATAAAGTTGTTTAAACTGAAAATTACCGAATTTGATTTAGATTTCCTACCGATAACCTCTAAAAACAATCTGGTCACTCCGCGCCAGCAAACGGTCTGTTGAAATCAATTGCTCCTAGTCAATAATCCATTGCTCGTAATCAAAAATAGAGGATGCTAGTCAAGAATCTAATGCAACTATTCAAAAAAAGTATGCAGCTAGTCTAAACTCAATTGGAAAACCCTGTAAATGCAATTCTAATTAACTTCGGTTAACACTCTGGGCGAAGGCATTTTGCATTAGCTTTCTGCGGAGAAAACAATACAAGATAAGAGAGCGATGAGAGCGTTTCATTGGCTTACAATCGTCCACTCTCTGTCCGATCCTCACGTACGATGCCGCTTCTGCAATATGCGCTCTCCCTCTTTCTTCCCGCTGCAATACGCTCTGCTGAGAGAGTTGCTGAGAGATCAATCACAGAGAAGAAGAGTGAACAAAGCTGTGATTCCAAAGCGAGCCACACAGCGCCCATAGTGTTAAGGAGCCGATAGGGCTACCGAGATTCTCTCCTTTCCTTCTCAGGCTTGAAACTAAATTGAAAAGTTGTATTGTACTGATGCATGATGAAATGAAGTTTTCGTCACAATACGGAGTTTTCTGGAATCGATTCGGGATAGTAGATCCGACATCAGTTTCCAGCATCGATTCCGGAATCGGCCCCAATATCGGCTCCAATATCGGAAATCCAAAACGGCTCCGGAATCGGGTTTGGCATCTCAAGAATAGACGATTGAGTCATATGCAGCTATAATTCTTGCGATAGCCACAAAAGATCCAAATGTACTTGTAAATGAGGCATTGTTTTGGTGATGCGGGAACTGCTTCCGCTTTTGAAACTCGCGAAATAATTCGTTCCAGAACTAATTCTGATTCTAATGTTTCTGATTGCGATTCTCGAGCCGATTCCCATTCTGGAATCGGAGTTGGCTCCGGAATATGAATCGATTCGGGAATCGGATTCTTTTCCGGAATTGATTCCAAACACGGAATCGTTATCGAGTAGTTCCAACTCCGAGCTCCCACCAATAGTGTTGATTAAAGCCAATATATTATGAATTTGTGCTTGACAAATCTGATTAACTATGAATAGCGCATATATTTTAGGTATTTCGTATACATGAAGAAGTGTGGCCTTCACTCTAGTGTAAAACGAAAACATCAGACTGCCTATATAGATTAAAACTCGTAGGTCACACACACACATCAGGTAACAAGCAGCGAGTTGACGTAGAATAAAAGAAATGAAATTGGTAGCCACCACAACTAACTCAAAACCATTTTCTCATTTCAGTATTTGCACTCTGATTGAGCTTATTTCAGAGTTCTCCAAATAATATATGGATGTTTAACGCTTCGTTCTGGGTCATCGTTGTTACACTACAGTTTGTTTGTATTAGTAAGGACAATTTGTAAACCACAGACAGGATACGGCGTGCAATTGACAGCAATTTTAGTGCTGTTACATTTGTTGTGGGCTCCGATAGATAGCATCGAACGATGAATCGCGGCGAAGTTTCGTCGTCCGAAGGAGTATCCAATTTGCCATACAAAATATTGACAACACGTTCGATAAAATCGCACCCGATGGTTCACTGACGTCCGATCTAGATGGAATTGGAACTCTTACGTCAAAATTATGCCGAGCTAGAATTATATCTAATGATAAAGCTTCTTCACTTGTGCAATAGCTCGGAGTCGTCCGGAGTCGACGACTCCGGACGACTCCGAACGACTCCGAACGACTCCGAACGACTCCGAACGACTCCGAACGACTCCGAACGACTCCGACTCCGGGCGACTCCGGACGACTCCGGACGACTCCGAATGACTCCGAACGACTCTGAACGACTCCGAACGACTCCGAACGACTCCGGACGACTCCGACTCCGGGCGACTCCGGACGACTCCGGACGACTCCGAATGACTCCGAACGACTCTGAACGACTCCGAACGACTCCGAACGACTCCGGACGACTCCGACTCCGGGCGACTCCGGACGACTCCGGACGACTCCGAACGACTCCGAACGACTCCGGATGACTCCGAATGACTCCGACTCCGGGCGACTCCGAGCGACTCCGTACGACTCCGGACGACTCCGAACGACTCCGAACGACTCCGCATATTGCAGCGCGGACCTACCTTCCGGAGTCGATTCCGAATTTATCGGAGTCGGATCGGAGTCGACTCCGGATTTTTGCCAACTTTACCCATCACTAATTCCGACTCCGGAAAAATGGAACCACCAGATCCACCCGGAGTCGGAGTCGTTCGGAGTCGTTCGGAGTCGTCGGAGTCGTTCGGAGTCGTCCGGAGTCGCCCGGAGTCGGAATCTTCCGGAGTCGTTCGGAGTCGTCTGGGGTCGAACGACTCCGAACGATTCCGAACGACTCCGGACGACTCTATACCCGGACGATTTATGCCAACTATACCCATCATTACAATGGACCCTATGTAAAGTTTTGAAGCAACCGGGGAAACAAACCACAATCGACAATTGAACCGCACGCTGGCTGTCGCTGTAAGTGTAACGCGGTACATGTGTGGATGGTTTCGTTGCAAATTCCATTCTAATTTGTTCGATTTCAACTGGCTGCTGCTGCTAAAAGTTTGCGCACCACTGTACACGTAGCCCCACCAAATCTATTACAATCGTGTGTGTGTGTGAGAGACCGGCCCCACGGCTATAATGCTGTATGCATTGTCTTGCTTGCGCACCCCTGCTCTCTCGTTCTCTCTATTTATTTTTGCTCTATACTCTTTTCCTCTCGCTCTCTCTCTCTCTCCCGCTCACTCTCTCTCGCTCTCTCTCTCTTTCTCTCTCTTTCTTTCTCTCGCGCGCACCAACACAGGCACGCACACACACATACAGTGTGCCCAGCATCGAGCATCTCTTGTTTCTCTTGCTGCACCATTCCACCTGCGGCCCGTATTCCGATACGGCGCACATAAGACGTGTGCTGTAAAATTATGCCGGTAAGGTGTTCCGAGATACCCATTGCGTCTTGGGCGCACACATCTCGTCGGCCAGAGCTTGCCATTCTCTTACCACCAGCTCCCCCTAACCGCACCCCCCCTCCCCCCCCCCCATTCCCTGCTGGCAGTTTTCCGCATTACGCATCATTCGGCGGTTGAAGTCACGCACACCAGCGCGTACACGTGCTACGCACCCCACCAACAAAAAAATCCCACCCTTCCCCAGCAGGGGGTGTAGGGCGAAGGGGTGTGTGGGGCTCTGGGTTAGGTAGCCAAACGCACATATTGAAGCTGCCGGCAAGCGTTCGGAACTGTTCCAAAAAAAAAAATCCACACAAAATTCTTTTTTCACGTAAAGGAAGGTATCGTTTTTTTATTGTTTAGAACACTTTTGTAAACTAGACCTTAATTTTTCTTTTGATAATTGAACAATTCTCTTCAGTCCTGAGTTTACGAAATACCCTTCGTAGTTATGTAAATTACGGTATTGATTTCAATAGCTGCGGAAACGCAATAGGGCAATAACAATAAATCAAACCTCAAATCGATATCGGACGACAATTTGCGGAAGAAATTTACATAACCTTGGCTTTTTTTTTGTACAAACTACAAACTGCCAAAAGTTCACTTGTCTGCTAAGACAGCCTCTCGATAACTGCCACTTTTTACCAAAAAAAAAAAGCAAGTAAAATGTTTCCGTAAGTTCACGAATAATGCCGCACATGCTATAGTGTCACGGGCATGTGTTGTGAAATCGCCGGCTGTCTCTATGTATCGGTGCGTACCGGTTGGTTCTCGATGCTGTGCCCCCCCCCTCCCCCCGCCCCCTCTTTGCTTGTCGCATGCTGTCCCCGGCCTCACCTCGCCCACCGGTACACGCTACAACCGAAACGCGCCCCACCTTCGTCCTTAAGGCGGCCGGGCGGGTGTGATTACGTCGGGAGTTCGGGAGGAAATAAGTGGAACAACTACGTTCCGTCTGCAGTTTAGCATGCTGGGATGAATTATGTATGCTTCTAAGTTTGATGATCCGTACGTACACAAGCTGCAAGAGCTCCTTTGGGGTTGATGGGGTTGCAACCCTTACCCAAGGCGTTTGCACTGTCTTTTGTTTTGCTGTCGTTGTACCGACCTCAATAGGAAGCAGCACTCCCGTCTGGTTTCGTGGGCAGGAAGATGTCCAAATGTCTGTTGCTCACCTGAGTCAAATGTTATCCTGCTTTGGTGACCTGCCCACCTTGCGTTGGAGTTCGGCTGTGCACTGCCTGCGAAAAGTCCCCAGACCGTTCGATACTTCGTGTTCGTCGCACCTGGTCAGCAGCGAAACCAAAGGAACCGTTCGCAAAGCGTCATCGGATTCGACCTGCCGGTACGCCGCTGGTAGGTCGGTTGATTGCAAAAGCGCGCGCGTAAAGTTTCGCTGTACGCTGCCGACAATTACGTGCAAGCACATCAACGAACGATACGCTGCGGGGGGGGTGGGGGGGGGGGACAGCGGGCGAGACCGGTGTTTGCCGGCAGGCTGCATCCGACGCGAGCTGACGTACGAATTGCCGGCATGCAGCGGTGTGTTGGTGCGCGCATGATCTGCGATCTGCGACCGGACAGAACAGGTGCGCCCGAGGAGACTGGACCGTGGTATCGGTACGCGGGACAGAGAAAAAGAGAGAGAGAGTGAAAGAGATAGAAAGAAGTAGTGAGATAATGAGTGTGTATGTGAGAGCGAAAGAGAAAGAGAGAGAGAGAAAGAGATAGAGAGAGAAAGAGAGAGAGAGAGATAGAGAGAGAGAGAGAGAGAGAGAGAGAGAGAGAGAGAGAGAGAGAATGGCCGGACATCGGCATCTTCGCGCACCTTGAGGCTGGCGTCTTGTGGCTGTCGGTTCAGCTGCCCCTTTTTTTGCAGTTTTTGGGAACTATGAACATGGCAGCTTGTTAACCCTTGCCTCCGGGCACACCCGCCAGGCGCTGAGGCAGGTCGGGTGGTTTTTAATCGAGAGCAATACAATTAGCCCTCCGGGGCTCTGGCTGCGGTCAACCCGGGGAGTAAACAACAAACAACAACAGTGTGCGGCGCCCAGTACACGTAGAAGCGGGTAGCGGCCAGGCCCTCGCTCTGAGTAGCGTAATGCAGCAACAAAAAAAAACACACACACACACACTTACTGAGGTGCAGGAAGAAAGCTCTGGCGTACTATGTCATAATTTAAAAGGCCAGCGTATCATGCTAGGCCTGTCAAACGATATTGGGAGATAATGCAGCGGGCCGTGTACGATAAAAGGACACAATAAAAACAGCACGCCAGGTGGGTGGGATTTGAAGTGTGTGGCTGGGGAGGGAGGCGAGTGGTCGGAGGAGTTGTCGGTATGGGCCATTGCGATGGCCATCCCCCCTTTTTTTTTTCTTCAAAACCACTCAAGATAAGCGTACGCGAATGTCAGATGGTCGATACGGAAAACGATCGAAAACAAAAAGAAAATGTCATTTTGCTACTATCACTAAGAAAATGTCGCCACATAGGAAGGGTGGGAGCTCCCCTTCTCGACTTCAGATGACTGTGAGAATTCTTCCAATTTGAATAGCGTCCCTCATATTCAGTTCTTCGACAATGAGACAGGATGTTAAGGTGGTGTAATACTTAAGTCGAATTCCCATCTCCAGAATTTTGGAAGATTCTCCAAATCTCATCTCCAGATTCCCAACCCGACCGTAGATATGTCGTTACACAACAGCAAAAAGATCTCCAAAACTAATACCCGAGTTCCAGAGTTCCAGAAACAGTGTTGTCCCTTAAAAAAAAGTAAAATTTTCTTTCAAATAACTGTCAACACGTTATTTGTTATTTGTACAGAGATTTTTACTTGATTTTACTACCCCATATCGGTCCTGTAACTGATCATGAACCTAGAACCAATCATTAATTCATACCGGCCATGTAACTGATCATAAATCCACACCAGTCGTGGAACCGATCTTAAACCGGTCCAAGAACCGATCAAAAACTTACACTGGTACTGGAACCGGTCATGAACCCAAACCAGTACTGGAACCAATCATGAACTCATCCTGATCTTGAAACCGATCATGAATCCATACTGGTGCTGGAACTGATAATGCACCCATAACGGACCTGGAGCGGATACTGAATCCTAATCGGTTCTGGAACCAATCATGAACTCATCTTGGTTCTGAAACCGACCGTAAACCCATACCGATCCTACAACTGATGCTGAACTCATACCAGTCCTGAAATCGCTTCCGATGTTATTTCGTTCCTGGAACAGTACCTGGACATGTCTCGGATTAGAAACGAAACATGAACCGGATTCGTAACTAGTCCGGATCTGGAACCGATAGAGTCCCAGTTCCGATCGAGGAACTGATTCTGCTGGTCGACAAACCATACCCCGCAGTAGCAGTGCAGCGTAGCAACTAGCGTAGGAGCTTTAGCTCAATTTGTACAGTAATACTTCTATGATTTCGCAACATTGGAGATGTGATATTGTGGGCTGCGAAGGTTGTCTTAAGCGCGAAAGCGTTCTGTTTCTGCGATCCTGTTAAATTAAACGTGCTATGCTTGCGAAAACAAGTAAAAAACCTGTAAGCCGCTGCTATACTGTATAATAACTAAAACAATATCAAAAAGATTTAACGTTTCAATTATGGGTTGACTCATACGGCCGTTTTGCCGGCTACCAATAACGCTATAAACGCGTCCAAACACGTTCAATATCAAGTAACCCGACCGAACGATACACTCTCCGAGAACTTGTCAAAATGTCGGCACGCGCAACGCTGCTTCCCCATCAGATTCACGTGTACAAGTGCACTCGTTTTTTTGGCGCCAAAACGTGCTGATGAAGCAGTGAATAGAGATAGTGCACATCCCAAATAACCATGATACCGAAAACGCCACCAATTTCCTGTACTAAAAATCCAGTTGCATGAAACAAAGCTAAAGCACTGTCAGTTTGGTGGGTTAAACCATATGGCCGCAGAAGCAGCCACTTCAGTGTTGTGAAAGTAAGTTTTTATACACGGGTAATTCATTTGCTAAACATTTTCCATCCCAAAATATGTTTAATTGTGCAAAGGAAGCAATGAAACGTTGTTTAAGTTTGTTTATTGTAAAACATATTTGTGTGTGTTTGTTTACATGCAAATGGACTCATCCATTTCGCTGGTCAGTGCACAGTTTTTAGATTTAAAATGTTGACGAAGTTATGCTGTGATGTAAGTGAATGAGTTAAAGCAATCGATGTGTTAAAATCCTGTTAAGCATATTTACCCTAGCCCGCTCTTGATCCACATTTTCCTCGTCAACATGCTTGGAAAAGGTGGGCCAAGCGCGTGCTAGGTCAATACATATGATCGGAACTGACAGCTCCGATTGTTCTAAAATTTGGTGGGTTAACGACTGAATCGACCACCACAAACCCACGTGGGTTTGAAGTGGCTTTACAGTGGGTTAAGACCGATTTGGTTATATGGGATGTTTCAATGAAACTACTGTTGAATTATTTGCTTATTGTGATTCGTTAATTCTGTTTAGTTTGCTGATCGTGTTTGGTCGATAAAAATAAATAAATAATGAAATAAAATTAATAAAATTTACAAAAATAGTATCAAGTAACGATTTTTCAGTTCATTAATCAATTGAAAGATCGTTACTTGATTAATTCAATAATCTTCTTTTGTAATTGCTGTAAATTTTGATAATTTACGCAGGTAAATAAAAAGTTTGGATTTTAATTTTGAAAAAAAATAATACTTTAAAAATGGAATTTTACCAACACGCTATCTCGAATCGCTCCTTTAGTTGGCACTCATCGACATTGGTCGTGTAGTATTCGTACACCACTCACGCGCTGCGTTTTTGAGAGCTCTATTCGGGTGCTTCAGGGCATGCGCTCGGGTTGCGTGAGTGCTCCACGAGGGCCTCCTGGTACAATGCATGCCACTGTTTTATGTGCAACATATTTTAGGCGTTTTTGAATGTTTTGATGTGCTTATTAGAAGAAAAGGCTGCTATAACGTGATTTAAAATCATGAAATATTAACGTTGGCATCATATGATACATAAATCTAGCTATATAAAGCAGTCTTGGCTGTAATTCACGTGTATAATTGTGATAAATACGAATGTTTAGAAATTTTCAGTTCGAATAAATGTTGATTTTTAGTTTTAAATTATTACCATGCCCTTTCGTGTTAAACATTGCTATTTTACACTTTTTTGTATTTGTTAAATAAAATAATTTTCTTTTCAATCTAACCTAATTAGTAAGCCGGCAGTGTAAATTCTGGCTCACTCGGGAGGAAAATGAGCTCTACTACTTCTAAAATTGGCATGCGCTACGACTTTGAGCACCTTTGAGTGTCATAAAACCGGTTATTTGGCACTCACAGATCATGAGATGCTTGGCAATTTATCCATTCCCCACTGTGCCGGTATTGCCAATGGTCACTCACTTAGTTATAATTGGATTCTCGGCTCAGCCGGCCGGTCGCTAATTGAACAGCACGTGATAGCAAAGAGCTGCGTTCGCCTAAAACTGTTTAACGAATTGCAGCACTCATTTTGTGGAGCTCTTCAAGTTGGATCCCAAATATGCACGGAGTGAGTCTGTCTGCTCGTGGGGGTAAACTTAACCCTTACATCAAACAGAAACATACCTTGGTGGGTGGTAGATCTTCTGAATGTAAGGTAAGGTTGACAATCGGAAAAACATTTAAATTTTCTTTTTTTTGCAGCTACAATTCACCAATATCATTTCACTTACTGATTCACATATAGCAGGACAGCCAGGATAGCGTAGTGCTCGATCCATACGAGACTAGTCAACCGTACACCGAAGGGTTAAGCCGGCCGGCTTGCATGCACACACACAGTACTTTCACTCGCAATAAAATCCGTTAGGCTTGAAATACCGGTCTGGTGGTACAGTCGTGAACTCGTACGACTAAACAACATGCCCGCCATGGGTTCAAGCCTCGAATGGACCGTGGCCCCATGCATAGGACTTGACTATCCTGTTATGTGTAATCAGTCAGGCGTTTAAACGACATTGCGACGAACTCTAGTATACAGATGCGTGCCAGTATGGACCTTGAAAATACTGACCCCGCTGCTGAACTGCCTGCCATGATGGGTCATTGAAATTAAGTAGTGTAAAAGCATTTTAAATAAAACCCTTTAACACCAATTTATCTGTGGTTTGTTCTTTTCGAAATATCTGAACACCTTAAATTCACACTTGTCTTCTTCTTCTTCTTTGGCTCAACAACCGTTGTCGGTCAAGGCCTGCCTTTACCTCTTGTGGGTTTGGCTTTCAGTGACTAATTGATTTCCCCCCATAGCAGGATAGTCAATCCTACGTATGGCGGCACGGTCTATTTGGGGCTTGAACCCATAACGGGCATGTTGTTAAGTCGTACGAGTTGACGACTGTACTACGAGACCGGCCAATTCACACTTGTACTGTGTTTTTATGTCAATAATGTATGGGCAAGTTTGAGCGGCCATGTGGTTCCTACGATTGATACGTCGGCTCCTACAACGTCGGACATAGTCGATTCCCAACCAGACTGTCCTTTTCCCGCAGACTCATAATCCGACTGCATAATGCCTAATACGTCTGGAATGCTTATTATATAGGCCTATAATAGTAATTACGAGGCCGGTCTCGTAGTACAGTCGTCAACTCGTACGACTTAACAACATGTCCGTCATGGGTTCAATCCCCACATAGACCGCGCCGCTATACGTAGGACTGACTATCCTGCTATGGGGGGAATCAATAAGTCACTGAAAGCCAAGCCCCACACGTGGGTACAGGCAGGCCTTGACCGACATCGGTTGTTGAGCCAAAGAAGAAGAAGATAATAGTAATTAGCTTACGTGGATACCATGATTTCGATGTTCTTGTTTGTGATCACTCTTATCATTTAATTCTTTTTATACCATTTTTCATCAACATGTACGAGTTAACAACATGCCCGACATGGGTTCAAGTTCCAGATTGACCTGACCTGACGGCAGTTGTTATGACAAAAAAAGAAGAAGAAGTAGCTCTTTCTGAATCCCATATTCCCCTGTCCGTTTTCCGCTTCCGATGAAGATTCTATCTCGATTTCCTGCCCAACGAACATATAGCTCAAGGTTAAGGTCCGTTTAGTGATTGGGTGAACTTATAATTTGTATTTTTTCTTAATTATAATTCACATAATATTTATTGAAATGTGGCCTTGTATGTATCAAAACATCGAAAACAAACATTAATCGTTGTCTTCAATGTTTAATTTGCACTATCACAAATTTCACAATGCTTTCGCAGTGAAATATGGATGCTTGCGGGAAATGGCGAAGAAACATGTTTAATCAATGATTTTATTGTAGAGAATGTTGCAAATACTAGGGCAATCGATTATCTTTTTATTTTCCATGTGAGAATCTATATATCAATTGATAGCCTTTGAAATACCAATCTATCACTAAACGAAAATTTAGACATTAGGATAAGGTACAATCTGTGTTGTTAGTAAGTATGTTGGGTGAACGATTGCGTCGATTGCTTGAAACACCAATAGATATCGATTTGCATCTAGATCAGAGGTCTCCAAACTTTTCAGTAGACGAGTCGCATTGCTTTGCAAATAATGTTGCTCAGTGTAATTTTGACGTTACATTTAGCTCATGGATGAACGTTTGAAACTTGTTTTGATTTGAAAATATTAACCGACTACATAAAATTTGTTCTCGGCATCAACTATTGAAGCTCAATGAACGTCTGAAATAAATAAAAGTTTTTTTTTTAATTTAAATAGCCAACACAATAATCCATTTGCATAAGCTTTTTAAAGCATCATAGCGGGCTATATTACCAGTTTTCGAAGAACCTCAGATCTAGATCATTGTCTGTTAGAAATGCACATTCTTGATCTAGTTTTTTTTACTAAATATAAATTTTATTTAAGTAATTTGCTAAATTTCCAAGACCTAAAGACATAGTCTGCTTTTGATGTCAAGAGCCTGCTTTGGATTGCTACAGGGAAATGTTAACGACAAAAAAATGGCGGTATGAATCTTTTTAGTGTAGAATTAGTGTAGTTATTTGAGTCAAGTCAACGCAAAACTTATTTTAAATGAAATGGAATTGATATGAAATATCTGTCAGAGATGTGTAGAGCGTAGAGTATAGCACATTTAGATTTTTCTTGCTGCTCTTTTTTTAGTTATGACTTACGCGTGGTTGTCATTGCCTCTGTACAGGATTTTTCTCTGGTATGCTTCTTGCTTCACGTACTAAATAGTACTTTTTATCCAATCAATTAGGTCACAGTAAGGTATGGATTAATCTAGATAAGACTCAATCCCGTCCGAGTCTGTAGGAGTTGGAGCCTGTAGGAGTCTGTAGGAGTCTATGTTGTTGTAGGATGTTATTATTACACAAATTATTTAATAATGATACGGTCAAATAGTCGTCTAATGATACTAAAAACATGATTGTATTTACCCCCTATTTATTCACAAAGTACGACTATAGGAAGCCATAACGCACGTATATCATTAGTACATTATTTATTTTATTATAACACTCCACCATGCCTTACACACACACCTACCCTACCTCCAGCATCCTGCAGAACAAGCGAATTAAGCCAAGCTTTTAAACCGTTCGCAACAGTAGTGTAGCCCATTAAAGCGGACGAGCAGTACAAATTAATACCGCCGTCCGATGCTGTTTATCACACTCACTCGGTTGGACCATTTCGTTGCCGAAATCAGCCCAAAAAGGAGGCTGCAATCTGGATGAAGCAATAAAGTTCGAAATGTATGCATAATAAAAATCCCACCGAGTCCGTTTGGCAAGGTAGGAGCGGCGTTAAACCATAAAAGTGTGTGTGTGTGTGTTTGCTTTTTTTCTTTTCTTGTTGATTGAAGGAATCGAGCATTGACCGACATGGAATCGGGTCCGAGGCATGGGTTGCACTCTGCATAATTGAGGGTCATACAGTTTGGACAGTTTTTTATGCGTTGTTACCGTCTCAAGAGGAAGACATTTAAAACGGACGCAAACACGTTACAGCACACGCTGCAACCCATGTGGCCTCCGTCGGGTTCGGGAGGCAAGGTGTCTAAGCAGCCCGGCTGGGAAGGTTTTTGTCCGTGCATTTCCTGTCGCCAAAATCAATTAGCAAAATTAGATCCTTGCCCGCTTGATAAGCCGAGCATGGACGATGAATAAAAACGACCAAAATGGTAAGCTATAGTCCGCTTCTTTTTAAATTTCTGGCAGGCTTAATCAATCGTCCATCTAAAATGTTGGCCCATTCGACGGATGCCGGTGGCGAGCGTGGGGGCTGGTGGGTGCACCGCACCTAATGCTGGCCACCTTAATTAGAGAAAGGGGATGGTGAGGGGCGGACGGATCACACGTCGGGCAGCTTTTTAGCAAGCGGAAAGATGGTGTTGGGTCCGCACCTACGCGCCAGAAAGCGCTGCGCCCGATGTGCCCGCAAGGCAATGGTGAAAGAACGCAGCTCGCTGCGTTCCCCCTGGGGGCAGGTAATGCCCGGGACGGGTGAAAGGAAGCATGCGGTACGGTAATACGACGCAAGTACGATAACGACACCCAAGCGGGCAGGCAGCCAGGTTTCGTGGAAGGATAAGGGTTGGCAAAGAGAAAGAGCGATGCGCCTTGATCGTGATCTTGTGAGAGTGCGTGACGGCGAAGAGCCCGGAATGGCGGGCGGGGAGGAGAAAGGAGACGAAAGTAAAAACGCACAACCGGACGTACACACACACACACACACACACGCGCACATACACACACGCATGTGCAGGGTTGGCAAAGCGTACGGAGGGAAAGGCGATCGAGCGATCGAACGCCCCGAAATGTTCCGGGAGCTTCGGTTCGGCCCGGTTCGGTTGTGGCGGGAACCCGTAGGCCAAAGTGAATGTAGTTTTTCCAGTTTTGCGCTCTGCTCTTCCGCCGAGATCCGCCCTGATGATGCCTTCGCTGCGATGGTCTACCTGTTCGCCTGCCGCTCTACCGGCTTTCCTTTGCACAACGGCACGCTGGGTGTAGCGAAAGGGGGAGGCGGGTGGGAAAAAAGCGCAACAAAAGTTTAGAAGGAATGTCCTGTGGGCCACATACTTTCGGCGGACCGCTCTCTTTGCTGCTCTCGAATGGGGAGGAGAGGGGGGGGGGGGGGGGGGAGTCGCGGTGGAACATCGACCAGCACCGAAATTCTTATTCTTGTCACACACACGCAACGTCCCACCAGGCCGCCCCGGTCGCCTCCGGGGGCCCGCTAAATGGGACTAAGCGGCAGGTTGATTGACCCGTTTCTTTCGCTGCCCGTGCGGGTTTGGGGTGAATGATGGTCTCAGCACCGTCCCCCTTCATTGCATGCTCGGTGTGTGCCCGATCGGGACGATCAATTGGAGCTCCACCTCGCGCTGGAATGCTGGTGATTGAGTGGAAAGTGAGCAACCTGCAATCGAGCCCGTTCACTTTGTCGGGCGCTGGAGCGCTGCTGGCCCGTTTTGGGAGTTGGGATTTTTTTGTTGTCTTCCCTTTGCCACCTAGGCGGGTGGCGGGAAAATTCCACTGACGCTCTGGTTGCTCTGATTGTGCGTCGTTTGGGTTTGGCAATTTTATGTTTGAACAATGACGCTACATTCTTTCGTTTTGACGGTAGGGAACGTTTCGGGAGGTACACAACACAATGCGCAACACTTCTAAGTCTGCCGTCTAACTGTGCCAAAATAAAGGGAAACAAATATGCCAGATACCAAGGCTCCATACCGAACAAAATGTGGCACCACAAACTAAAACTTCCAGCAAAAGACATAAAACACTAAACAGATTAATAGCGAGAGACGACTATGAACATGTTTGACTATCCAAAATGAAGCTCACGGACAGGGCGACCTGTTCAGTTTGCAACAGCAAGAGACGACAACAGATGACAAGCCACAAAGTCGTAACATGCCACAAATTCGATATGGAACGAAAAGACCAATCGGAAATCAATGAAAAATTTTTTTCTCTAGGCCTCGAAGAGGAAAAACAAAACATAAATAGAAAAAGTGATGATGTTTATAGAAAACAATCGAATATTTTTCTGAAACGATCCACTCAAACTACCTGACACTAATAGTGTTGGGTTTGATGAATTCTTCATTGAGATTTATTCATTTGACTCTTCAGGGTTGAGTGATTTGAATCTCGATTCGAATCTCCTAAGAATCATAATACTCTATAGCTTCATGATTATCGCTCTCTCCAAGGATTTATGAATCTCCAGGAAGTATGATTCTTGACTAAGAATCTCCAGAGTATCATGCTCGAGAATAAACTATCCGGCTGTGTTGTATATGCCAAGAAGTCTCGAAAGCCTTATAGGCTGGCATGAAAACGTAGGTTGTTACGCCAAGAAGAAGAATACAAAGCTCAAGGAATCTTTGGAGATTTATTAATCCCTAAAGATTCGTAAATCTTTTGAGATGCGTGAATCTTTGAGATTCGCCAATGTTTTCAACAGAGAATCAGATTAATTGAATAGTTTCACAGATTCATTCAGATTTATGAAATTGAATCAGAATTCCTCAATATCAGACACTAAGACACAGACAAAGTACCTAACCCAACAATATAAACAGGCAACCTAAACAAAACTTCACGGAACAAATCATTACATAGAGAAATAGGACATATGGCCTAGTTTGATGCCATCTAAACTAGCAGAGGTTGTGTTCTCGCCAACACAATAGCGAACTAGGACCATAGGCCCTTCGGTCCATAGGCCATAGGCCCTTCGGCCCCTAGAAGCTAGATTTCAGCACCGAACCGTCAACCTCGACCTCGAGAAACGGAAGAAGAAGAAGTTTCCCATCTACATTCTTTGCAAAGCGTTTTAGTTTTTGTCAAAACATCGCAGTCCTTGAACCGTCTACCCCGCCAGAGCCTGCGGATGAACCAGCCCGAAGGAAATGGCGGCGCCACCCGAAGGTGCCTTTTCTAATCCAATTGGATGAAATGCGTTCCACGGGTCAACTGCGCAGAACCTGTACGTCCCAAAAACCAAAGGAAAAAAGAACATACACCCGATTGCGTCAAAACTGCAACCCGAGATAACCTGGGCGATGGGGAGAGATGACCACGTATCCGGACATCATCGACCAGAGCCATGGTGCAGTGGTGTAGTGTGCTTCACTTTCATGCTTAGGCACGCCCGTGTACGTGCCCGCGTGGTGTCCGCGGGACAAATGGGAAGAAGCCCGTCACAGGTTGATGCGCAAAGAAAACACACGAAACAAAACAAAGCCGCAGACAAACAAAAAAAAAAAGCAGAGAGCACAAATGCTAATCAGGATGGCGCAAAGGCTCCCCTCTCCTCCCGCGTTCAAGGACCGGGCGGGTCAACGTTAGAGTTCAGCAGCGTGGTAACGAGCGTGCCAAAATGTAAGCAAAACTAATCATAATAAAAATGTAAGCGAATTGAGTGCAGCGTGGCGGCGCTGCGCCTGTTCTCGATCCCCAAGATGGGTAGATGGGTCTGCGTATCGCATCCGCTCGCGAGATAATTGCCTTTGGCTAAAGCAGTGACCTGCAGCGAGACCACAATCTTGAAGAATAGGTTTTTATTTTGTTTTGCGATTGCGTTTTGGCTTCATCCTGCTGTGCAGTGCAGTCCAACTATTGCTGGGAACGGGGGTGGGAGGGGGGGCTTATTTCGTGATTTGAGGCGTTCCGATTGCGGTTGACGGTGGTTTCGGCGTCCAAATAATACACGAGCACAGCACCACCGAGCTCCAATGCCGCCAGGGAGGTAACTGATAGCTGATTGGCCAGTTCAGTGCCGTAGCAAGGACATCGGCCGTTAGGTTCTGCTGTGTGTTGAATAGTTTCGTACGCCATTTAGACAGATGGTACAGCGTTGCGTCGTTATTTAAGGTAGCGAGACACGTGGCTTCAAATAAGCAAAAGACCTTCGGGGTAAACTACGCCGCCTAAGTTCCTCCGCAGGAGTTGCGCCACAAGAGCACCTCTCTGCCCTCAGCAAACACGCACCAGATTTTGTGTACCATTAATTTCTGAGAATATTGTAAGCCTTGCGCGTGATGTAACCTTGCGCAGCGCGCAGAGCACCATTTTACCACCGTTACAGTAGCTGTTCCAGATTCCACGATTGACGACCGGCTCGGTCTGAAGCTGTCAGCACAACTCCCCCTTGCAGTTGTGTAACGACACAGACACACACACATACACACACACACACACACACAGTAATTCACTAGCGCATGATAAGTCCCCGCCAGAGCGCATCTAAATCTGTAGGCGCCATAGCTACGGCCAGCTACACGCAAAACAAACACCCGATGACTTGGGGAAGCTAGTAGTAGTTGCAACAATGTGTGCGGTTTGCATTGGTTTGCTAAGAGCCCTGGCGCAGTGGAGCTGCTCTCATGTCTCTGTCAACCTACACGATTACCGTCAGTACTCGTCAAGGCAAATGTCCAACGCAAAGGTAAACGCTAGCTCATCTTAGCTCCATATCCACACATTTGTATCTCGAAAGCGCCCACAACTGCCAGTGCGCAACGGTAGCGGTGCAGCCCCGTTACAAGCTGTCAGCGCACCGGCATATAGATAGCCTTCGGAATGCGCCCGTCAAACGCGGACCTCTCTTCCGGAGAACGTGTGGTGTGCCGCTGGGTATCGTTAAAGGTTATCGCTATATGTACAACTTCTAAAACGCACCGCCGCAAACGATACCTCGGGCTGACCAAGGATGTTGGGAGAGGTGCCGATGCCGCCTAGGTAGGTAGGTAGGTAGGTGTGCTCGGTCACGGCAAAGTTCTTATCTCAGCGTGGCATGTAAACGGACACTGATAAAACAGGAAAGCCCGTTCCGAAGCCCAGCAATTGCTTCCCTAAATGTTCTTCGAAACTACCCTACCCCTCTTGATAGATCCCGCATGGGCACGTCGGCGGCACGGATCGGAGGCAAGCAAAGGGTCGATCAGTATCGATCCCGGCGCTGTTAACAATATCAGTCTTCGTTTGAACTACTCGTTCGTAGAAAGGAGTGTGTGTGTGTGCGTGTGTGCGCGGTCTAGCCCCGTGGCATGGCGATCATTGCTGGATAACTTTCCCGGAATAACATCTACCATTGGTTTGAAGCCGTCCCCCCTTTACAAAAAGGAACCGGATATTTGGCAGGGCAAGAATATCTGGCACCAGGCATCTTGCTCTTTTCATTCTTTGAACATAGTTTTGCCTTTGAACGCATATCCTGTTTGTGCTTTGTTTACATTAGCGAAGTGCGCTACTACGCCACGCGATATCCAACCATCAACCGCTGGAGACGTTTGGGCTGCCTTGGTATAATTTCGGAAATGTTGAGGCCATGATGCTGCCGGAAACTGTTCAACACTTCCAGCTAGGAGGTTTCAACATTTAACGCTCCCCCTTCGGGCAATGGTACTCGGGTAACGTTACCCAAAGTTCTCGACAGCCCCATTGGCAACGATCACCAACGTTGAAACATTGCCAAGCGTACCCTCATGCTTTCGCTCTCTACTAAACTGCCTGCTCTGTCACCGATTTGGGTGGCGCCAGACGCCACAGAACGGACGTACATTCTTTGGGGAGGTCTGTGCCGTACCATCAAGTGTAATTTGAGTAAGGAGGCAGTTCGGCTCTGTAGGTCGAAATTTTGGACAACTTCTTGGCTCACGGAATGTGGTACAGTTGCCCGCACCCGTCTTTGCGTCAGTTTAAGAATACAGCTTTGTTCTTGACAGCGTTTAAATGA
The DNA here is from genome assembly GCF_943734685.1 of Anopheles coluzzii. Classification (NCBI taxonomy): domain Eukaryota; kingdom Metazoa; phylum Arthropoda; class Insecta; order Diptera; family Culicidae; genus Anopheles; species Anopheles coluzzii. Next base: position 11,559,959 of record NC_064669.1, read on the forward strand.
ATTGGGAAAGTACGTGACATTTCCGTGTTTTGAGTTTTTCACTGGTCACTGGACATCTCTGTAAGGAAGTTCACCGTAAACCAGTTATTCTTTTTTGAGCTTCTCCTAAGTAGTTCAGCAGAAAATATGACTCATGCTGGGTTTTATGCAATAATATGTTCTTTTCAAAAATATGTTAGTTAAATAAAACAGTTTATATTGGCCTGTGCTGGTATTCTATGAACTACGATCTTGGATCTTATCAGTCGATAGAAAACTTTCGTTTGTTGCTTCAGAGTTTCTTTTGCGTGCTATTTCTAACATATGAATAGGATTGAAGGTTTTTTTTTGCACACCCTGGATAGGCATAGCAAACTCATAGCGGAGGTCCGATCGACGCGAGCATCTGCAACTAGTTATTCTAAGAAGGAACGCCACTGTGGGTCTCGATTTAGACTCTACTTTAAGCTATCTCATGCAGCGGAGTCGGCAATGTCGGCCAAACGCACGTGTTGCGAATGACGGCACAACGTGGGGTCCTCGGCCCGAGGTGACACAATACTAGAAGGTTTTTGAAGATTAAACCAAACAACTCTCTCCTCTCTCTCTCTCTCTCTATGGCCAACCGGCAAATAAAAAACTACACAAGGCGAGAAAGCATGACGGATGGGCTGGCCATCCATGGGTCCAGTAATTTGAAACATGTTTCCGCAATGCGTAGGATAGGGCCCTCCCCCCCGTTTTACGAAATGCGTAATGATAGTCACAACATCATTTTGTTCGCCGATTAGCGTCCAAGGCGAATCCGAAAGGCACACAACAAACGAGTCGTAGATGGCTTCCGGTTTTGGCAAGCTAGTCGAGCCACGAGCTGCCGCTGCATAATGATAGCTGGCCGTATCGTTCATGGGGTTCAGGCCCGGATCGGATCGGACTGCACTCGAAGTGATCGACACTTTGTGATACAAATGTACGATTGGTATATACGTCCGGAGCGTGGCGTCAGACGGCCAATCGCTGTCGGACGGATGTTTTATACGGGGGTGGCCCGGGGTGGAATCGCTCGCAGCCAGCCAGCTCCTAATCAAAGCGGATCGATTATTTGCCCGAGAAGCTGTTGCGCAGCATTGCGCGCCGGGTTGCAGTAGTGCGCCACGCTAATCACTTATCATCTGCGCCGGAAATTCAGAACTCAACTAGAGCGTGTCATTTGCGCAGAAGCGAAAGCAGGAGGTTGCCGGTGCGAGGGGGGGAGGGGGTTAGGAAGGAGGGGCTTGTTGTTGCGCATGCCATAACAATAACAAATGAAAGTAATAACCTGCACGGGTTGCAGGTCGCCGGCCATGCTTGCCTTGGTGCCCTGTAGCTTTGCTACAATGTGATGCACTATTGCTAAACAACAACAACACGCTGCACAGGTGCCAGTTGTTTACCAATACAAATAGTTGCATCGAATGGGACGGATTTGGCGAAAGAAAGGGACAGCAAAAAACTCACATTCCAGAAACCCTTTTAGCGGGGATAAATACCGGTGAACACAGAATTTTTGTGTGTGAGTGCGCAACGTATATACCCAACAAACAGCGCGAAAGGGGTGGTTCCCGCCACTGGTTTCCATCGGATTCTATTTCTGGAGTTTACTTCCTGCAACGTTCTTCACAGCTCCAAGCTGTTCGATCGCGGATCAGCCCGGCCCCACCGATCACGGAGCCGATGAATGTAAATCCGTGCTGAAGTTCATGGCTTCATTCATATGCAGCGGCCACCACCCCGCGCCCAGCGCGATCGCGCACACACGCGAAGCTAATCAGGTTAGAAGCGTCGCTCCTTCAATGGGCGTTCGACGTGTGAGGCGGCATCTGTGCGCCCTGGTAACAATGTAGCGCTACCACATTCCCACCCGGACGCATGCGGTTCAAACCGGTCCCATAGTACACGCCTGCGCCAGCACCATCGGCCTCCGGTTCCAGCAGCTGAGTAGGACGTCGGGGGAGAGGGGGGAAGGCCGGGCTCGAAGGGTGGAGACGTTTAATTGCATCCACGAGTGACACCCGTTTACTAACAATTCTGTTATCTTTCGCGCCTCTTTCGCTGGCGCGTCCTCACCTAGCGTCTTGCCGCTTCTTTTCGTCTGTTGCTGAATGCGCCATCGGGTCGATTCAACCACTTGAGTCATTGACAACACAGATACGCACACACAAACACACACACACGCACAGATGCACAAACCGCCCCACTCTTTCGCGCCGTGTTGACTTGCCGGGAAATGTAAACAAACCCCCCGATGGGTAGGCACGCTGCATCGTGTGCAGGTGCAATCGGTGCAACCGGGGATCTCTTCCGCCCCGAGAAGTTGGCCTAGTTTTTCAGCTCCATTCAGCTGGCCGGATTTATGGCTCCAGCAAGATACATCAAATGCGTGGTTTCGGTTGTTCAAGCGGAGGAAATGGGTCACTCACAGTTTCTGATTGACTGCCTGTAACTTGTAAAGCGTTGGTGTTGTGCACTTTACGTACATTACGCCCGCGCTTATACGATACGCAAACACGGTTTGATCTCAATCCAACCTAAATTGTCGATGGACTTCGTAATCGACTCGAATAGGTATCGCACACGATTTGTCGTATTCGATCGAAAAAGCGCACACGAGCGGCTTGTCGAGCCATTTGTTTACATTTATTCATGCGGTAAACAGTGTTGCTCCTGAGGGGTGACAGTTGTCATATGATTATATGTATTGTGGATTTTTGTTATCCATAGGTCACATCGATATGTTTGTGGGGTTGAAGCTTGCGGATACGGATCACTTATCATTCTCCAAAAAGTCCACCACAGAAGGATTAATTCGACAAATCTTTGATATCGCTTCCGAACGATTTCATCAATGTCGGAGTCATGGAAGCCGTCTGAAGTCACTAGACGACATCTAGGTTCGCCGGATGTGTCCGGAGCTGCCCAGAGCTAGTGGGCGGTTCCAGACGGCTCCGATGGATTTGGACGGATCCAAAGATTCGATCAAAGAGCTTCGGCTGCCGACTAGCAGTTGCTGACGGCTTGGGGCGAGTCCGTGGGGTTGATTTATCTGGAATATATGCCGAAATACTGAGGCTCGTACGACTCCGTACTAGTCGTCTAAGCTTCTTCTTCTTTTTGTGTGGTGTAATGTCATACGCATGAGAAAAAAACACAAGACTGTTTTTGAGGAGAGGGTAATGTATTTGAACATAGAAAACCCATTTTCTTCTTCTTCTTCTTCTTCTTCTTCTTCTTCTTCTTCTTCTTCTTCTTCTTCTTCTTCTTCTTCTTCTTCTTCTTCTTCTTCTTCTTCTTCTTCTTCTTCTTCTTCTTCTTCTTCTTCTTCTTCTTCTTCTTCTTCTTCTTCTTCTTCTTCTTCTTCTTCTTCTTCTTCTTCTTCTTCTTCTTCTTCTTCTTCTTCTTCTTCTTCTTCTTCTTCTTCTTCTTATTCGATCTACAATACTTCGATTTGCCCATGGACAGGTATTCCTCGAATTGTACACATCGATTGTCTAATGCAAAATAATATCCCAAAATATTTAATAATATTGAATCACAAAAAAAAAAAACATGTTTAAAAGAGGCTAAAACCTACGTTTTCAAGCAAAATTACACGAAAATTCTGTATAATTTCACTGAAAACCTTGAAATTCGATATACGCGAACATTCGAGATACGCGATTGCCTCCAGTCTGTATTTATTGCGTATATCGGGAAATACCTTTTGAAATTGAAAATGAATTGAAAAAAAAATTGAAATTGGATTCTATAAAAAACGACTAGCTTAAAATCGATCGCTAAAAAGCATACGGGGTACCAATTACGTAGGAATTACATAGGAATTGTCTACTGGTCAGAACTGGCTTTTCGATTTTGATTTCAATCGAGTCGCTCAATCCTTGGGCGATGCTGAAGTGAATTTTGCTCATACATAATGAACTTTTATCTACAGTCCACAGATACGGGTCCATTACGATCTGCGATCGTAAGAACAACCAGAAGATGAGTTGCCGAGAAAGGGATTAATTGATTCAGACGCATCGATTGATTATTCGATGACGAAATTAAACTTCAAAAAGCTAGACGAATCATATTTCTATCAGTAAATCGTATTATATCAGAACGATCAGGGAAATGTTGTTGATAAACGAAAGTACGCGAAATAATTGGGGCCACACGCGTCCCGTAAGTAGCGTTCACTGACATTATGACGTCAAAAAAAAAACATTGAACTCAAGCTGTGTTTTTTATTTCGCTCCCGAAATGTCTACACAGCAGGGATTGCATGTGAAAAAACAGATTCTTTGGCAGATACTTTACACCCGAGCCCGGGATAATTTAGCACGATGGCCTTAATTATCGCGGCCGCAGTACGGCGAGTTTGTACAGCCGGTTCACGCTATCACGCAGGCACGGCGCAAACAAAACTTCGCACCGCGAAACGAATCAATTGCTTAGGGGCAAAGGAAGTGTTATTGCGCCTTGGGTTGACGAACTTAGCGGGCAGTAGACAAAACAAATTGCAGTTGACATGTGGACGGTTTTCTTTTTCCCTCCCAGCCGCTTCGGGCACGCTTCCACGGTGTTCGGTACGAATTTCCAATTTTCCTTTAACGGAGCATTGGGTGATACAAAGCTGATAGTACTGCTGTACAGGGGTTCGTTGCTAATTGAGGGACGGTGGGAAGTTATGGACGCTTAGAAAATAAATAAATAAATACACTGGCACGATAGCTAGTGCTGCTTGATAAGCACCAGTAGCAAGTATGTCGCTAGTTCGCCGCTCTAATCGCTTGATTAGCTCTAATCTACCAGGAAATCGTCGATATGCGACATTGTACGGGGGACTTGAACTGCTGATAACGCCGGACGGTCGCTGAAAGGGAACACCCGTCTACGGGTTCCACGTGGGTGCGGGTGCTGTTGGTTGGGAGGAAAGTGTACCCTCCGCTCAGCAACTTAACCCCATTATTTAGCAAGATTGTCAATCGAGCAGATCTGGCGAATAGCGCACACAGCAGATCAATCGGTACGTTGTGGCGGGTGCATCGCGAAATGCACAAAGCACAACGCAAAAACGGGTTGAATTAATGCAGTGAAAACATTGTAAGCGGTCCACTCTACGGAAGGCTACGCAATGATAAGCAAAACACAAACAAAAAACGGCGCCACAAGTACCGGGGTACTTGAAAGCACGGCAACGCAAAATGGCACAGCCGGCACGCACCGCGTGTCATTCCGATGCACGCGCTAGCACTTCCACGCTCTGTTTCCAATTTTCTTACTTCCGAAAACAAAACAAAAAAAAACACAAATCCCTTTTGATTCACTGCGGGGCGAATTTTTCACGTGCTGCGGCATACGGGAAGGGGAGACCATTTACTGGCGTCCCGGTGCCAGAGTGGAGCGAAGTGGGTGTGAGCAGTGCTAGCGGGTGGCAACAGGTGGAATGTACGTATCGCGAGGGGTGGGGATGGGGGGCGGGGGGATAGAATGTAACCGATACGTTGGAGCACGACGCACGAGAGGAACGTCCGATGTGTCTGCGTCTGAGGCTGCGTGGGGTCCCAGTAGAAAGCGGGCGCGTGTGGAAGTGAAAGTTCACCAAGTTCAAGGACACGGTCTGGCGTGGCCGGTTGGCTGGCCGAGCAAGAGCAAGGGGGGGGGGGGGGGAAGTTCAAGGACACGGGCATGTGTTTTTTCTGTCTTGTTACTTCTTCGTCTTACAGCCGGCCGACTGAAAATTTTCGGGTCGGGACACACCGAAAAGGAGTGCGGTCGGACCTGGGACCAAGCGCTCCTGGTGTCTGATATCCGGATCCGACAGTAACCTTTACTACCGCCTGCACCATGGCCCATGGCTTTCTTTGTTATGCTCGCCTCATAAAAGGGAAAAATGCCAGCGACACTCGCGTTATGTACACGCAGCAGCAGCAGCAGCAGCAGCAGTCCTTTCACTCCGTTGGGAGTGGCTTATGTACTGCCGTGAGCCACGGCATCGACGCTAGACGATGGTCTGTGGGCCCAGAAGGGAGGGAAAGCCGTTGCTCACTGGTTGACGAACCGAACCGTGCTAGGATTATTCACCTAAACGTGACTACTGCTGGCGCTAGTTACTCTGTGTCAGTGGTCGCCAGTCAATTTAATGTGAAGTGGTTTGTGGTGCAGATATAAGTACAGCCATTTCTCCGTATGCTATGCGAGAGACTTCAACCAGGCTTCCAACCATGCTATTCGTAGGTAGAACCGTTTACAAACGCCACTTCATGCCGTCCTTTATATCTAATCGGTATTGCTCCTTTTTCTCCTGTCGCAGTCCAAAGGTATGTTATCTTTTACTCGTACACCCAGACACAACACATCGTGCGAGATGTTCCGAGTTGCTAGTGACAGCTCCAACGAGACACGCTTCGCTTAGCTAAACCATTCCATCCGGAGGGGCAGCATCTGCCCGGCTGCTGCCCTGAGTCACTCACAAAACGTTCTTTGTGCATTTTTGTTGTTGTTGTTTTAGCTTGTCGGTATGATGAGTAGTAGATGCTTCGGTTCTTACTCATTCTTATCGATGCTGTACACCGAGGCGCTCTATCCGCGGCTCTCCAGCGCTGCAGACGCGTTGGTGTGAGTGCCTCAGACACATGGCACATCTTGCCCGCTCGCATTTGTTGCCCCGGACTTTCTCCATCGGTTTGACTGCAGACACATGGTTTTTGGCGTGGGCCGCTCGGGATGGATGTATATAGGAGCTACTACATATACCATTCTGGCAGGTTCGTTTAAAATGAACTTTAACCTCGCGCTTCTTCTACTGGTCGTTCTTGAGAACGTTTAGCTACCGTGCCGCGTTGGCGATAAAGAGTAAAAAGCCTTTTTTATTTCTCAATTTCGTTCGCCCCTTTGCAGGCGCCGAAAGGTTGTTGAAGACGTCTGCGACACACCTCTACCGCCCAGGATGTGGAATTTATACTTGAAAACTAACAGTTTGTTGGTTACTTTTCCCCCAAAATTTTGCTCTGGCACGGTCTTGGCACAATTAGATGTTAACGCACATGTTTTTTTTTGTTGTAATCGTGTACTTTTGCCTATTACGTGCCAAAACATTTCTGCCACCTCATTGCTACCATAGGCATTAAACAAAATCCGCTTTCTTCTTCGAATGGCGAGCGGCCTGCTTCCCTTGCAGCTGATGCTGTCCCATAACTTATCGCACAATGGAGGGCAAACAAGGAACAAACCCTCCACGGGGTCCCTCCTCCTCGTTTATCGTAGGGAGAACCTTCCTATTCTCCTTGCACCTCCCCCGGGAGAGATGCATTCCCAAGTGCAATCTAATAAACAACACGGCGATGCTATTGAGATGTTCGCTTTTTGGGCACATTGTCTACTTTCTTTCAAACAAAGCAAGCAGGCAAAGTACGCAAGGGAACGCAAAGGAAAGGCGGAAAATCCATCTTCATCGGGCCGAACGCAATCCCCGGAACGGTACCCGGTGACTCTTAAATTATCCGGTAATGGTGCTGCAGCTTGCAAATGCAATGAATGGGGGAAATGAAAAAGGAATTGCAGCAGCAACAACAACAGCAACAACAACAAAAAGTGTGAACTGAAATTCATTAAAAACTGCTGACTTTATTACATTCCCATTTCGGTGAGCCTAGCCGGCAGATAGCGGCAGCGTGATTGACATTGTCATCGAGAGCTGCCAGAGGGATGTGCGTAACAATGCGCCGACCCGACATGACGGGAAGCTGGGATGTGCTTTTGAGTGGCATGAATTGTTGGTTAGAACCCAGGCAGAGGGAGAGAAACAAGCGATTGCTGCAGGGGTGCAAACGGTACGGCACTACGGCAAACAAAAAGATAAATGTCCTGTGTGTTTGCGCGTCGGGGAAGTCGGGCACGGGCAGGAGCAAAATTTAATAAACTTTTTTATGAACCGCAGTAGGGGTTTGTTTGTAGGGAGAAGGATCACTTGTAGAACTCACCGGTAGAACTAGAGTAAAAAAATTTAGCTATATATTCATGATGGAATTGTACCAAAGGTTGTAACTCCAGAAATCCTTGTACAAAAAGTGTGTTTGTTTATCAGTAACTCATCTGTCCATCAAATCATGGGTTTCACAAAGGTTGGGTTACTAAAACTTCTTCTTCTTCTTTGGCTCAGCAACCGATGTCGGTCAAGGCCTGCCTGTACCCACTTGTGGGCTTTGGCTTTCAGTGACTAATTGATTCCCCCCCATAGCAGGATAGTCAGTCCTACGTATGGCGGCGCGGTCTATTTGGGGATTGAACCCATGACGGGCATGTTGTTAAGTTGTACGAGTTGACGATTACTACTAAGTTGACGGGTTACTAAAACACTAGTTAATTAATTACGAACTATAGCATTTTAAAACAACATGTTTCTTCGCCTTTCGCCTTAGTCTTATCAGTTTTACTTGTTCTATGAATAAGTTTGTAGAAATGTTAAAGTCGTACAGATCAATCATTTTGTTTAACTCTCTGATCATTGTGCTAAATCACGATTACCAAATGAAGTCCTTTGTTACGCTTTTGGACCTGGCCCACACTGGTCTGGCAATAGTAGGAAATCTTATATTTGAAAAGAAGATTTGGTGAATTGTGAACTTTTCATCACTTCTGCTGTAAACAAGTACATGACATTTTCTATTAAAATTCAGCAAGAATTTCCAAACCGAGCAGCATACATCATGTCTGGCCATGACGTCCCATCATATGTTACTTGTATCCTGCCATCGGGGGAATTCTGATAGCGTAGCTGATTATTTTTCGCTGAATGCCCTTAATACTATCTACCATAGAGCTTGTGTAGGTGACCCAAACCAATATAGCTGTGATAATCTAATGCAGATCGCACTAAACTACAGTAAAAAACCTTTATACAAACAGGAGCAGTAGAGTCTGCTGTTGCCGTCAAAAAAATAAAAATAAATGATTTCCTTTAGTCGGTTCTATATGCTCATGAGACGTCAGGCGCTCATTTGACAATACACTGATATCTTTAACTCAAGATATAGTTGTTGTCTTCTCCAACGCCTGAAGGATATTACCTGAATTTGCTGGAAAAATAGCTTTTGAATACTCTGTTCACAGCAACAAACGTCACCAACGAGATGAATAGCACTTGTTGAAGTTCCGTGAAATCAGCGGATCCTCGAATAGGCATGATTTTTTAATGTCATCTTTGTACCTAAATCAAGTACTATGTATCTGGAGGCACAAACATTAGGTTGTTAATATACAGGAGGAAACGTAGAGGATCCAGATTACTTTTTTGCGGAACTCCTGATAACCTTGTGATGAATTGTGATGATATATTTGTCACAGATACCTAGTACCTTCAATTTGTAAGATAAGATTTAAAGATATTTTTGAAAGATATGGCGTAGTGATACGGCCAAATAGGCCGTACATACGAGAAATAATAAAAAAGGCGAAGTACGCACTGGTTAGCGATTCAAATCGTTCGAAGTAATGAATAGCTGGAAAATACAGCTGGAAGTGTTTGTCAGCTGTCGTTCTAGAGGACAAAAGGAGACACAAAAGAACACAAACTGTCATAACTTCTTTTTTCCGTAATTTAATTTAAAATAGGAAAAGGAATATAGTCTACGCTCTAGCAAGAATTAAATCACAAAAGGAAATCTCATCCAGTTGCGTATGCTCAGTCTTGTTGCATTAGGTATTTGTTTGAATGTTGAACGTTTTCCACCCACAGAAGAATCTGAAATTATCAAAATCAGAAAGAAAGAGTTAAAAAATGAGTAAAAACCTGTCTTGCTCATTTCAGCAATGTAGGAATTTTCCTCATTAAGGTCAGCCGGAAGCAGCACCGCCACGAGCAGCATTATTTAGAAGTAACAAAATAAACGATTTATTTATATCTGCCCTCAAAAGTAGATAAACATTGTATTATTATTATTTTTTTCATCCTTTTGGTAACACCGGTAGCATTGAGTTCAGGGCTGTAATACGCAAAACTACGGCGCGCAAACTTCCTGCCAGATAAGACCCTACAAGGCCAATTCCGAGGGCACCGTTTGAATTCGGCCAACTCAAAGCAAACCGCCAAGCAAATTACGCTTCGTGTTGTCCCTTGTCGCCCATTTGTTGCTCAATCTAACCGCCCCACCGTGGTCGATGCACCGTACCGATCGGTTTCGGGTGCGTTCGGACATCTTGCCCGGCTTTTTTATTGCCGCTCCGGCTAGACGAATTCCAAAGCGTGCCGGAAAACGGTCCAAGACGACCCGTCTCGCTTCCCACCCAGGCAGCTAACCCCAGCAGCCCACAGTGATCAATCAACGCACCACGCGCACACACTGCACATGGATCTTTGCTCGGGCACGGGCCGTTTCTACGCGGGCACGTCCGCGCTGTCAACCCACCAAACCGTGCTGGTCTATTTCGGGCGGCCAAAAATAGTCGCCGACTGCCGGCAGATGTCTTTCGACAGGCGACTGATGATTTGGCGGACCCCGATCGGGCGTGCGTGTGTGGAGGCGAGTGGGGGGGAGCGAACCCCAGAAAGCAGCGACGCAGTTTGCCAATAAACAGGGAAGGGGTCTGGGGGTGGTGTGAAGGAAAGGGATAACAGTAGACAACACACATACACACAGTGTCGGTGTGTGTGGAGCGTATGCGTGCGCAACGTCACTCCGTCATCCCGCTCGCACGACGTTTGGGGCCAAAAACCTTTGCATGTCCGGTCGTGCCTTTTTCCGGGATGAGTGTGCGCTGAGTTACCTGACAGGGAAGCCGATTTGATGGACGATTTGAAAGCATCGCGAGCTGTGACGGTGCGTCGTCTTGGAGCTCCAATGTTTTTTTTTTCGTCTAAATAAGGGATTTTGAAGTCGTCTAATATGTACTTAAAATAAAGGTATAACCTGAGGTACTTCTGGTTATCGATGATGAGTGCAGCGCTCTTTTCCCGTACAATGATGAATGTGTGTTTTGTGTTGAAAGCAATCTTTTGAAAACATTCTCTTGGAGGAAGTAGTTCAGGGCTATCCTGGCGGGCTGACAGCTTTACAAAGTTCGCCCTGCAACTCTAATCAACCAATTTGTTCGGTTCGGCTAGGTTGAAAGAACAAAGGCCCCCTGCTAGAAGCAGCCTCACTGCTCGATGACGTTTCCTGCTTGACAGCTTTGTACAATAACAAAAGCTTGCCCTCGATTGCTGTGGCCGGGTTTAGCGCTCCTGCCGAGCCTGGGGAGAAGTTCCGGGGAATGGAATGGAGGCGGAGATGTAAATACCAAAACACTGTCTTATAGCTTTGTCAACGATAGCAGGCCGGAGTAGATTCGCACATCAAAGGGTTAATGGATGTGCGTGACAGGGGGAGAAGGATAGTAGAGCAAGTCTAGCCGGCAGCGGGCACGCTCAACCCATCGGAAGAGGGATGAGGGGGGTTCAGTTGCCCCGAGCAATGGCTGCTGTTGATAGATGTTGCTTCCGCTTGTTCGGTTCAATCGGTTTTTGGCTGCGATGACAAGACAATGAACCGAAGATGCCGAATCGCGCCTGCTTTGGCACTTTTACCAAAATTCTGATCCGTGTCGAGGTGAGTGACAACTCTACATGAGTGACCTGTTGGAAAAAGGGAAGAAAGGGGAGGGGTGGACGCGTAAGAGAAGCAACGCGTATACTGTGGAAGCTGCAGACGGCTGTGTCTACTTGAGGGTTGGGCAGGCGTAAAAGGCGTCCCGAGAGCCGCGAGCGACCTGCGGCGTTGCGCTCCCCATTTCCCACACGATGTCCCTTTCCCTGGGGGCCAATTCGCGTCTTTAACTTTCACACATTGTTCTTCTGGGGGATGGGGGGGGGGGGGGGGGGCAGACTGTTCCGGGAAATTGCCGGCGTGAGCTCACACACACACACGCACACACACAGACATATCTTCTCCTGTGATCGGCATTTAGGGCATTTCAGTTTCAGAACCCGGACACTCCCGGGTTCTCTCGCTCGGTCGCGCGCGCTCGCCCGCAGGGTGGTGGAGTCCGGAACGGCTGCGTATCGTGCGACAGGCGACTAATTTTAGCACCATCGGGCCACAGGGCCGGGTGAAGGAGGAATGCACGAGCTCACCGATACACGTACACACCTACTGCTCACAGATCTCTGCTGACACATTCTTATTCTTCACGCCCGCGTACACCGTCTTTTCTGTTTAGAAATGTCCACGCTTGGGCACACCTACGAGGGAGGAGGAGGGGGGGGGGGGGAGGGTCGACCGGACGACTTTCCATCGCCCGACTAGTCGGCCCGACCGTTCACGTGGGTTTAATTTTGGAGGTTAATGTCTGGGATGGGGGGGGGGATGGTTTGCCGGAACCGGCATGTTTTGGGTCCGTAGCGTATGCAGACCGTTTGGGGTAGGGGAAGACGGGGTCGGGGATGGGGCGGTGATGGACATTTTGTTGCAGACGGCCAGCGACCTATCCGTTTGGCCCGTGCAAAGCCAAAACAAATAGACCAAAAAAAAAAAGGGAAAAAGGAAAAGAGGACAAACGCTGTTTGACGAGCGAAAATGACAGTCGTCTGATCGCCGGCGGTGTGGGTTATTGCTCCCAACAGGCGCAACAGACACACCAAAAACAAAAAAAAAGGTGAACAGATTAATAGGTTATGTTTGACGGTGCAGGATACGGTTGCAGGGTAAAAAAGCAAAAGCAGAAAGGCAACAGAAAACAAATGCGAAAAGCAAAGCCGCCCTACTCCCCTCTCCCGTATTCAGATTGAAAACCAGTGACTCAATGTTTGTGACAGCTTGCGCTTTACTTAAAGTGATGCTGCGACGCAACGTGATGCTAGATTCGCGTGTGTGTGCGCGCTAAAAGCAGCTGCTATTGCAACGCCCGGGTCTGCTGAAAATGTTGCCCTTTTTGCCATTCTGCTAGGACTCGTTTCGTTTCGGATGAATTAATTAGCTTGAAGCGGCTGGCCTAAGATAGCTGGTCAGCAGCTGGTGTGAAACTTATCAGTTTCAATAGATCAAAAGGACCTTATCTGAAGTATCTGTAGGCTTGAGTAGTGTGTACTTTTACGTAACTTAGCAAGTAAGGACATTGATACTATTCTAGACTATACTATTCACTCTTGTTGCGTGCACAGTACTTTTACGTCCTCGACAATGCTTATTCTTGACAAGCAAGGCAGCATGATCATCGTATGACTAATGATTTTAATGACCGTAGTTATTGAAAACAATAATACTATAGCACTGGACCTTACTTGAATTTAACGTTGCAGCGTGGTCACCTCCAACAGATGCGACTAGACAACTCCCCCTGATTCATCCAATTGAATGATCATTTTGTATGCTCCAGACTAGTTATGTGCGTTCCGGAGCATTAGGTTCGATCCATTTTTTATACAGAATGATCGGAACTAGATTAATACTCTTGTAATCTAGTAGGTTCGTTCGGAGTGGTAGGTTCGATCGGAACGGTAGCTTCAGTTGGAACAGCAGGTTCGGCCGGAACGGTAGGTTCAGCCGGAACGGTAGGTTCGTTCGGAACGGTAGGTTCGATCGGAACAGAAAGCTCGATCGGAATGGTAGGTTCGATCGGAACGGTGAGTTTGGTTGTAGCAATAGGTTCGGTCGGAACGGTAGGTTTGATCGGAACAGAAAGCTTGATCGGAATGGTAGGTTCGATCGGAACGGTGAGTTTGGTTGTAGCAAAAGGTTCGGCCGGAACGGTAGGTTCTGGTGAAACGGAAAGGTCAGTCATATCGGTAGGTTCGGTCGGTACGATAGTTTTGGTTGAAACGGAAGGTGCCGTGGGAATTGTTGGTTCGTTCGGAACGGTAGGTTCGATCGGAACAGAATGCTCGATCGGAACAGTAGGTTCGGATCGGAACGATAGTTTCTGACGAAACGGAAAGGTTAGTCAGATCGGTAGGTTCAGTTGGAACGGTTAGGTCGGTACGGTAGGTTCGGTTGGAACAGAAAGGTTCGGTCGGAACGACAGGTTTGGTCGGAACGGTAGGTTCAGTTGGAACGGTAGGTTCGATTGAAACGGCTGGTTCTTTCGGAATGGCAGGTTCTGTCGGAACGAAAGGTTCAGTCAGATCGGTCGGCTCGGTCGGTCCGGATGGTTGGTTGGAACGGTAGGTTCGGATGGAATGGAATGTTTCGGTTGGAACGGTAGGTTCAGTTGGAACGATAAAATCGGTCGCAACGATCGGTTCGGTCGGAACGGATTGGGTCCGAATGGATAGAACCAATATTTCTAATGATAAAATAATTCCCCTGGTTTAGAGCCTTGTCCTTGAGAGTTCCAAATTTTTGTTAAGTTTTCTGCTAATAATTGATCAAGCACGGATTTACAGAGGAGCGCATAATCTATTTTACCAAATGTACTCCGTTTTCAAGAGCTATAATCAAAGTCACTGTGTAAATGTGTATTTGTTTGTTCGAATAAATAGCTGAAAAAGATACATTTTGTCAACCATCTTTTAAGTACGATGACACGACACAAGTCATTTGGAGCCGCCGAATAGATGCGAAATCTCTTTTGATAATTTGCGCTACGCGGGTCACTCGTTCACTTAGTTCCAAAGATCGGAGCGAATCATGCAACTCCCATCCAGGTCGCTTCCCGTCTACGGCACGTACCAGCGGCGAAGGGATGCTGCCAGATATTACGCCACGGCTATCTGCCTGCACCGTGCCCAGATTAGAGGAACAATTTGCACTTGTATGCTGCGTGTTGCGCTTCATTGCCCCGTATCGCACATCGCACTGGACCCGTGCCGTTATCAAAACGTTGGCCCCCAGGCTGTGCCACCGTGCTGTGCAAGAATGTTGCTGAACGGAATGGGAAAGAAGGAAGCGAATGGCAAAAAAGAGCATTGACGCTCTTTTTTTTTTCTTCTTCAAACCAAGTTCGTTAATCACTTCCGTCGCGGTTTCGCGGTACCGCTCACTCATCATGGTTTAGCGCGTTGCCAAGGGGTGGACCGCTCGCCCGACCACCACGGCAATAATGTTTGACCCAATTTGCCCAGCGTCGCACAACGTCGTAGCGCAAAGCCGGGCAGCCGTCGACAAAAAAACCGACAACTCCGCGGAAGAATTGATCCAGGGTGTGTGCGTGTGTGTGTGTGACGTAAACATAGCGATGAG
This sequence comes from Anopheles coluzzii, assembly GCF_943734685.1. NCBI lineage: Eukaryota > Metazoa > Arthropoda > Insecta > Diptera > Culicidae > Anopheles > Anopheles coluzzii. Next base: position 11,575,108 of record NC_064669.1, read on the forward strand.
GAAAAGACTCGAAGACGCGCGATAACGTCCTGGGCGCGTTCGGGCGGCAACGGCAAGGAGAGCGGTCCGATGCTAGCAGCTAATCAATTGCTCTTTATTGTCGACGTTGGATCGCTGGTGCACCCCTAATGTCTCATCGCGCCCGGGCCCGAATTCAATCAGGAACAGAGCGTTACGGAACGAACGAGCAACAAAAAAAAAGAAGAAGAACCAAGACTTTCTCAGCTATTTCCGGGCCCTGCTGCCGATGGTAGCTTTAAAAGCAAGGGAAGAAAAAAAATAGCCAATAGTGTAACGAAATCTCGCCGTGCCCGGTGTGGTAGCCGTCGCATCCGCCTTGGAGGCAGTAGCATCGTACGCGCCTACGGGACGCGTAGAATTACGATGGAAGATTTACCTACGAGCAATAAAAATAAAATCATCTTGAAGGTAGACCACGGTGCCTAATTGAATTCAGCTCGACGAGCGCGAAGGGCGCCGCAATGGGAGGGAGGAAAATGTAAAAATAGTCAAAAATATGGCCAAAAGAAGAATGAGAAACGGAACGGAGGCTGAAGCGTTCGGTTGGCCTCGCGCTACCATTTGCTCGGGGCAGCTGATCGCTTGCACAAGAAGGCAGATGGAAAGTGTGAAGCCTAAGCCTGCGCTAGGAATCGATTTCAATAAAGCGGAATGCCTCCGCAGCCGGAGGACAATCGAGCAGGGTATGAACAGATCTAGAGAGGCTGCGGATCTTGGGAATGCCGCCGACAGCTCGGAATCAAAAGACATTGGTGTATTTATAACTATTTTCGGGTAGATAGTAGCGTTTAGTGTGGCGTTGGAAGCTTAGGCTGTAAATCTTAATCGGGCGGTAATGCATTGCCATCAAGACAGTTTTGGTGCCCTTCGTAGCATTTGCATCACGTACAACTTTACGATCGCGATGCGCTAGAGCATCTTGTCTACAATTATTGGAGCTGGCCTTCGAAAACCAAACGCACACCGTAGATAGGTTTGTTTTAAATGTTCAGGACAAGGCTAAGAAATTCTACTTCAAAGTTGCATCACTTCTCGCCAGCGCACTGCCGAATACATCATCGCGTAGGTTAAATTTTAGCAACAAATAAAGCAACAACAACAAAAGGAATGAAAAAGAGACACAACTCGTTTATTTTCTCCCTCTTCTCAATCTAATCTCGCTCTAAATGTTGCGTTCGCGCGGTGGCGCCACTCGGCCACACTAATCTATCACGCCGGTGCCCCCTGAATGGTTTGGGTTTTTTTCTCTGTATGCTTGCTTGCTTGTGTGTGTGTGTGTGTGAGTGTGTGTGCTCCTTTTCTGACGCTCCTTTCTGACCCTTTCCATCGATAGCTCGCCCGCTTATGTGGTGCGCAATTTTTTTGTTCGCCCTGCCAACCCAAAAAATGATGGGAAGCATGGGTAGGTATCGCGAAACCGCAATACACTCCGCTCGGGATGGGGGGTATTTTGGGGGCCAACTTCCGCCTGTGCCGTTTGGTTTGATAAGAGAGAGAGAAAAAAAACCTTCGCTATATATTGGTCGCCAGCTTCTGGTGTGTGCGCCAGGAGCCACACCGCGATGCTCCCTGTGTACGGCTGATAAAATATGAATGGCTTGTCGTGACGCAACGGCACAGCGTTTACGCCTCACGTTCGGTACAATCGTACCTTATCCCTCCCCCCTCCCCTGTACTCAGGCCATGTCAGCTCTATCCGCGGACCGCAGAAACCGCATCCGCAGGGCACTGCGAACCCCCCCCAAGGTCAGCGGTAGTAATGCGCGCCGATGCACTCCTTTACGGGCACGACAAGCTGGAGCAGGCGCCCGGAGCAGCGCCTGGTAAAAGCTGCGCAATTCTAGGCGCCAAGAGCCCGCGTGCACACTTGCTCCAGTGCGCAATATATGTCGCAAGACCGCTGGCCTTGCTGGTTGCTGATAAATTTTCGACTACCTGCCGAAGGCCTACACGCGGAAGCCGAGCGGTGATGTAACGGCGGCTAGCCATTAGCACGGACCCGCTGCTAACTTTGGCAGATTATCACGCCACTCCCAATTGATCTGTTGTATCGGGAGTTCATTTGCGTGGTTGCGGCTGTGGTTCAGCTACAATTTAGTGATGGGTTATGTTGACAAAAATCTGTACTCGACTCCGATCCGATTCCGATAACTTCAGAGCCGACTCTGGGAGGTAGGTCCGCCTAGCATTATTCAGAGTCGTTCGGAGTCGCCTGGAGTCGTCCGGTGTTGGTGTCGACTCCAGTTGACTCCGACCGACTACGACCGACTCAGAATTATTCTGACTCTGGACGATTCTGGCCGACTCCGGCCAACTCCAGACAACTCCAGACAACTTCAGACGACTTCGGACAACTCCAGACGACTGCGCACAACTCCAGATGACTCCGGACGACTCCAACCAAGACTACGACTCAGAAGACTACTACTCCGAACGACTCCGACTCTGGGGGGAATTAGTGATTCCCATTTTGCCAAAGTCCAGAGAGCACATCACAAGCTATAATCATCTCCAAATAATCGAACGGCCCGAACGAAGATATCGGCTACTACTTCAAGCTACTTACTGCGCATTCTAGCCCAATTGCCTGATATCGAATACATCTAGCGCCACTGTGAAGGTCGCTGTTCGCTTCATCTCACTGTGAGCCGCTTTGGATAAGCATCTCCCGCTGCTGCTGCTGCTGCTGCTGCGACATCCGTGGGAATTTCTGCGATAATGTACGCTAAACGAAGCGTTTCCGACAAACCGACCCTCCCACCCTCCGCCAACACAATCGAGCGATATTTCCGCTCTCCAGCCAAGGTTACACACGCCAGCCGACACTGGCTAAAGGGTGTGCCGAGCGAACGGACGGAGGACGGAGCCGGAGCCACTGAATGAAATTCCCCCGAAAAGTGGGTTGATTGAAGATCGTGGCCAACGCAGCCCGCGTATGTAAAGCAGCGTGTGGGGTAGCGACAGAGAGAAGGAAAGAAGAAGAAGAAGAAGAAGAAAAAACAAATCATAAAGAACTCACGATTAGCGCGAACGAACTCTCGGCACAAGAGGCTGGCAGTAAAGGGTCGCGCTCGCTAGCTCTCAGCATCTAGCGCGCGGATGACCTTGGGAAGCGTATACAGCTTCTTCTAGTGGTGGGGGCGTCAACTGCTCCAAAAAACAGCCGATGCTACTCGCATGATAATCACGATTATTTTAATAACGGTTGTGCGTACCGTTTTAGGGACAGAGTGGCTTTGCTATAGTACCTTACTGACCGGTTTTCTGGCATCTCGCACGATTTTCAAGGTTGCGCTATTTCAATCCTGTCAATTTGGAACTTCCAGCCTCCACGCACCTTCATAATCTACAGCAAAATCCTTGGAGCATCAGCAAGTCATTCAGTGAGCTTTTAACGCGACAAGGCAAGGTTTGCGCAACACACCGAGTGTTACTGATGGAATTAAGTTGTTATCGATGATGTCCCTGGTCCCTTCAGCAGCGATGATCGTTCGTATCTAACACCCAAGATCAGTAACGAATTTCGTAGGAACGCTAGGGTAGAGAATGCAGCCGGCCTCAAGATAATCCACTGCAAGCAATTAATGAAACATTACTAAGGCTAATTTAAGTAGTAGTTTTGATCGTAAAGAACATTTCCCTCGACCGTTAGCATGCTGCGTTTTATGTGATAAATAATCGGCATGTTAGGGCATCCTCTGTCAACACGAGCAACCTGATCATCGTTAGGCTTCGGTTGGGCCGTTTGCTTGGCTCACCTGAGGGACATAATTTTCCGTCCGATACCACTCTATCTCCAGTATCTCCAACCGTAGCTGGCAGGGTGTTAGTTTTCCAGTAGTTTGATGCAGCCTAATACGCCTTTACACGCGGTAGCTAATGTGCATTGTCGGGCAATAAACACTCTTAAATTATACGTGTAATCGTCTAATCGGTTTTTGCTTCCCTCCCTTCATTTCAACGGCAGGGAACGATCCAACGATCAAACCCCGGGCCCGGCTTCCGAGGGTTCTGCCAAAGGACACTTGCACTTGCCAGCAGGGTCGCTGGCGAGCAAGTAGAAAGCACCAAGAAACAATGGCCCAGCGATACCAGAAAAAAACACCCCTACTTTTTCTGGTGCTGGGCAAAGTGATCGTACCATAAATTGTTTGCACCGAGCGATCCGATCCGATGGGGGATCGCCGGTATTATCAAGTGACTTGATTTGGGCAGGAACTAATTGCCGGGCCGGGCGCACAATAGATTTATTTTACATGGGTAGCCGTATCTCCAGTGTCGTTTGACGCCGTGCGAGGCCAGTTGATACAGTACCGACGAGCAGGAACCCGGCAGGGGGGCATCTGGCGCGCTCTATGCTGGTTGGGAAGGATGTAGCCGTTGCCGTCTGTGCCGTCATGCTCTCGCTTCTTAGTTTAGGAGGGTCGCCGCAGCGTTCTAGCCGGTTCGGTTCCGGGCCAGGGTTCACTGGATAGTACAATTGCGGGATGTACGATCTATCGCAACCGACCATATGATTCATAGGCGTGGTTCCGGTTGTCGTTAGAACGCGGCCTATCGTTCCGCATCTCTACCTATCGGCATGAAGTTACTGTCTTCAACATGTTCGGAGTATTTTTGTTTTCTTGGCAGGGGTGGTGCTTAGGCATGGCGTAGAAATTTATTACTATTTAATTTAGCGAACAGCCAATTGCCTTGTTGCTAATAGTACCGACCGCTTTCACAAGGCCCGGCCGCGCGCGGGACAGGTTCTCCAGATGCGAAAAAAACAGGCACCAAAGGTACACAGCCATAAAGTAAGCGAACAAACGTAAAAGAGTCGTTCAGAGCGCACTGGCCAAATTAAACAGGTATAAATTTACGCATGTAGCAACGACTTGGAAATGAATTAAGCAGTCCATCCTGCTGATTATAGGAAATTAATAAAGCAACAATGATTCTCGACCGAATATTATTTCCCTCGCACCCATCTCTATCAAGCGTTCGATTAGTTCCGCTCCGGCTGCTTTTGGGCCGAAAACGGAAGAAAAGTAAAATGAAAAGCACTGAACCTGCTTAGGAAAGAGAAGGAGGAAAAAACGAGTCCAAAGGTATAAGTAAATAAATGAATCGATAAATAAAAAGAGAATAACAACAGCACACAAAAAAAGGTAAAGGCTGCACTAGTTGTGGTTGTACAAGTGTGCCGGTAGGTGTCATACTGCGACTCGCAATCCAATGACGAGTGTCTGATGTGTTCGGTCGACAACTGTTCAAACTGTTGCCTTTTTTCCCCTCAGCTCAGTGCCTCCCAGTGCGTGGAGTTGTGTATGGTGCACACTGTTGGTGGTGTGTGGTTGTGTGTGTTTTTTGTAGGGTCTATGCGTGTGCTTCACATTTCTTGTGCCGCCAATACCTTCAACCGGCGCTGCAGGGTCATTGGAGGGAAAAATATGACACATGAACGTTCATAACTTAATAGGATGGCCTCTTCCGAGGACCCACATTAAGACAGCTTCTGCCGCAACAGTAGCAAATGCGGGACTAATTAGTCCCAATGCGTGTCCGAACAGCCACGCACCGGTAGCGGGACAGAAGGGCTCGCTCGCTGTTAGGATCTTGAAACGGAAAGTCACTATCCGTGGGTCAATGTCTACGGTGAGGCACTACTGTGCCTGCTGATGTGTTGCGACAGAATCGAAAGTATCTGCGCGCCACACGGGACGGGGGATTGCTGGTTCTTTGCATGGGGAGTTTTGCTACGCTGGCACGTCTGCGTAGTTCCACCGCACCTTGGAGACATCTTGGGACTTGGGCGTCTTGGGATGCGCTCTATTAATAGTTGCCCATACAGGGCATCGTTAATCAAAACCCCAGCGTAGGTTGGGGTTTCTGTGCGGCATCTCCCCCACGAAGTCTTGCAAGGGGGACGGAGGGAGGGGGTTGTTTACCAACGGGATGACAGAAAAGACGCCAAACACCAGGTTTGACCAGTATCAATTTGATACAGTGGGGGGATGGTGCAGGTGCGCCAGCGAATCGATCTCGGGACAGGTGTGTCTGCCACATGCTGCACGCCCCAATACTGACTGATTGATTCTTTCGGTGGAGGGGTGTGAAGGTAAGCGTTACCTAGAGCATAAGAGGCTAAAATTGATTATCATCGCATGGGTGCGTTCGCAAAAAAGATTAGAACGATTTATGATCCAATTGATTTCGCTACGACGCACACACACACACACCCCCCTTTCATATGAAATTGTGGGTCTGTGAATGTTTCGTTGTCGTGTTGTTATGCTTGGGGACGCAGTAAGATCAGTAGCACGTGTCAAGCTCGTAAAATGTAGCGGTCAAATATGTCTTCATCAAATCCAACCCTTTGCTTCTTCTTGTGCAGTTGATAATTTGATCTGATCTTTGCCTTCTGCTTCTTGTCGAAGTCTGTACTTCAAACCTTCGCCACAAATGGGCTTGGCTAGCTCGATGACTTAGTTTACCCATAGTTACCCACAGTGAGTCCTGCATTTGAAGAGGGCTTGGTCAATATGAAACAAGAACCGATTACGAGCATGTTGTTAAGTGGTACGAGTTGACGACTGTATCATAACACCGGATCATCGATCTTGTATAGACTAACCTAATTTACTTCACCATGGGCTCAAATGCGCAACTTTTCTAAACTACCAAAATCGGTTCCCTCACAACCGGATCTGAATACGCGGATGCTTTCAAGCGAATTTTAGGTTCCGTCATCTTCGACGGTCGGAAAATCTTCGACCCGTGCCGAGGCGATTTCGCGAAAGAGTGAACGGAACAGCCCTAAGCTGCCAGCCTGAACGGAAAACGCTGGTCCGTCGGGCGTAACCTGCCGGCTGCCAATTTAAACTACGGCGAATCAAACTGCGTCAAGGTTCATAAATTTCCCGGTGTGCCTAAACCGGTGGCCAGCGCGATGCCACACTAATCCGGAACGGCCAGCGAACGTGCAGCGAAACGTGTGTAGCCACCGCTGCTAATTGAAACTAATACCATCTCAGCTTTTACGGCTGTTCTTCTGTGTGTTTTGCTTTATTTTATTCGCGCCCGTGGCACCCCTCCTCCCCGCCAGTGCTGCCGAGATCACTAATTTGGAAACCTATTCGGGCAGAGCGATAGTTTACGTTTTCCACCATCAACGGTGCCGTTGCGCTATAATCTTTATCGGTAGATGGGGCCAAAAATTAACAAATACACATAAAAGTAATTGTTTCCGTCGTCCGTAGTACGCTAATGGCTTGTGGCCATCGTTTGAATTACTTTGAAACCGATCCGTCAAATCTAGATAATGTACTGTCGTTACCGCTGGCCAACCGGAAACCGTCCGCGGTTCTTGGCAACTCGATGCCGACTTCAGCCCGTCAGCTCCAGCGCCAATGGGAAACGGCATGGCAAAAGTTGCCCTAACTCCGTAACAAATCGAAAGAGCAGAACAAGTATATAATATCAGCAAACCACAACAACAGCAACAACAAACATTGGTATAGAACGACGAACGATCATTTGCGGGACAAAACAAGCTTCTTCAGTTTCTGCTTCATCCCGATCTCGTAACGGACCCATGGCAGCGACTCGCCTGTGGTCTATGGCAATCATCTGGGCTCAAAAAAAAAAAAGATCTTTCAAAATTTTTGTCATCCGGGAGTTTTTTGATGTCAACGTCTTATTTCTTTCGTTCGCATTTCTGGCGTCTGCTGCCGTTCCTTCGCCCTTGCGCAAACACATGGACTGAGCTAATCATGTACAGCACGTACATTTCCCAGGGGAAGCGGATTATTTCTAGCATACACCGAATCAATTTTTTACAGCCCGCTTAAGCACACCCATGTTCTTTTGCACATTATGCGTTTATTTGTCGTTAAAAACGGTGTTAATGCTATCGGTGCAGTCGATCGATATGCATACCAAAGAATTGAAGAAATAGATAACAGGCCTTATCATGCAACGGTTCTTTCTTAAGCTATGTTTTACGCACGCATTCGCCTGAACAGACGCCTCTTCTAGCCTAAACCAACAACGAACCCCGATAAACTACCCAAAGCCGTACCCAAAGGTTCTCTGTTTCCTATTTTTCTTCTTCTTCTTCCTCTTCTTCTTCTTCTTACCTCTCACTTTCTACCGAGTCTACTTTAACGAAACTGCTTTCGTCTGACGGGTGCGTGTGAGCAAAGGATCTGCATAGGAGGTCGTGGCGCTGACCACCCTTAGGAAACGAGCAGCTATGGGTTAAGGTTTATTTTTAAAATCTAATTTCTCTTCTCCGCTGTGTTCTTCTGTGCCGTTCCCATAACGCATAGCATGGCAGCGAAGCGAAGCAGGAGAGGAAGCAAAGGAGTAGCAAAACGAAAAAAAAAACGAAGCGTGAGCAAAGCGTTGCAGATAAGATCGAGCGATAGGGCTCGGCCTAGGCACCAGTCCAACGCTGGAGAGAGATCGATCCCGCAAACGTTGTTTAGGCTGGACGAGGAAGAACGGATCGCGTAGGTTCAGCTTGTACGGGTGCCGCCTGTACAAACCGTAATTGTTCCGATCGGTCTCGCCGAGAGCTGTAGCGAATCTTTTTCCGAATGCATTCTGTTTGTGGGGGGGGGGGGGGGGGGTTGGGGTGGTTGGGACAGGTATAGTTAGCTCCGGTCTAATGTTATTGTTGTGTGGCTGTTCCTTAAGCCGATCGTTGTTTTGAAACATAAATGACGATTAGCGGCAAAACGTCTCTAATTGGGCTCGCTGCTGAAAGGTATCACCACACACAGCGAGAGGGCCCAGGATCAGCGTCGGATCCGATCGCGATCCGAGGTGCGATCGTGTTGCGCGACAATGGTAGTAAATGCAGCAGGCTCGTTTACGGTCGGTTAGCGAGCGCGTCAAGCTTGCCCCTGCTAAATGGGCACTTAACCAGCCGCTAAACAGGCGAGCGTTGCGAATTGCTGGGGCGCAGGCAGCGGAAGATGGTGGGTAATTGTAAGCGTAGCGAGGTGAATGAGGTGAAAATGAAAATAATACGTCAAATGCACAGCGGAACAGATGAAGCTAAAAGGAAGTGGAGTGATTTCGTCCTCCACTTCGTCTCCCCCGGTTGGGGCGAATCTCTGACCACACTGACCTACCGGACTGCTGCCGTCATGAGGATATTTCCATTACCTTTCAACTACTGGCACAGTGTCGCTCACTAATGTACAATAGGTCATAGCTCGCGTAGCACGGAACACGGATTCATAAAGATAATTGCATAATTGTATCTCGTCACTCTGCACGCACTGACCTATTCCGGCCAACGGGCACGAAAAGTGAGCCCTTTCCGTTTGCTGCATGCTTCGGTTGAGCGATGACTTAGCGCCCCCCCGTACTCATTCGTAGGGAGGGCAAACACAAATAAATAAATTCACTTCATCCGATTCAACGCCCCTGCCCGCTATCGGAATGAAGAAATTAAAAACCCATGTTTTGTTAATGTGTTTTCGCAGCGCAGTTAGCGCAGCTTCGGAGGGTCCACGCGTTCGTCCGTTGCGCCGGCTGGGGCGTACCCAGTGGGCCCAATTATCCTGGCATTCTACCGGCATCCATTACCTTATGGCACCTTCCAACCTGTTGAAACGGTCATTTATAATCCGAACTTCCGGGATGGCGCCCCATCCGTCCGGATACGGAAATTAAGCACCGTGCGCATTCGGTTGGCTGGCCGGGATCGTCACCTGTTGCTGTGGACCCTTGTGTGGCGAAACGATCTATTAATGAACAATTTAGAACCATTAGAGGCCAATCGGAGGAGATTTATTGCTGGCTCGCACGGTCATGCGCTGCAGCTGTCGTCACACTGCATTGATCTAGGGCTGGGAAGGAAAAAGTGTATGGCTAGCGGAAGCACTGTTATCAATGCTAAAACATCAGGAAAACTATTCGGGATACCGTGCGCATTCGTCTATAAATCTCAATGCATTGCGTTGCGTTTGATCTATTGCTTCATTTACACTTATCCGGGCAGGCTCCTGTGGCAGGGTCGGACACAGTTGTTAGGTGTTTGCCGGCTTCAACTTCAACCTTCCTGGCCACTACAACTGCATCCTACAATTACCTCAAGCATATAGAATTAAACAAAAAAAAAAGATGATTTACTACCTTCGGATATGATAAAAGCTGTCGTTTAGCCGTTAAATATAAATGAGGCGAAAGCACTTGCCGTAACGTTGACCTGGCGATTCCCGGAGGACCGCTGTGCAAGACCTATTGTAAATCTTCCGCCACTAGCCAGCAAAGGGCTTGCCTTCCAGGATTCGTCCCAGGATAAGCACTAAATCTTCGTTATGCACACAGGGCCATATGCATGTGTGTGTGTGTGCGATTGCAAGGAGCAGCTGTATTTGGAGCGTTATCTGTCAGCCTGCAATCACCTTTACGGGTGTGCAATGCGGCACCAAGGCATCAAGAAGAAGAGGATGAGAGGCCCTCGGGAGAAAAAGCAATCTTTGCGACCCTGATGAAGAGGTAAAAGGACCCCGAAATTGACAAAAAAAGAAAAAAAAAAAGGTCGCATGACAGCTGCGTGATGGATGTGTTTGCTGCGTTTCCTTTTTGCTGCTCGTTGCTGCTTGATATGTAGCCTCGCTGCTGATACCATCCTCGAATTTCAACCGGCCCCTGTGCGTACCTGTATTTGTGTGCCCCATAATTACCCGTAAATTATCCTTACACACACCCTACCTGCTGCATCGGTGCGGGGCTTTTTGGCCGATAATCTTTTGGGCGTGTGAGTGCGTGTGTGATCGTATTATTATTTCTTGCTAGCTTATCCCTGTTAGACAACAGAGCAACACGCATAAGCTGGGAGCAAATTCTGAGCAATGAAGATAGCAAATAAAAAAAAAACGCATCTTTTTGCATCAGCTTACGGTGTCGGCCCGCCCGGAGGCCGGACGAGTGTAATTTATCGATTACTTTACAAAGAGAACGATCCGTACCGCCCATGCTATTGCGCTCGTGCTTTTTTTAAACTTCAAACTAACCTGTCTCCAATGTCGCTGCGATATATGTGACGCGGGAACCGATGTGACGCAAAACGGATGCACAGCCTAGCAGAGCGTATACCAAATGCATGCGCGCCAGGGATAGCAATTTTGCCCGCTTATGGTTAGTACGCACCGGCAAGGCGTGGCGTGGCGAATTTCGAGCACTGTGCCGGTGCGCTTTTTGTTCCGACAAAATGTTTCCATCCCAACAACGGCAACTTTGTGCAGCCGAAGCATTACGCTGCACGCATCATTACGCGGTTGCGTGCAGCAGCACCTTGGGATCGTATTTTTGGATCGCCGATGGGTGGCTAAACACGACAGTGAATGGCACGGTTGCGATGAGCCAGAACGCCACCGTCTCTAGGCCCTAAGTCGCTGCGCTGTAAGAAAATCACGAACGGCGGCTGCTTGGGCCAAAGCCACCACCAAAGAAGCTAGAGCTAGTTGTTTATGCGTGCCGTGCGTGCAGGATTTAACGCAACGACTATCTCGCAGATCGCGCCGCACTCACTAGCGGCCAAAACTGAGTGGTATTTTGGAAAACGTAATAAAATCCTGCTAGAATTACCTCTTCCAACAGGGATAGTGCGTTGGAGACTAAAATAAAGCCGCTCCATTTGTCTCGCCATTGTCAGTGTTCAAGCAGTAGACACTTTTGTTTTTGGTATGAGCCTGGAGCAACCCTTCGCCTTGGTAGCTGTAGCCTTTTGGAGACATTTCTTTGGTGAAAAACTATCAGCCGATGCAGTGCCGAGAAATTCTATCTACGCCTGCATATCCACCACCGCTGCCCGCTCCATTGCTGGCACTCTTTCGAGCGCGCATTAGGTGAAGTCTTTTGCCATCGCTGCCATCATGGTGCTGTGTTTGCCTTCTCCAACTGCAGCAGGGCCCCTACTGTATTTATAGCGATGGGCTCCCGCAACTGCACTATCGCGCTATTTTCGGAACGTAAAACAACCATTCCAATTCCGGTCAACCGGTGCGCGGTGCTAGTCTAAGCGTTTATTGTTGCAGACGTCTGTACAGCTGTATCTAATTTGGTTTGGCATTTCTTCGAAAGTGGGGGAATAATGCTTTCTGCCTGCATGTTCAGACCTGGCTGTAATGCTGTGATAACAGAGAGCGGGTAAGAAAAAAGGTCCATCACGACTATATTGAAGTCTTCTATGTTGAACATGCATCGGCATAAGTGTATGTATACTCCTGAAAACATCATCAAACTTCAACATATCAACACATACTTACACACGGAACACAGAACAGATTGAAAAATTACCCCCTCCACCTTGCCCCCGCAATATAATTAAGCAATAAAACGATTCGAGCATCGAGATTTAATGATACCTATAAACGTGAGCTATCCCGGCACGGAATATGTGACAGAACCAGTATCGGGGGAATGCACGCTTCCAGCCCGAAAGGGGGAAGACGACCCCGAGTGGGAAATAAACACGATCATCGAACGGACAAACCGAGCGACACAATCCTAGTGTTTGTGGCACCGGAATGCAGTTGTGTTTTGCATAACCGGGCCCACAGCTCCTATTTGCCATACTCAGCCCCTGCACGTGCAAGAGCGCAGGGATAGAAGAAGCGGGCCTAGGCTTAGATTACAGCAATAAGATATTTTGAGACGCAATCTCAGTGGGATTTACCAGTTCGAAGCGCGTGCAGTGTGGGGTTTCCGGAACTTGGTGTGGACTACGCGCTCTTCTTAGTCAGAATCATTGGAGATATGTTCGATTGAGTCTTGTTCAAATTCAAACTTGTCCATTGTTACCTTAGAATCTAGTGCTTTGGAGTTCCCAAATCATAGGAACGATGACATTTATGTGATGAACCGAATTAATGTTGCTGGCCCGAAGCAGTAACAAAGCATGACACAAAAGTAACGTCTAGTAGCAAAAACGTAAACTGATGCTGACTGACCCAACCTGTCGCACCGAATGCGATGCGAATGAATGGAGAAGTGTTATTTCCGCGAAGTAATACTCTGTAACTAAAACAACAACAAAACAGCAACCTTTCCGTTGCAGCAGATTCAACAACTACAGCACCGAGTACGTTCAAAATTAAATGCCTATTCCACGGATTCTTACACACGCTGGGACATCACTTTTCAAATGAGAACACACGAGCTTGAGGGAAGCCTTCTGCTTGCTAACCTTCGGCACATTCCACATTCTGCCTGAACTGCTGATGCGGCAGCCCGTACGGCCTGGAACTGGACCTCGAATTCCACGCTACTACCCGAGATGGATTCGGAGGTGCAAATCAAATTTCACCAATCAAGCACCAAAAACAACAACAAAAAAAACTCAACTGTTATGGTTTGTTTTTCACGCTCTGTCCGTGGACAGAGGGGACCTGGCCTATGTGCGCCAGTGCGGGTATTTATCTATAATGCAAACCCAAAAAAATAACACGAAAAACATAAAACGTACACAGCAGAAGTTGCAACAGTAGCAGTAAGAGTGGAACGCGTCCCGCCAATATCTGCGAAACGGTGCAGTTAAGATGCATCGAGCTTTCGAGCATGCAAGGTGCATTATTACATTTGCTGCAGTTCGGGAAACTTGCAGTGAGCCGATGGGTGTGCAGAGGGTGCAGAGAGTGGGTTCGCGTAAGCATAATAATGCATGTGCACGCTGTCGGTGCTGAACCGATCGCGAGGTGCTGCTGCTTCGGACACGTGAGAAAAAAAAGAACGGTCGACTCAACTTGTGCCGCTGGTCACACAAAACCCAAGGGCAAGCGTTGGCATGAACTTGAGACTTGCGCCATAAAAGTTTGAACGATGGCACTGGAACAGGGTGTAGCTAAGGAGGGAAGAATAAGTATATTGACCCTTTAGTTATTATATTACATTCTATAGTTTGAAGTAACAACTTCAATCTTTAGCAGATTAGTCCAACTCCGGGTCTACACTGACAGCGCAAATTTCGCGTTTGCGGAAATCCCATGCAAAACTTCTCGTTAAACAAAAAATAACAACAATCAGATACAACTTTTGAAGAGGCGTTTTTGCATATTAAAGTCGGTTGAGAAAGGCCAGTTTGGGCATCTGTTGCATTCTGCGTGCTGAACGAAGCATACAGACGAGTGCTTAAATGATCAAGACATTATGATTTCCGATTTTCTGGATTTTATGGAACATAGATTTTAACTCATTGCTGGCACTTGATTAAAACAACAAGAATGATTAATGACACTTCAGATTGCTTGTGGTTCAGGTTGCTGAGAAAACCAATAAATTGAGTAAAAAGTGAGAAAAGTAACAGAAAAATTATCCGGTCTAGTGACATTAGCGGAAGAATCTGGTGGAGTTAAAACCTAGGTTACCGAGGGTGATAGTATTTTCTTCCGTCTAATAAGCATATAGAAATGTTTCCAAAGACAGTCGCAGCTCGTTTAGTGCTGTTGATTTATTGATTGGTGCATAAGTTCTTACTTGTTTCGTTTTGTTAATTTGACAGTGAACTTGCTTTGTTAAAAACCAGTAACTGACATGTTTCTTATCTTCAGAATCTGAAGTAATAAAAAGAGATTTGACAAGGAACGTTTACTCTTCTGCGGTAAAATCGGGTTTTTTCTTGTAATTTTTAATATAGAATGTCGCATCCCCTCTTAGTGAGACATTGTAAATGTAACTATAAAGAGTTTTACTTTTGTTTTCAAAATACTTTTGTACTTTGCAGAATAGTTCATAAACTCTTTTTTTATTTTTTTATTTAATGTCATGTAAGAAGGAGAGTATTGTATAATATATTGTAATTGTTAAAAAATGGATTTTCACTACTAGTCTAGGAAGTAGCCCAAGTAACATATATGAACAATACAAAAAAAGGTGTATGATATGTATTACACAAGAAATAAAAAAAACCCCTTTGCTAACAAAAAAATGGAACCCATTGTATGGCTTTCTGTGAACCTACCGATCGGCTCATAGTTCACGCTCGATCCCGTTCTAGTGCGATTTTGATAAATGGTTTTATTTCACTCAATTATGGCATTTCACACACTGCGGCACCGACACGAGTGTGCGACGTAAAAGTAGGTTAATTTCAACCGCCAAAGTGAAGCGAGTAGCTGAAGGGAAGGGCCCGCGTGTGACAGCAGCGAGACGCATAACGACGCACAACGAAGGCATACGGCGGCGGTGGCGGTGGCGGCGGCGGCTGCACTTGCGGTTCGCTGGCAGGTGTTTCGGTAGGTTGCTGTCGCTCCGTTCCTTATCTCACGCAGCTGGGTCATGCAGGAAGGCCACAGTGTGCACGCACAGATGCTCCAAAAGGCGACCCATAACTCTTTGCTCTTGCAAATAGCATCTCCTTCGGCAGGGACGTACCACCAGCAATGCTTTGCATCAGGCTCGGACTGGGCAGCTTGCATGTTGCGGTACGTGTATTGCAGGACGTTGCGTGTGTTTGTGAGTGCATCCACAACGGAAGGAAGTAACTGCACACACGCACGCCTTTCCTTCACCTTCATCAATCGTGCGGGGATGATGCGGCGTTGTGCATGACCTGCTCGGCGGCGGATGTGCCGCTCATCATGCAATTTCACTCCCTTGACCGATGCCGATTATGCCGTTCCATTTCTCACCGGCACACAGGCCCGACCGCCCAACCGGCGGGCAGGAGGTGTATGCTGAAGTGTTCAGCTTTATATTTGATAATAATTGCATTTAATAGAATTATAAATGCGCACAGGAATAGGAAACAGGTACAGGGTACACGGCCGAAAGAGATAAACTGCATGAGCAGCCAACTAACACAACAACGGAAAGAAGAGACGCACAGACGTGCCTTTTATTTATATGTAAAAAAAATGAATAACGTTTTCATTTACCTCTGCCTGCCTCATGTCATCATTACATGCCCTAATGCGCGCAGATAAAAAGTAATGGTAGTAATGATAGCATGAACCGAGGATCAAATTGAAGCAACAACTCAAATGTACCGTGCATTGATGCACTGAGCTTGGCGAAAAAAAAATAGAAAAAGAGCTTACAAATCTTTACAATGCACAAAGTATCTACAGGCGACCCTCGACACACGACCAACTCGAGTTACGACCATTCGCTGATACGACGATTTTGATGTTGACGGTTACAGTTATCATGCTGGTCTCATTGAAACATGTTTATCGTGCTTCATTTCTAATAAATTTTAAATTCGTTTTAAGTGTATTCTGTTTTATTACTTTTTCGCTTGTTCTTAGGTCGAATTTTATTGACGAATTGATTTTTTTGCAAACTGTTATGTTCTAAAACAGTGATGTCAAACTCGTTTTGGGTCGTGGGCCGGATTAGGGTTAAACATTTCTTCCCGCGGGACGCAATTGAGTTCTGTTGGGTGGAGGTGAGTTCGGTGATGAATAAAACTCTACCTTTTTATACTAAAATAATTCATTACCATATTTTAAGTTTTTTGTCCATGTTTTGCTTTCTCCATCACCCACTACACTTTATAGTGCTTTCGATCGGCGAAAATCATTAAGAAACAGATGCTTTGACCTAGCATCGTATCTACATTTTTTCGTAGTCTCCCATAAAACTATTTTTGACAAATACTCCACCATCTTTAATTGTCTAGAAATAAGGTATATGGAAGTACAATTACATTACGTAAAGCAGTTTACATTTACTCATACTTAACTTTAGTGGCGGTTGCCCTAACTCCAATATTTTATCGTTCTTCTGCAATGCTCCAGCTATATGCTAACTTTGAAGCTACCTGGACAATTCTTTAAACCTCGTATATCGCCTCAACATATCGAACGAAGAACAAATGCTTCATTTTGACAACGCTATCGACTTATAACTAATAACTCATGATTTGAGCAGTACATCGGCAAATACTCACTAGCGATTTCCAAGCCATTTCCCTTAAGAAAACGAGACTACCAACCTCCAGTCGGCCTCGTACAATTTACGCCCGTTTGAAGTGCTTGGTTTTTCAAGATTTTTAAAGATATCGGCCTGAATTTGAAGGTGAAGGTGAAGAAAGTGGTATTCCGATAAATTGTTTCCGAATTTTCTAGAAAGCCTCAAAGTCAGAAAAAAGGCTCAAAGGGTTAAAATACGGAAAAAATGAGTCCCACTTTGGGGAGCCGCCAACTACCAAGAACTAAAACACATGTCACATGCCATCTTCGCGGACACCATCCCAAAAACAGACGCTATGAGTTACTTACTTAACATTTCGTTTATCGAACTATTGAGACTAAATGTTGAAATCATCTTCCTCAGTGGATAAAAATTAGTACATCAATTTTTCCTGTTTCGTAAGCTAAAATCTACTTCAGTTTCATTCAAATAACTGCCAAAGTTCTGCGCGGGCCGTATTGAAATGCTTCGCGGGCCGTATGTTTGACATCTCTGTTCTAAATTATTTAAAAAAAGCAGTGCCCAATATGTGCTATTCTTTTTTTTTTGTTGATAAAAAAATTATGTTTTTAACATTCGGAGCATTCAACAAGAAGGATGATTGCTAAAAATATGCTTTAACGCATTTTTTTAAAGACCAAAACCTCGTTTTATTCGTCTTCCTAGGATATTAAAAAAAATCCACAGCACAATGCGTTGCGTCGTGCGAATTAAACGATATTTTATTTCCGGCAATATTAACGATATTGCGATATTAAATACGACATACAACTATTTAAATTTGCACTTTAAACCTTTTTATATGTTCCAAATACAGTCGTATGTCTTTCTTCCTGTATTGTGCTCAAATATTAAAACTGACTAAAATGATATTTACTTAGTTTGTTCTTCTTCTTTTTGGCTCAACAACCGTTGTCGGTCAAGGCCTGCCTGTACCACACTTGTGGGCTTGGCTTTCAGTGACTTACAGATTACCCCCCATAGCAGGATAGTCAGTCCTACGTATGGCGGCACGGTCTAATTGGGGCTTGAACCCATGACGGGCATGTTATTAAGTCGTACGAGTTGACGACTGTACCACAAGACCGGCTTTTTACTTAGTTTACATAGTTCTTATTTTCTTCTCACATTACATTTTCATTTCCTCTGCCGATACTTCCTTTGGACGTTGACCAAAGCGTTTACCGATTGTCGCCTGTGTTTTTAAACATCTACACTT
This sequence comes from Anopheles coluzzii, assembly GCF_943734685.1. NCBI lineage: Eukaryota > Metazoa > Arthropoda > Insecta > Diptera > Culicidae > Anopheles > Anopheles coluzzii. The sequence continues at coordinate 11,593,262 of NC_064669.1, forward strand.
GAGCAGCCTAGTTGTCTAAAGGAAGACGTGCCGCAAGTAATACGATTTCCATTACCATGCCATTTTCAAAGATTACGTGGTACAAATAAGCTAAGTAATGGGCAAGACTACAGGCACGGTGTATATCTGAGACTGAATCCGCAAAACGGTAAGAGTTGAATATATGCTCAAGGAGATAACGACAAAACATCTGCCTGCCATAAAGGGTCAGGCCGCAAAAGTGTAAAAAAAAACTTGGGGAGCATCGCTTCAACTGACGGAAACAACCTGGAGTCCAAGGAGTTGGAACAGATCTTGGAACAATCCTTGGACGCGAGCTTTATACCATCCGAGCAGAGGATGCAAACACTGCTACGGGCAAGCATTAGTGGGATATTGGAGCCGAGCTGATACGCTGGACATCCTGCTCAGTCGCAGAAATTGCTCTGTGCGGGAATCTATATAGAGCAGTGGTCGGCAATGTACGGCTCTTTGCTATCTAGATGACGGCAGATTATCGCTTGTAAAATAAAAAAAAAATGTTACTAGATTTATTTGACTCTTCGCGAAGTTTGCCGACCACTGGAGTGGCGTTAGTGCCTGGCGTATATTCGTTGCAATCGGAAATAATATTTACAGCGGCCTTCGCATGTCAATCTGAATTTCTTACGTCGTCATTTGTGAGTAAAAAAGGAAAGGATTTTTAAAAGCTTTCAACAAACTGAAACCAATAAAAAACGTTACTAAATGAACAAGAGCCTTCCATTGTCGTGTGGACACAAATTTACGTAATTAAGAGAGGTGAAGAATGCATGTAATTTCCCACTTTTTTTTTACTATCCCAAGGTAAAATAATGTATAAAAATCATACATATATAATTACAAAATTTGTAAATAACTCCCCACTGCTGTTCAAACATTGCTGAGTATTATTTCGAAGCTAATTCCATTTTCGCCACTCTGTGGAGTTGATTTGATTGATCGCTTTCAAACAGCGGTGACACTTCCTAAAGCCTGGTGGCATTCGCATTCCACTACCCGAAAGGGGGCGATAATGGTGCGGTATGATTTATCGGAAGCAAATCTGATCGCTCCATCTTCCGTGGCACCGGCCAGCAGATGCGTAATTTATTGGTAAACGCTGAGGTGTGGACGTGCCCGCGACCATCGTGCGTTATTTATCGTACGGCGGGAACTTCCCAGCGGGAGTCCCATCCCGTACAGTACTCACCACTCGCGATGTCGTAATCGTAGTCGGCACAGCAGGCGTTGCCGGACGCACCCGCAAGGAGGAAGGCGCGATAAAACGGTAAAGCGGGCGCCTGATACAACCAATTCGAATGCATCAACCACTGCGAGAGCACGGGGGCTGGGATGGGGTCGAGCAGGCAACAGTAAAAAAAAGCGAACAAAAACCGTCACGGCTCTCAGCAAATCGATCCTAACGGCCTGACGCCAGTGCCGTTCCCGATCGCACCTACAAGCCCGTGCAGCCGAGGGTCCACTCGCATCGTCCAGGGACACCAACATCCTGCTTTATGATAGCCACTTTCGTGAGTGCTGGCGTTATCAGTGGTTGGATTCTGATTACGTAAGTGAACGGTTGCTGCTGCTGTTGCTGCTGCCGGGCCCAAGTCGCCCAAGTTTGTTGCAGTGACCCCCCGTAACCTGCACGCCCTTACTTGATACCTTGCCGTGGCATTCCCGGCATCGCTGATTGCGAGTTTTTTTCAATGAAATTTTGCACAAAACGCAAAGCGATGACGCGAAACGTACGCAAACGCCCCGGGGACATGTGGCTTATCACACGAGCCGGCTGCCGATTTCTTGGCCTTCACAGCCGTTTGATCACTCACACTTCATCACACACACACATAGAGGCACATACATAGATAGATGCATGTAAACATACGCGCCCGTTCCCGTCGCTCCCAGTTTCCAAGCCGTTGGAATTGGGCGTTGACAGATTAAACATGACTGACGCTTTCCAAACCCAGGAAGCGCTCCGTAAATGGGAATTAAGACGTGGAAGTGCGAGGTACGGAAGCGTTGGCAGATAGGTGCCGAAGATGAAGTATTGCATAAGCCAATTTGGACGTTCCTGGCGGTACTCGTGGTGGCTGCGAGTTCCATGATCGCAGCGATTGCGGACGTTGAAGGTTTACAATTACACCGCTACCGATTGGGCTAAATATAGATTACTCCTTGGGTGGAGGAGAATAGGACGTTTGGAAGTTGTAGATAACCTAACAGATATGAAATATGAATCAACTAAATTCGTTCACAGTCTTCTTCCTGATTTCATTTGGCGTCTTTTGAGGTCTGAGAAGCGATACCCGACGCGCAATATAGAAACGAGGCGCCAGGGGCTTCAAGGATTGGCTACCCCAGCTGTGATGGATACTCGAGATTGAAGGTAGATCGCTGATACTGTTTGGAACCGTCCCCTGGTCGATTGGAGCTTCATGATTAGTAGGATCAGTAGCGATATTTGAAAAATGAGCAAACTTACTAAGCAAAATGATCAAAGCCTACCAAAATTGTAACTGAATCGGGTCAATGAGATTAGTGAACTCCAACCTGTGCTCCGTGGCGTTAACAAAAGTGGTCCACGAAAGAATTGATTTTTTTAAAGAAAAGCTTATTACATTATACATCGTGAAGTTTTCATTGCCCGCAATCAAGATTAAATTTTTAACAGGCATATCTAGAATAAGATTTCTACATATTTTTGATCAAAAACATTGAAATAGGTCCACAAAAAATGCCTTCAATATGTGTGGGTTGCGGCAAATGTATTTTCAAAGCCAAGTGGTCCGTGATCCCAAAAAGGTTGGAGAGCATCAAATTAGATGACTAAAAAGTTGGAGAGCAAGTGTCTAGAATGCTGATTTCCTAGTAACGTTTGCATTAAAAAAAAGACTTCATTCGGCTGTGGTCCGTGAAAGCCGAAAGTAGAAAGAAAACCAAGAGAGATAAATTCTTGTGACTTCTACAACCTTGCGAACTACCATTTCGTCAGTTATCCGGAATTTTCACAATAACGGACAAAAACTTGCGTGTTGGCATGTTTTTAAGATCTACCATGGATTGTTTTGAATATCTTCTTCAGTTTTCGCGACAGCATTTTTAGAGTAGAGCTTTTGCATCATGTTGGTCCAGGAAATGTCGATGGAACGCAACTGGGAGATGTTGGACCGGTTCGCGGACCAGGGTGTCATATCGAAATTTCGCCCAAATTGATTCGCCTAAAATGATCGCATTGAGTGTTGGCGTCATTGCTTGCCGCTGCGAAGCCAGTGGACGCGAATTCTGTTTCCTGCTATTTGTTCTTGTTCCCTAGGTAATTTCATTTCATTTCATTTCATTTGTTAAATCCAATATCCGCCATCAAGGCTAAATAACGCAGACTTAAAACTAATGAATAACTAACAAACAAACAAAATAATTATTGAAATACTAAACCTAACTGAACTAAGCCTGACCTAGACAAAAATAAAAGAAACACATCTACAGCACAGAGACAATCATACTAAGCAGAAGAATTGAAGAAATTAGAAGAAAGAAAAGGGTTACGGAAAGACTTAAGAGAGCAATCGAAATCAAAGTAGTAAAAGTAATCAATAGTAAAAGTGTTTAAACAACCTGAAACAGGATAGAAGAGGGTAATTGAAAGTAATATTTCACTCTTGCATCGATCTCCCGGTCAGGCAACCTTCATTGCCTTCATTTTCAGCATCATTTGGAGCTTCTTGTCGCTCAGGGTCATCGGCAATTCGGAACAGGGCTTTCTTTCAATGCCCTGATTGTTGTTGAAATAGTGCCAAGATGTTGAAGATGCCGGAACAGGCTTATACGACATCCACAAACGCTTCTGAACGAAGTTGCTTCACTTTTTTGGCCATCACGGTTAGAGTTCGACTCATAGAGATGTTAAATTGTGTCTGCTGACTCATGGGATACTATTATTGAAAGTGCGTATAGGTTAGGAAAAACCCACGAAAAATCGACAATTGGTGTTCATGTTTTGTTAAATACCAACGTTATGATGCGTGCTGGACAACTATATTTGTTCCTCGTTTAATATCTTTAACGGAATGAATTTGCATGACGTGACTCAAAAACCCGTTTTTCACTCAACGTTTCCCTTTTTCATAATAAAATGTATCAAGAATGTAACTGAAGTTGCAATTAATCTGACATTACGCTCGGTAAAAAGGGAACATTTTGTCATATATCAATAAGATGAGCTCATCGTGCGAAAAAGCATCCACAGAGGTACTTGTTATGACCGGCGCCACTTTTCAATACAGTGGTTCGATTGAAAGCATAATAGAATCGTCACCGTTCCCATAATTGGCGTCAAACTTCCCAAGAACTACATCGGAGTGGCCTGATATCTTATCGCGGCTGCCGGGAGGGATTGTGTGCAGATGCAGATGAAACCGGCTCAGGCGTTGAGCAGTTTCTCACCGGATCGTATGCGCGGACCGAGCATAGCACTTATCGTGCGCCCTCGACGTGCGTACCTTCTTCTCTGCCGGCTCTTTTATCGGGCTGTGCTGATCGGTCCCGAACTGCCACCAACCAGCGCACTGGGGCGGCCCGTTTCAACAGGACGCGTAATGCTTGGTCAATAAAGCTAATCTACCCCGGTCAACGTGACAGCAGTAGGGTAGCATAAGACGAGGGGTTACGGGGCGGCTAGTTTTATGAGACTAGTTTATTATTAGAAACAAGGAAGAAGGGGGGGGGGGGGGGTGGTGCACATAACGGCGAGCAAAGGTGGGGAGGCTTCAGGTGACTTCAACTTTAAAAACATTCCAAACACCACTGCGACGCCGCGGTACACGGCCGCGTGTGCACGATATGGACGATCGATGCCTATGATTTATTGGGTCCGGGGGCCGCACGGAACTTTTATCGCTCGCGTAAACTATTCTGCCCAGCATGAATGGGGTGGCTAGAATCAAATATTAATAACTACAAACACAAAAAAAAACCCGTAATTTAATAGCCCGATAACCCCTCGCCAAGGGGTGCTCGTTCTTCACCTTACGAAAGGGGATCATTGCCTCGTCTCCAATATGTTTGATTAGATACGGGCCTTTTCCCATGTGATTTTCAATTTTTCCAATGTTTGTACAGCGTGATAGTTTCCTGTTTCCTGCAAGAGGGGGAGAGGTCGTAGATCGTCACACGCCGAGAACAAGAAGCAATTAGCTTCGATAAACCACGGTCTCTAATTTTCCCTGACAGCTTTGACAGTTTTGTGCCTGCAAACACTGCTGCGCTGACCGTGCTTAGCGCACCGACCGGGGAAACCGATGGGCCCAGGGCCCCGCTTGCTAGGAAGGAAAGCGGTGCCAACCCGACCCGAGGAGGTGTGTGGCGGTGTCGAAACACTCAAGAAGGTTGGCAACTGGTCAACCCTCCCGGTAGCGCTCCAGCTTACCGGAAGTTAGGTCGCATAATTCATCCTAACGAAGGGTGCGCACCCGGCTCCTATTAAACGGTATTGAATGGGACTGTTACTTCGTCTCCGGACACCTCCTTGCTGCGCTTCCTAGGGCACCGCATTGTCGCTCGCTTTGACGCACGGAGGATCAACACTGCTCGGCAGGGACCGATGCTGATTGTTTCCATTTATTGTTGCTGCTTTCTTCTAGCTCAGCTTCAACCAGGCTGACCTTCGAGAGGGTCTGCTGCTGGGGATAGCTTCCTGTTCGCTGCAGCATACGTGCTTTGTGGTCGTGGCACAATACCGTTGGCAAACATCTGGGATTTTTTTTTGTTTTGTTTCGTTTCTTTCGGGTCTAAGGGTACCCTTGTCTAAGAAACCGCAATCGCAGGATATACAGACCGGGCCGGACGAATGCGTAATTGAAGGTTTGTAAGAATGTTGCCATAATTCCATATAATTCCATGATACTGTATCGTGTTTGATCATTTCATAGCCGGCAGATTTAATCCTGATAGTACGCACTTTTTCCCAAAGATAAAAAGTACTTAGAGCTGCGCTGCATAGCGCTTGCGTGAGCTCGCCTTTTGTTGAACATGTAAACAAGCAATCAAACTCAATCTTTTTGGATCTAACAATCGAGTAACGCAGGTGGTTCAGCTTAACTAACGATTGTTTTATACCTTGTTGTGTGGCATGACCACATCTCATCTCATGAAATTTTGTAAATTTAGATCGTTAATTATAATAATGAATGTTGTTCCAATTACAATAATATCCATTCTTGTATGGGCTACTTCCGCTGGTAATGGCCTTAGCTATATGTGACTAATTAGTTCATCCATTTAGTAATGCTGCTACAGTCAGCCAAGCGTTTGGGACACTACGTTTGTAGGCAAGGTGGGCTTGTTCCAAGGCCATGCATGGAACGGTTGTATGAGAAGTCCGTATATGTATTCTGAGCGTCCATTGCATACGGCTGTAAATGAGTATTTTCAACATAATATATGTATGGCCAGCTACGACAATGAACCTTTCGCCTCTAGCCTTCGACTACACGCCCTCGAACCGGCATCCACTCTTACTGGAACCATCAATTGGAAAGTTCAACAATTCTTGAAACATCCCATCCTTAGTAAACGCTTAAAATAGATTAAAACGACAGTTTTATTGCCATTAGCACAGAGGCCGGCTTGAAGGCAACACCTAGCCACAATTCCTGAGAGCGTTACAATTCCCACGGGGACGAGTGATCCTGCCGTTGTTGGAGTGAATCCTACCGGAACCGGGGCGGAACAAACATTCCCAATTGCGTGACCAATTCATTCGCGTTTCTGACAGGACAGAAAATCTATCTGAATGTTCATAAATAATCCACGAGCAGGAGAGGACAAACGCTGCCGGGAGTAATAATAATTAAGTGGTTCCGTTTTTTTTTCACAGTTGTTGTAAGCTCCATCACAACTAGGTTTGGTAGTTAATGAGTGGCATTGAGCTTAATTGATTTAAAATACAGCTGAACTGCGCATCAAGCATTTGTTTCAAATGTTGTGTGAATGATGATCAGGGAAGGGCTCGTACAAGATATTCACCTACAGGTAGCAACGTAGGGCTTTCCGTTCGATTCTTAACATTAAATTTGGTATGATGCCGACCCCTACACAGCGACAAACAGTAGGCAGCTAACAGTAAATAACAAAGAAAAATGAGCGAAAAAAACACTTGCTTGCCATGAATTGATACATTTTAAGGCAGTGCGTGAATGCAGCATGGAGAAAGAACATATCACAAAGAATGAGATACCATTGATACATACAAAAAAAAACTGCCTCAACTGGAACAGATCATATTACGAAAAGGGAAAAGTGTCGCAAGATCACCACAACGACGGCTTAACGAGGCACGCATGAAGTTACACGCACGGAAACTGAGTGCTGAGATGCAAGAAGGGCACGCACGACATTTTTCTCGAGTATCAACACACAAAAAAGTACAGCTTTTTCCACCCAACTGTCCATGCGAGCAGTATCGTGGGAGCATAACCACTTCTGCGGTGCGGTTGCCGACAGAGAAAAAAGAAGATAAAAATTGAGAGCCAAAGACAGGGTAAGAAAACTGTAGACGGCGGAGATGGAACGAAGTTATCCAGGAGATCTGAGAATGTCTTGTAATCGAGGGAAGAAAAAGGAACGCAAAGAAGAGACGGAAAGTTGGCAAAGTCTCTTGGAAAGTGACAAAAACAACAGGAAAAAACACACACACACGCACACAAACTGAGCTGAATTTATGCAGCCCAAAGTGTTGAAATCGATCGTGAGAAAACGCATGAAAAAAAAAAACACTATATCACGCATGAGCAATATGTGGGACAGGAGCAGGATGGATGAAGGCGTAGGACGCAGCCATCTAAGCAGGAGATATGTGGCAACTTTTTGGTTGAGATGCGTTAGACGTTACGCGTTTGAAAAGGACTAACATCCCGATGTATAGCATCCAGCAAGCCAGATGTTTCTCTTAGACACGTTCGAGAATGCTAAAATCTTCATATTTTCACACAACCCTTCGGGACGTGATGTTAAAAAAACGATTGAATGAATTGGGTACTCGGTCCGATTACGTATATCCTTTAACAAGATCACTTTAATTCTATCTTGTGAACAATATCAGACGTATCTGTACCCGCCTTTGAATTCTATTCGTGTTTGTATCGCTTTAGAATTTGTAAAAATTTCAAGATCTGATAGATTGCGATTGAGAATAAATCTGACAATTACCTGACTTTAGCAGCAATTCGATCTTGAAAGCATCGGTTTAGATCTATGTTCTATTTATCTTTGCTGAATATGGAACTATGCAACTATGTATCAGGATTCAAAACGCATCATGGTGATTCTAGGACAGATCGTACTTCAGTTTTCTAAAGATCCTTGCAGGCTACGGACGCAAAGTACAATCACATCGAACGGTGATAAGGAAGACGCCTTGGGTAGCCACTTGAGTATTGACACGTTTTAAACCTGGTGGAGTTCCTGTGGTTTCTTCATCTAACAGCAATTTAGAGACCGTTGAAGTGCACCACTTGATGTCGATGGGCTGTGTGGCGTTTCATGAGGCAAACAATAATTAACAACGGAGTGTAAATATTTGAGCTGAGTAAACGATTCCTTCGCCACATTCTCGCCAGACGCAACCCGTCCCTGCACACGTAGCCCCTGCACCTTGGGTGGCGGATGTGCACGTGTGCGTTGTACACCGGTATTCTCCATTCACTGGCTTCCTTTGCCGAGCATTTCGCTAAACTGTAGCCATGTCGAGAAGGGCGCACAGTATCGTTAGGGCGCTTCCGGAATAATCAGAAGAAGGACTGGCGCGGATGCTGTCGTGAACGCTACCGCACAGCATTTAGGCTCAGTTTATTTCTCTTCTCCTCTTTCCATAATCGTTCACTGTGCGCTAGATCCAGATCGCTACCGTCGCTGCTAGGGAGCCTGTGAGATACATCCCCTAGGGATATGTCTGGGCGTTTTTTTTTGTCGCTGTTGCTATCTATTGTGTAGTTCACAAAAAGGGCTGGAAATTGCCTTAGGTAAAACCATATTAGATTTTAAACGAAAGAAAGAAACGACATTGATAAAATGCGCTAAAGGCAAGCGCCGCGTGAAATGCAGGAAGCAAATTTTACAATTCTATGGCATTAGGCATACCGATCATGTTAGCTTCTTCATGAATAAGGATATTCCGAATTAAAAAAAAAAACCCCATGATGTGCATGTATAATTATCGTAGCATTGCACCAATGATGTACACTGGTGAAGGTATTCGCCCAGTTACTGGATCAGTCCCTCGTTTGTGCTGCAAATGGGTCGTAAAATGCATGCTTAGGATTTATTGGTGGCGGTGATTTTAAAAGGATCACGCTGTGCTGACAAAAAAGTCATTAAGACGCCTGAATTAGAAATCTTCTCGCTTTCTCCTCAATCATACGCGCACACACACATACATGTGCATCGTAGTAGGGATGTTTTTTTGTTCTCGTGCCTAGGGTAATTTTAGAAAATGATGCCTCACAAAACTGATAAAAGAACACATCAATGGGTTATGTTTTTTAGGATTTCTATCACTACTTTTGTTCGGCTATTATGTCCCCTCCTTAGGGTGCAAAGAATTGTCATTAGTTCTCGCGTCGATGAAGTAATAGGGGGTAGTTAGAAAAGTAAGACAAGATCAATTTTTGATGCCTCTTAATTATGGTTCATTAATTCATGGATCTCCAGTAGGGCCGTAATTCAACCTATCGAAACCTATCGAAATCTTTTCGAAGTTAGAATCAGAATCAAGTCCGACCCGTGTCACCCCCTTGCATGGAGTTGAAGTCGATACGCAGGTTCAGTAGGTGCTAGAGCGCCGACTTACTGGAGCAAATGTGTGTGTGAGATTATTTCTCAAGCCGACCCCTGCTCATTATTTGCCGACCCCTGCTCTTTAATGATGATTGTACGTTTAAGTTTAGTGTTTAAAAAATCGCATTTGCCGTTCTAGTTCTAGCAATTCATAACTTAAATGTTAAATCAAAGGGGAAGCTTTCAAAGCAATGCTATCCACTGGCAGGCAATCCACCAACAGATAGTGTCACAAGCTTTGTTTTGCTATTAAAAATAGCTCTTTTTTGCTCAGTCATTTATCGTCTGCTAAACGGAAACTTTTAGGATTCATTTTAGGCTGAGAAATTAGCTCAATTGGACCTCGCTTGGGAGCCGTTTAGTGCATTTATGGCGCTTGAGTGGATTTGCAATGAAAGCCCCGAAATTGCATTTTGTCCAATCGCGAAACATTTGAAATTACTGACATCTGGTGGTCACGCTCGAAAACTGGCAAACATAACGATCAGCCCTCTACGTTAGCGTTACGCATATACATACTTCTTTTTTATCTCGAACCCAAGAAGCATTTTTGCTGAACGAATGTTTAAACCGTCCTAAATACAGGTATTCCCCGATATATGCCATATTCGATATATGCGATTTCACTATACGCTATTTTATAAATTTGACAGTTTTTTTTTTTGAAGCAAATAGTGCTAATTTCACCCATCGAATGTCGATATTCCTCGAAATCCCTTTTGTTCGAATTATAAAAACCATTTAAAAGGTATAAAATTGTAATCTTCAGTTGAAATCAGATCAAATAACTAAATTGGTGGCTAAAACCGACCACTTGAAGCAAATCTGTACAATTTGCTCAAAGAACTGTCAAATTTTGAAAACCGTGTATCTCGGAGACTACTTGTATTGATATTCAAGATCGGGTAGTTTGCAGAATGTTTGTAAATGTGTATGTAATGGATATCAGCAAGAAAAGTAAAAAAAAACATCAATTTATTCTTTATGACATCTTTTAACTGTAAAAATCAAAATCGTCATATCTGCAAATCGTCGTACCTCGAGGGGGTCATAACTTGGGGGACGCCTGTAACAGGAATACTAAAGTTTAATTCGTGTTAAATTGCTGTGGTGCATGACGAAGCGTAGTACAGTATTTCCCCGAGTTATGCGAATAATGCGTTCTGGAGACATTCGTATAACTCGAATTTTCGCGTAAGTCGAATATCACGTTTTACAGCCAAAATATACTTGAGTAATAATGATTTTTGATTGAATTTAGTACATTTATGCAATTTATTACTTATTCAATGCGATTCGTATGAAAAATTCGGTTATTTCTGTCTGTTTAGTGATTTCAAATTTTAACGTTAAAATTTCTGATCTGATCTGATTTCGTTGTTAAAAGGATTGAAAATTATTTTTCATTAGACAGTTGGCGAAGAAAATGGTACTGATTTGACATCTGAATTGTCAAAAATAAAAATTTGTGTAACTCGAATATTACAATGCGTTTAAATACGTTACATTTCATCTATCATTTTTCGTTATGATCATCATTTGTTCAATGGCAAAATTTCTGGATTTTCCTGTTTATTTCAAAAACTGTGCACATATTCATTCACAAACATTGAAAATTAAGTTGCGATTATTTTGTATCCGTTTTGGTGTGCAAACAAGTACACAAATTTTCATGCAACAGATAAACATGAAACAAATCGATTTGTTTCTCTTGCTGCAAAAATGTTCCCGCAACATGAGTTTGACAGTTTGTCCAGTACGATTTGGCAACAAATGTTGTGGCAACATTTTCATAGACCCGGGCCTAAGTCGTGATTATCTATCAATTTCATTCAGAGCTCATCCACGACGATTAAATGAGGCGTTGACCCAAAATGCTGCTTGGGTTTGAGATAAACAAGCGTTACGCGTAACGCTAACGTAACGTAACGAGGGCTGAGCCTTCCTAGTCAGACAAATCGGACTTAATTTACCCCTATCTTACCGCTAAATTACCGCCCAAGCGACAGATTAGGCTTAAACGACTGGAAAATTGAATATCCATAGAAAAAAAATTAAAGCTCCACAGCTTCATTGGTTTGATCAATAGATGGCGTATTAAAACTGATCATTATATTGCTATCCTTTTCTTGCAATGTGTTTCGACAAGTTTCATCTTATCATGACCTATATAGCCTTATAACTTTCTGAGCAAAAATCTATATGAATGGTCGTGTGGTCAGATACATGGATATCAACACCAACGACCATTACTCAAATCTCACTTGCTTCAGTGCTGGTGGTTTCCATTGGAGTTTAGTATTTAAACAATCGTATCGCCGTTCTAGTTCTAGCGATGCATAACATGAATGCAAAACCATACAATAGTACAGAGGAAATGAGAAAGCTCTCCTCCAAGCGAGGAAGCTCAACTGGTTGGGTATCCCACAAACAGATGGCGCCACCAGTTTTTTTTTTGCTATTTTTAGAATGCATGAGTCGTTTGCCGTCTGCTAAACGAAGTCTTTCTATATTCCGTTTAGGTAGAGTGCTTGAGCCGTTTAGAGGCCGTTTAGTGGTCGTTTAGTGGATTTGTGGCACTTGGGCGGTAATTTAAGAGTAATTTAACGGTAAATTAGCAATCGTTAATTTACCCATTCGAGCAGTTTGGCGGCCGCGAATTTCCGGTCCTTGTATTTTCGGCCTAACAGTTTTGAACACACTTAAAACAATACTCTTTTTGTTCTTATTTATATCTTTTCACTGACAACAAACGACAACACTTCGTACCGCTAAATTGCTCTTAAATTATTGTTACGTCCAAGCTACACGTACCGGACGACATCGGACGATGCCATAAATCAGTTAATGCCAACTGTCAAATCCCATACAAAATCGGCCCGCTGTGATCCGACACGGCCCGGCCCGACGCGAATCTCTTGTCTGCGGTCCTACGTTTTATGGCATCGTCCGATGTCGTCTGGCACGTGTAGCTTGGCCGTTATGAGGTTTCTTTACTGACCATTTTAATCACCGGACGAGCTCACAAACTGCTCGAATTGGCTTGTCGTGACGGTTACGCACAGGAGCGAACAGTGTGAATGGGCCCTATGTTGACTTTGTGTGTCAGTTTGTTCCGCATCTAACGTCATCTCTGTTCACATAGGCAACAACACACACCGCTTGCGATATCGCTCAAACAAAGGTATAAAAAGTAAGGTTCGAGTTGTACGCTCACGCAGCGTATTAAAGGTGAATTTAAAAACAGTTTCCACAGCCTCAAGCCGTACCCCGTCCGATGGACGAATGAGAAGCAATCAGCCATGCCACACATCGAGCTACGACCGGACCAGAAGCTGCTGAAACCGAACTTCGACGGGTACAAGCTGTCCCTCGAACCGGTGCCAGTGCTCTCGACCGAGTTTTCGCCCACCAGCCACCCGCACCGTGTTAAAACGAACGATTGCTCCTACTACCATGCCCGACTGTTTGGCATGCAGAATCACCTGGTGCGTGATCCATGGGCGCCGGGCCAGTGCTACTATCTCGATTCGATCGGGCTGCTGCAGCGGGTGTGCTATGACAGTGCGCAGGGCCGGATGCTGCCGATCGCGGCCGTCTACAAGCTCCCAACGGTATCATCGAACGGCAGCAATGGGGAGGAGGACGTCGCTGCGCGCTACAACTGTTCGCTGCTGTTCCCATCCGAGCACCACTGCCTGCTGTCGGACGGATGCGGTACCGTGCGCGTGCTGGAAACCGGAGACCGCAACACCGGTCGCGAATGGAAAGCACAAAGCACACTCCGACCGGTGGAGCATAATCTCGCGCAAGGCGTCCTACCCGGCGGTGGCGTCCTGCTCGATGGGCGATACGTCGTACGCGACGGCAAACGCTTGCTGCACTTCCTGACGCTCCAGCTCGACGGGCAGCCGGAGGCAAAATCCAAATGCCTGCTGCACTGGCATACGCTCGAACAGCAGCAGTCGGGCCCGCCCGCCTGGACACTGTGTGCCTCCCGGACGCTGGCGAGCAACGGCTACCCGAGATTTTGCGCGCTCGACTATCACGCGGCCGCCGTGCTGGTCGCTTCCGACCAGCCCTACCGCTTCGTGTACGATTCGGAGCGCCCGGTCGTGGGCCCGGAACCGAAGCCGACGGAAAGCGAATCGGTGGAACCTCCCGCGGCCTGGGAGCAGTTTCCCTTCCGCTGGACGCAAACGCCGGACGAAGTGAACGTGACGTTCGACAAGCACAAGGACGTGCAGTACCGGGTGGTGTGCGAACCGTCGTCCGGCCCGAACGAACCCTCGCTGCTGCAGGTGTTCGCTAACGACACCGTCGTGATCGATGGCGCACAGCTGTTTGCTGCGATCGACCACGACAGCACGACCTGGTCCATGGATCCGAAGCTGTTCGACATCGCAATGCGCAAGCAACAGCCCGGCGTAATGTGGCCGTTCCTGTTCCCGGGCGCCCCGGACGAAGCCGTGCCGGAGGGGGGGGATGCTAGCAGGCCACCGCCCGACGTAGATTTACCGCCCGCCCCCAACCTAAGTGCACCGCTGGAACCGTGCGATTTCGAGAGCGGCCAGGACACTTACTACACGCTCGAGCGGCTGTCCGCGGCCGACCACACGGTCACGCACACCGCTTCGCTCGGCCACGGGCCGCCACTGTTCGCGGTGACGTTGCGTGCCGGGCTGCCGGCCACCTTCGCGACCCGCCACGACGTCGATGCCTGCCTGTGGCAGCTGCAGCCGGTACCGCTCGGGGCGGAGGACTGCCGCCTGCAGCACGAGGGCACACTGCACGCGTTCGGCTACGTGCAGGCGTCGAAGCGCCAGCAGAAGTATCTTGGTTGTGCGCCGGATTTGGGGTACGGGGTGGTGTGCGAGTCCCACCGGGGTGTCTATCTGTACAAAGGGAGCTACGGTGCGAGCGGGGCCGGTTTGCGCAACCGCACCGGGGCGCAGGTAACGATCGGGCAGCATCAGTTCGTAAGCCTGAAGGACGTCGGGGAGGTTTTGGGCATTGCCTGCGAAAACGACGTGCTGATACTGCTAGCGGAGAAGGCAATCTTGGCGTTGCAACTGACCGTGGAGTAAAGAGGGCGGGGGGGGGGGGGAGGTGTCTTCCAAAGCCTTGCTTTTATTTAGCCTCAGAACGCTCGGAAACACGCCCATTCGGAAAAGAACAGCATTATTGTATCATCCTTCTGTAGCATTTCTGTGCGTTCTTCCCACTTCGCGATTGTTCTGTACATTTCCAAGTCAGCTTACCTTACCCACTATTTCTGCAATGAAAAATTTAAAGATTTTATTTTAAAAAAATTCTGTGCCTGTAATTTTGTTAAGGTAAATAAACAAACACAATGAAACCTGCATCAGAACGACGGCTTTAAGAAAGATAGGGATAAGATAGAAGATCATCGAATACCCGAACATTCACGTTAATGTGGAATGGTATGTCATCTTCAGGTCGCTTTTAGGCCTTGCGTGAAAGTAATGGGGAAATTTTGTTTTTAACATATTGAAATAAAAAATTAAATGCATTTCCTTGTGAATCTGCGCTTTGTTCACGGTGGAAAATATAATGGTCAACGGGTAATCACAAGGAAATGCATTTAATTCATTATTTCAATATGTGTTACAGTCTAGATAGTTGGGGAATTGAATGTCCTTACTTTTGGTGTACGATAAGCCATATTCAGTTAATTGTTTACGGAAATATAGCAGAAAATACCAAAATTCACGTTCAAGTTCTCTGCAACTGTAATCCGGGCTTAAGGTATCATTAAACGACCATGTGAAAGTGGAGGTGAGATATTGGTTTTGCATTATTATCACTTTACAAATTCTACTAGATTTCCTACGCTGCATATGCACTACCGGGTATGGTTTGTCGACTGGAACTGGAACTGTATCGAGGTTCAAGTATCGTACCAAATCGGAATCTGGAACAGTTCCAGGTACTGTTCCAGAAAATTAATACAATCGGGAGCTATTTCTGGTCCGGTATGAGTTCACGAGCGTTTCCATGCCCAATACGGATTTGAGAATCAGCCCCAGGACCGTTATGGGTTCATGATAGGTGCAAGGACCGATATGGATTCAGTATCAGTACCCAGACCGGAATGGGTTCAGTATTTGTTCCAGGACCGGTATGAGTTCATTCTCAGTTTTAGGACTGGTTAGAGTTCATGATCGATCATCTCAGTTCTAGGACCGGCATGAGTTCATGATCGATTCAAGGACCGGTACAGGTTCAGCATCAATTCCTGGAGCGGTATCGGTTCATGATAGGTTCAAGGACCGGTATGGGTTCAGAATCAGTTCCAGAACCGTTATGAGTTTATCATCGGTTCCAGGACCGGTATAGGTTCAGTGTTAGTCTCAGGACCGGTATGGGTTCATTATATAACCCAGAACCAGTGTAGGTTTTGTATGAGTCCCAATACCGGTATGGGTTCATGATCATTTCCTGAAGCAAGTTTAGTATTGTACGGGGTTTTGGATTGGTAATGGTCTCTCAAGTGGTTGTCATCAGCTACTGATTTTAATTGGGTTTTAAAGCTCATAATCTCGGCGCACACTTCTGAATACAAGAGATCCTTGAAATTTCAAATTAACTAATATCTTAATAATGACGGATCATATTAAAGGCCTTTAGATGGCAAAAGAAAGGACATTCTTGCTGTTGTTCGATTATTTACACAGATTTTTGTGAAATATTACATTGACCAGATGTCTTCATCACTCTCCGCTGCTATTGTGATTTCGCCGTGAAAACATCATGAACATTTTACACTAGATAAATAAATGTAAATTGCAATAAGGTTTCTGTATAACTTTAGTACAAATAGTTGAGATATTAAATGTAAAATAGCAAAGAAAAAATAATGCAAAAAAACTACAATTTTTACCACAAACAGAAGCATGCGAATAGATCCAGTAACAGTGATGGGGACGCTTTGTTTTTAGATTGAAAATATTTATAATTTCAAAAAAAATAACGTACAAACTAATGTGCATTAGAGTATGACTGACTTAATTACATACACCCACCGCCTACTTTCATCATGTCGCAGTGGAACTAACCAAGACTGCGTTTAGAGCTGCGTTTGGGCTGCGCGGGCGAGATCGTGCTTGGGCTTAGAACAAGTGTGCCACCTCCTTGCAGGCGGACTGCAGGTCCGGATACCGATACTGGAACCCGTACTCCAGCACACGCTGCGGTACCACCTTCGCGCCGTTCGTCAGCAGCACCGCCCGCTCCGCGGCGAACACGAGATTCA
Organism: Anopheles coluzzii; assembly: GCF_943734685.1. Taxonomy (NCBI): domain Eukaryota; kingdom Metazoa; phylum Arthropoda; class Insecta; order Diptera; family Culicidae; genus Anopheles; species Anopheles coluzzii. The sequence continues at coordinate 11,610,378 of NC_064669.1, forward strand.
GCGCAAACAGCGGCATGGGAAAGAAGGCGGGCCGGACCAGGGCGGCCGCGAACGCCTTGGTAAAGTCCGCATTGGTGGCCAGCTCCGGGGCGACCCCGTTCAGCACCCCGCTTACCTCCGGCCGCTCGATCGCGAACCGTATCAGCCCGCACAGGTCGTCCGCGTGTATCCAGGGCAGATCGTGCTTGCCGTCGCCGACCGGGCCGCCGAGCCCGAACCAGAACGGCAGTATCAGCGACTGGATCATGCCGCCCTCCCGTCCAAGCACGACGCCGCTTCGTACGCGCACCACGCGGCAGATCGAGTTGTCCGACAGCGTGGCGGCCCGCTCCCACTCGATGCACAGCCGGGACATGAAGTCGTAGTCGGACACCTTGGACAGCTCGGTGTGCTTCTGGCTGCCCGGCGCGTAGTGGCTGACGCCGGAGATGTTGACGAACACGGCCGGCTTGACCGTGGCGCGCTCGATCGCCCGCGCGCAGGCCGCCGTCGTGTTGATGCGCGAGTTCCACACGTTCTGCTTGAAGCCGGGCGTCCACCGGCGGGTAGGATCGAGCACATTCTGGCCGGCCAGGTTCACGACGGCCGTCGTACCGCTCGGCAGGCCCTCCTTCTCCAGCTCGTGCCAGCTGATGTGCTTCGGGCCCGGCATGCGCGAAATCGTCGTCACCTCGTGACCTTCAGCGAGCAGCGTCTTTACCAGCCGGCGGCCAATGAAGCCGGTGCCGCCACCTAGAAAAAAAAGGGGAGGGGATCGTCGTTGAACTTAGCATTTGAGCGAGTGCGTGTGTGTGTGTGTGTGTGTGAGTACGTGTGTGTGAGTGTGATTTACCACAGCAAGCGGTTTCGTATTGTGTTAAAAGTGTAGCAATGTTACGCAACAGGAAATTCGGTATCGACGGCCAAATCTTCCGTCTGCGTCCCGTACTCCAGCAAACTTCGTGCGAACCTTACCAATTACAACGTGTGACATGGTCGTATGTTTACAGGAATATCCTGACTGCTGGTTCAGAAGGAACTTTTCCGAGCGTTGAACTTAATTGCCATAAAAGGTTTTCAGCGCACTGCTGTGGTTGCTCGTGGCCGTTGATTGTGTATTCCAATCTGGGACTCACTGTTTTTTGTATCTTGGCTCTTAGTGTACTTTCACCCACTACTTTCTAACAGGTGTCTGTGGAAAGAAAATGCTGTTCGTGTGCCACGGCAAATGTTTTCCCACCGTCACATAACGAGTTTGCAACTGCGAGCGCAAATTGCCGGGAAGAAAAATAAACAAATGTATGCTCATATCTGTCAAATATGTTTATGACAGCTACTTCTGCTTCTTTTGCCATAAACCCCCGTACAACGAAAGAGGCCCCGCGGAACATTTGCGCTGAGCAGCGCGAGCCAGTCGAGCGGTTATAGCAGCAGAAAAGTACTCGATTCGAAGCGTTTGTTACATTCATTGAAATTGCTTTCGTGATGAAATTTTTATACTAGATTTTAGATGAAATCGATCCATCCTTTATGTTAATTAACTCATGTTGCACAGTTTTAACTGTTTGTTACACTAATTTTAAGAGCAATTTAGCAGTACGAAGTGTTGTTTGTTGTTCCTTCGAATATTAGAAAACCCAAGTGCCACAAATGCACTAAACGACCACTAAACAGGGTCTAAACGGCTCAAGCTCTCAACCTATAAGGAATATAAAAAGTCTTATAATTCACACACAACATCAGTTAGTATTTAAGCAATCGTATCGTCGTTCTAGTTCTTGCAATACATAACTTCAATGCGACACTTTACAACAGTACATAGGGAAAAGCTCTCAAAACTAGCAGCTCTTCTACTGGCTAGCTATCCCACCAACAGATGGCGCCGTCAGATTTTTTTCCCTTTTTTTTAATGCATCAGTCGTTTATTGTCTGTTAAACGAAGCCTTTTTAGATTCCTATCGGAATGAGTTTTGCTATTGTTTTTTCCCAATTTGCACCGGTCTGGATGAGATCATTAAAAACAGTAAATGTATGATTTGAGCAAAATGCAATTTTCACATCTTTGTGTTTTTTTTATAAGAAATTAAAATAGATAATAGATGACTTTATTTAATGATGAAAAAAATAGTTAAGGGTCGTAACATATTTTTAAAGACACTTCGAAAAATAGCTTTTTTCTTTTGTAATAAGTAATGCATTTAAAAATCATCCAAATATTTAAATACAATATTTTGAGAGGGTTTTGCAGAAATTCTTTTTTAAATGATTTTTAAAAGTGCAATTCATATCACAGTTTTAACAATATTTTTATGAGAGGCTAATCGTAAATGGTTTTAACCCGGTCTCGTGGTACAGTCGGCAACTCGAACGACTTAACAACATGCCCGCAATGCGTTCAAGCCCCGAATGGACCGTGACGCCGTAGGTAGGACTGACTATCCTACTAATGGGGGGTTCCATAAGTCACTGAAAGCTAAGCCCACAAGCAGTGGTACAGGCAGGCGAAGGCAACCGATAACGGTTGTTGTGCCTAAGAAAAAGAATCGTAGATGCTTATGGCGGCAATTTTTTTAAAATAAAACAAACACGTTAATTACTTCTCAGGTATTGCGGGATCCCCATTGTACCGCTATAAAAATCCTTTTGCCTATGCTTATAAAAAAAAACCGATGCGTGTGCAGTGCTAGAATGGCCATTTTTTAATTCCTTTTTTTATTTGCACTATGCGGTTGTTTGCAAGTCGTTTTTATTTTTTTAATTACTTTTAGGAAAATTGCGGATACTGAGACAGAGCGTGGAATTCAATTCATATCGCTTGTTTTCACTATAAGGACCTAATATTGTATATCTATTTAAAACTAACTACTATGTACATTTACTAACTAGGTCCCATTTCGACCAATCAATAAAATAAAATATTCGCATCAATTGCACACTTCATGAGAATGCCGACGTAAACATGTAATTGGCATTCTCATGAAGTGTGCAATTGATGCGAATGGCAAGCCAAGTCAAGAATCAAGTAATTCTTAGTTATTGAATTCCTATCTTCTTAATTCTTAACTTAATTCTAGTTCTTACTTAATTCAAATTTATATAATTTGTTCGTAAATATAGGGTTAGTGTTGTATTAACATAGTTTATTCCAGTGTTATTCCATAGTTTATTACAGGCAGTGCAAGTTATACATTACCAATGTGGCAGCATAAGTACTTTTTGAGAAACATCTTACACGCATAAAAAAATGAACACAAACGTTTACAAAGTATTGCCAAACAAAAATAATTAAATAAATATAGTTCAACAAGCAGCATGAGGCACTGCTCAAGTGTTAAGCATAAGTCGGTGACTCGAGCATTAATGCCGAATTTGCAAAATCTTCCTTGCGAGCGCGGGGCTGTCGTGAAGTGGGTTACCGTTTCAAAGATCCCTTCGGCACGCGTAGTTCTGCATCCACCAGTTGATCCACCACGTGCCTTTCATGATATTTTACGCCAGCGTGTAGCATTGGAAAGAAATGTGAGTGCGCGGGCAACACAAATTTTGATTCAACAGCAAAAACGTTGTGCGCTTGCTACATCAGGAGATCGTTTTACTGTAAACCAAGCGACATACGATTTCCCTTTCTCTTGAGTGTGGATCGTGTGGGTGCAAGACCGTGGATCCCAGTGTACCTTAAACATTCAATATCTAGATTACGGCGCGCCACGTTGTTCCATGTTTCAGTGTCTAACAAAAAGGAAATTATCATTTTTCAACATGTGGATCATATTTTTGGTTATATTTTTTTGTTCTATAAAAGAGGAGCCGTACATTGTTTCGTTCAACTAGGATCATTGTGTCCAAATGAATGTACCAACTGAATGTGGTAACGAAGGCTACACTGGCAGCGTTTACAGGTGCTCATGGCAGAAAACAATGACCGTAAGTATCTTTGTGTGTTTAATTTTAAGGATAGTTAATCCTCAGTGCTCGTGTGTCAGTGTGTGGTTGGGAGTGGGCACTTGAACTCATCCAGAACCCAGGAAGTCCAAGCGTAGATCTGTAAGAAAGACACATGTGTTTTGTCAGATAAAAATAATTAATTGTTTTAAATCGTTGTGATAAAATTTTCCATTTTTTATACTAGGACTTCTTATGTCTGGCTTCAAATAAAGTGTCCTGTGCGTTGGATGAAGTTAGTACAGCCATTACTTAAACTGCTACGCATTGATTGAAACTTGTCTCGATTGTCATCCTTAGTAGCTGAATCATGAATGGACGATTCTTATAACTTTTATGTTATTCCTAAGAGGTAGCTGAATTGTGAATGGATGATTCTTATAAGTTTTATATTATTCCTAAGAGGTAAGCTAAATGTACAATTTCTAATTGAACACTGTAATTAATAAAGTTTTGTTTCGTTTAGTTTATTTGCTTCTCATTTAAAAAATGGTTGCTGTAAGTGTGTTAAAGCATTTGCTAATAATGCTGAATATCAAGATTGAAGGAACATTGAAGACGAAAGGTAAATATATCCTCGTTTAAAATAAAATTTTAAAAACGCATCTGTACATAATCTTTGATTTTTTTTTTATTCTAGGATTCTATATTGTGCTTTTGCATTAAAAATGATTAACTGTCGTTTCGTGATTCCGTCAGTATCCTGTATTTGTGGTGAATATGCTTTGGCGCTTGTTATTGTTTTTTCAGACTTCATTTTCCCAGATTACACAAAGGAGGTTAGCTCTTTGTCCTGGATATCCTGCCATGCATCGGATGTATAGCTAAAAGTTTGCTTTGCAATGACTTAGTATTTAACAGTATAAGCAGACGTCAGCGGGATGAGACTTATTGTTTAGAAAACTGAACAGGCTAGCATCACCGAATAGCACTTTTTCGTTTGCTAGGTCAATCATCACCTAGTTCCCAACGCGAAATCTTTTATTTATTAGATGTACTTGTTTAATGTCAGGCGAGTTAAAGCCGTTTCGCTAAAGTTACGTTTTTTTGTGGCAACCAAAATTGTCATAGGTCATCCCTGTTCCTGTTCGTATGGTGGCAAAATGTGGGAACCATTTGATTAAGTCGCGGACACATACATATCAAAATTAGGCCTGTCTAGACGGTTTGGAACGTTCGTCACACCTCCTTCCTTTGAAAGATTATTGTTTAATTTTGAAAATTTGACTTCAGATATCATTCCTTGTTTTGGAAATGTACACTTATATGCATGCGTATTCAAATGCATTCAGCGTTGAAATCGAATGGAAAAGTTGAAATGGCGTATAGTCATGTAGGTTATTTGGTATAGTGTTACAGCAAAAACAGTAAAATGACAGCCACTCATTCCAATCGTTGCTTCGCTCGTTTCCGACATTTCTAAAGCATCAATTTTTTGGGAGTTTACCACCCTGAATCTTCGTCAAAAAAAAATATTCTGTTCTTTCTTAATTTTGTGCCATACGCATTCTTTTCTGATTTTCTTATACATGTTATACTGTCCAATGGATCCTCCTGTCGGTATGTTGTGCTTTGTCTAGTATGTCGTTCATCGTCTTTTCGTTGGTAATCGTTTGTGGTTTAGTATATATTAGATGATTGCTAGCAATTTGCTTTAAGTCGTTTGGGTGCACCTCTTTAAATATCTCGTCTGTTTCAGAGACTGCTAGCTGGGTAATGGTTTTCATTGCGAGCTTCTTTTCTATGTTTTTGATAAATTGCACAATGGCAGATTTTTCCTTCCTTCGTTGGAAATCCTATACTAATTAAGGCTCCTGTTATCCCATATATGTTTTCAGTTGGACGTCTCTTACTGATATAAGAGCACCTTGCACTTTTTTTGTTTCAGATGTTTGCTATCAACTCAATAGTGTTTTCATTCCTTTTTACCGATGTTTCTAGCTTTACTTCGTCGTATGCTAAGACGAGGAACACCCTGAGTTGATCAGACTCTAACACGTTTCCTAAAACATTATCGGAACTTCATACGTTTCAATTTGGTTTCATCTAAGGTGATCTTGATGCGCGATAGAGCGTCTGCTACAACATTCTGTTTCCGTTTTACAAATTCGACTATAAAATAGAACTCTTCCAAATCTAATCTCCTTTTCGTCAGTTTTGATGACGGATTTTTCAAACGGAACAGATAGACTATTCGTCTATGATTCCTTTTGACGGTAAACTTTTTACCGTGCTTGAAATGCATTGTCGCCCTATGTATTTCGGCTAGTTCCTTTTCTATAGTAGCCTTATTCACTTCCCGTTTTGTGAAGGTTCTACTCGCGAAGCATAGCGGCATATCTATACCGCCGTGTTCCTGTGCTAAAACTGCTCCGCACGCTACAGTTGAAGCATCTGTGGTTAGTATAAATGGTTTACTGAAGTCTGGATATTGTAAAACCTGTGGACTAATCAGTGTGTTTTTACACACGAATACTTCTCGACACTCTTGTGTCGATTCAAATTTTGTATTTCTTTAATAGACTGTTACTAGCGGTTTTGCTTTCAAAGCAAAGTTTGGGAAGAACTTTCTGTAATAATTGCAGAATGCTACGTACCTTCTCACGTCGTCTGCGTTTTGAGGTATTGGGTATTAGTTATACTGTCACATTTCGAATCATCCGGAAGGATGCCTTTGTCGGTTATCTTGTGCCCAAGATAAGTAACTTCCTTTTCGAAAAAGCAACTTTTTTCTGGGTTTAGTTTGAGATTGTAGTGTCTCAGTCTGTCAAAAACCTTTTTCTAATTTTTTTAGAAGGTAGTTTTCTGAAGTTCCTACAACTACAATATCGTCGACGAATACAAAAGCGCATACCGGCATAAGGTCTGTCATGGCTATGCTCATCATTCGCTGAAAACTGTTTGGTAAAATGTTCAAAACCTGTATATTTTTTACACGATTCTTCCAGTGGTATTTGGTGAAATCCTGACATAGGATATAATATGCTAAAACATTTAGCTCGTCCTAGCTTATCTAATATGGAGTCTATTATAGACAGCGGAAATTTATCTGGGAGCAGTTTTTTCTTAAGCTGTCTAAAATCGACTACTAATCTCCAAGTTTGATTTCAGCACATGTATTGTGTATGTTGCCCGTATTGGCTTATAGAGGGCTGATCCACCTGCGGGTTCTGGGTCTCCATTTGAGTGTGAAGCGACCCTTTTTGTTTATCAAGACATATGTGGTATATTAAAATTAACTAAAAAAAACTCTCACCCAATGGCAAGGGCAACCTTCTACATGGGTCTTCTGGGGGTCCGCAAAGTGGGCCGGGAACCTAGAACAACTCACGCACACGCACTTGCCCACCACATGCACTTTCACAATCACTTTTTTCTTTTTTCTCAGTATCTCTAATTAGCACTATCCCACCGCTGTCACCAATTGTAGCGGGTGACAATTCTTTCGAACACAGGAACTTTTATGTCGAAGAAAAGTGAACACGGAAAGTTAAGCGAAGTATGGTCTCGATCGAACCCTCGATCGCGCTTTTATGCTGTGCTAATTAGTTGTGACACGGACGAGGGGAGTGTGGCAGGTTCTGGTTCGGGTTATGCCATGAGGTGTACATCGTCGTCAGCAGATTTGGTTGGTGAAGGTTCATCAGGATGGTCAGGTTACACTTATGCAACGGACGGGTAGAACAACGGAACTTTACTTTGCGCGACGGGTCGGGTTTACAGGCGGCGTTTAAACACCGTGGGAGTATTAACCGTTTTAAGGTGCAAACTTGTACTTGAGGTTGAAGAAGGGGTATTGCTGATCGGTCAACCAACTGTACAGCTGATAACCAAGTGGTACGCAGCAGCTCCAGTATTTCCCCTTTCTCCTCCACGACGTCTGCTTCCATTGGGATGTACGGCCCGATGTATTCTCCGTCGTTGTTGAAGTTCTTCAATCCATGCCACGTGTTCATATTGTTCTTTCGGTTGTAGTGATACTGACGGCGATGATGGCGGCTGGAAGTGTCTGCTTTCTTTATCTGTCTTCAGGCTATTGTGGTGGGTAGGTGGTAGGTTCTTGTCTTCCGGGGTTTTCTATCATCTAGGCTCTTCCTGTGGCTTGTAGCTGGCGTCTGGTACACATTCGTTCGGCACTTGATACTTTATACGCGCTTGTCACTTCACTATTCACGTGTTCATCACTTGCACCTTTGTATTGGGTTAGGAGATTGCTACGATCACCATGTAATGTGATGAGCGTACATACGGTACATACCGTACATCGATCAACGTCGCGGTAGGTCAGTGTTGCGCTGACATGTATCGAGGTAGAATAATACTTTGTTCGAAGCGGACTTTTCAACACTTGATCGTCCAGGCGATCATAGAAACCTATAAGAGGTTTCCCTTACTGGAAACGTTGGTGTTTAGAAGCCTTACCTTGGGTAGGGGGACATAACTAAACTCTTGAAATACGTTGGAAGGCAAATGCTTCACCTTACTTCTGAATTCCTTAATATTTGTGCCTTATATTAACATGATTTAATCTATTACTGCTCTAGCTACTGTATTGACTTCTTTGTTAGGAATTGCTATGACTGTTACATGTTTTGCTAAGTTACATTTAAGTGTTACTGCATATCGATTATTGTTGTTTGTTTTTTTTTTAACGGTCCTACTACTTCAAATGGAGTGTCAATTGATACTACTTCAAATGGAGTGTCGGGTGTGTCTGTTTTAACAAAAGGCTCTACTGTTTTTGTATGATGTTTGTTAAGCTTGCATGTTGAACATTTGTCCAAAAAGTCTTTGATTGTCTTTTTCAATTATTAGTTCTTCCTCCGTGAGGATTTTTGGTTTCTTTTTGGGTGCTTTCGGCAAGCACATCTCTTAGTTTTTTAGTTTTAGTTTTTTTTAATAGTGCTTCTAGTGTGTCAAACACAGAGGCAACTAGGTTGAGGTCGTAATCGATATTCGAGATCAGCTCGAAACCCAACCGAGGGCCGATTACTCCCTCAAGGTGCCGCTGTGTATTCCTTCAGCAGTTCGTAGAGGATCACCACCCCGACGTTCACCAGGTTTCTCAGGGTTTCGTTGGTTCCTCGGATACTCTCACATACGTCCTCGTGAGTGGAAAGGTAAAGCAGCTTTGCTACGAACTCCTTCTCTGGTGTTTGGCTTGTCGATTGCTCGACGGTGTCTCTCCCCTCCCAGGTTGTCCGTCTAGCTTCGATAGCTGCCAGGTCTTCAGCCTCCGCTGGTCCGTCAAAGTCTGTGTTATCCTCGTCGTTGATCCAACCGTCGCTCGGGTACACTTGGATTGTCACAACGTTCGTGCCTTTCTTTAGGTACATCAGACTGGTGGCTTCTGATGGCCTAATGATCGTTAATCTTTATATACTCTTGCATTCCCACTGCTCTTTTAGTTTGTGTTATCTTGTTGCACACTTGTTTACACTCACTTTTTCGGTAAGATTCAGCGTTCTGATGACCTGTTTTTTTGTATATTATTTTCGAAACCTCGGCTTAGTTGCAAAAAGCACTGTCAAAATAATGAATTGTTTCCGTTTATCGACGTTCTGCGATTGCTCAAGCTTGTTGAATTTTTCTGTTTAATTTCCAACAGTTGGCATATATTTTCCAACACCTAAACTATCAGGAGGTTAGACAGATTAGGAAAACAACATAAAAAAGAACATCAACTAGGGGAAGTACAAACAGAGGTCATGTAATGTATGTGGAAACTCGTTAGATAAGGATATGTATTTGTAAGAGTATTGGCGTCACTATTTGTTGTTCAATAAAATCAGACTACAATTACAACAAACAAATAAAAAAACACAGCTATGACATACCCATTTCAGATTTATCTTTATTTATCCGGCGCTACAATCGCTCTTTGAATGACCGATATCGCTCACAGTCTCGCGCCATCGAAGCACGGTGAGTTTATTACGCTGCTGAACAGTGATATCACAAGACTGCAACAGTTCGTACAGATCTTCGATTTGGGTGGCTTCTTCATTGTCCTTACATCCACATACGGAGCTAAAAAGCATCCTTCCGGGCATCTTCCTCTCGAACACAGCTAAGTTCGTTCGTCAGATTTGGACAGTGTCCATGCCGCAGTGGCGTATGTGAGTACTGATGCTGTGCAGGTACGACGTTTGAAGTGAAAGTACAAGGAGCATATAATACACCGTGTTAAGCCCAAATAAACAATGTTCAGCGGAGTTTGAACATTATTCTACTATAAGTAAACATTAGACGTCTAACTGAAATACTGATGCCTTTCTGAGCATTGTTCAATCGCAACTAAACATTTGGTTTCCTCAATATTAACGTACGTTTATATTACTCGGGTTCGTGTCTTCGATGATCATTTTGTTGCAATAAATTTTTTTCTGAACTTCATTTTATTTGGTTTTCAACTAATTTAAAAATCAATTATTAGTTTTGGATAAATCGGGAGAAATTATTGACCAATAAATTCAAACTATTTTTACAAATGAACTCACAAACAAAATTCTAAACTCCATACTCCCGAAAACGGATAAAGTTAGGGGTATCACTTGTTTAGTTACGATTGAACGAAGTTCAGAAAAGCATCAGTATTTCAGTTAGACGTCAAATGTTTACTTATAGTTGAACAATGTTCAGCAGCCCTGTTAAACCCTGTTTCTCATTGTAGTTTGTTTATTTTCTTTACGCTACCAATTTAAAATATTTTTAAAATATGATTTATAATTCAAAACTGTCCCTCCTGAATAAAAATAACTACTTTAAATTTATTTATAAGTTTAGCTGTTGTTTTTTTTTGTCTCATTAGTGATTTTTTTTTTCAAAAATGCTATATTGGTTGGCCATTTTAGTTGAGTCAGTTTATAAGCCTCCAGTAAATAAGCCTCCAAAGCCTGTATAGGCCAGCATGCAAGAAGAAGAAGAAGAAGAAGAATAAGCAGCAGCAGCAGGAGCAGCAGCAGCAGCAGCAGAAGAAGAAGAAGAAGAAGAAGAAGAAGAAGAAGAAGAAGAAGAAGAAGAAGAAGAAGAAGAAGAAGAAGAAGAAGAAGAAAAAGATGATGATGATAATGATGATAATGATGATTGACCAGTTATTAGTCACATAGGCGGCTCGATGGTCGAATGAGGGCCCGTGGTCGTCTGATTTCCCGAAGATAATTTGGCCCTACGAAAAAAAGCTACTCACCCCCCCCCCCCCCCTCCCCTCACGTCCTATTCATCATCAAAAATGTTCAATTTTTAGTGTCACAATATACGACCTACAAGGCCGTTGTAATGATAAAAAGAATCGTGGTACTTAATAAAAAAATCTACCGCCTACATTCGTTCTTGCTAATAATGAACGATCAGGGTGGGTAGCGAACCACGTACCTTTGCTGCGTCTTCCTTTACACCACCAATTCCCATTTGTTTTAGCGCAGCATGTTTGTGACGGTATATTGTTAACAGGCTCCTAGATTGTTTCCATGGTTACCCACTGTATTACTGGTTGGTTACCATGGCAACCATATGAAGGACAGATTTCCGTAGCATCAATCATAGATCAGATTTTGCATCTCTTGGCATTTGCTATCAAAACACAGAAGGAAGAAAACGCTTTTCATTGAACAGTGTGTTATTTTAATCCTGTCAAAAAATGGCTGTAAGTATTATTGTACAACAAATTATTTGTAAATCAACTAACTATTGCACATTGTAAAACCTTCTAGGACAAACGTAAAACAACAACCAAGCAGCAGTTTGAACGACTTGTTGCTTTAATAGAGTGAAATACTGACGTGGTCAAGGATTTGTCAAAGGGGAGCGCAATATTTTGGGAATTAGTGTCAAAGGAATTGAATTCATTAGGATGGAAGAAGGTAATTCATTTATGTTTTGCATGTGACTCGAAAACGAATTAGTCTTAAATTCAATTACAGGTCTGGTCTGATTACAGGTCATCATTAAAAAAAAAGCTTTTAACCATCAAGAATATCGAGCGACAGGAGGAGGGCCTTGCAATCTGCATACTTGTTCTGCCTTAGAGCATTATAGATTTTCTAGACATGCCTATGTGCACCACAGGGACGCAAGGTCCTGTGATGGGTGTTTCATCATCATCAACATCATCATCATTGTCATCATCATCATCATCAACAACAACAACAATAACAGCAGAAAATGAAGAACGACCTGTTCTATCAAGTGGTAGCTTTTTGCCGCCACTAATTGATGATATGCTATCTGGTGAAAACAGCGTAGCAAATGAAGAGCACCAAGACGATCAAGAGCTAGATTCCTTCCCAAATCCTGCGAGAAAGAAAACACTGCCGCAATTGAAATTGCTAGAGATTGCAAAGTATAATCAAATGCAGCAGAAAACTTTTGATCTCAAAATGAAGAAACTAGAGGTTAGAAAAGAAGAACTGGCTCAACAGCTGTTGGACCAAGAACGCGAAGTAGCAAATAAGAAATTAGAGCTTATGATGAAAATAGCTAATAAGAAATTAGAATTAAAATCTGCAAAAGTGAACAAGCAGATAGAAATAAGTTATGAACGACTGGCCATTTTAAAAAAATAAACCCAATTAGGTATAACCAAAAATATTGCAGTGTTAATGTAAATACATCCTTTTTAATTTACAAAAGGAATGCTGAGAATTAAAATGAAACTCCTTTACTGTTGGAACGTCGCCCCAAAGGTATCCAACTACCTGTCATAAACGGGACATTTACAACAAGCGTAGGCGTGAAACGATCAAGGCACGAAGCGTAACCGAAGAAAAGGGTTTCAAAAGGCCGCAAGACAGGAACGAGCCCCTGTTCTAAACCAACCGCGGAAAACCGACAATTTTTTTGGCGCGTGTAATAAATAGTTTTGGCAAGAAATTTAATCCGCCTTGGTTTTAGTTCCCAACATTTACGATACATGAAGCATATGAAAACATTAGAATATTTATGCTGGGATTAATGTTTTTTTTATTATATCGTTTTTAATTTAATCATTTATAAACAAACACATTTCATCAAGATTCTGCTGCCAACCAATGTTGTTTTCTATACATATGTTGTGTAGTGCACAACATATGTTTATAACATTTGTGCACTTTTTTGGCGAATAATTGAGACGCCCATCTGTTCCAAGCAAGCATCTAAATTTGGATTTCAGTATTCCTATTGTTCTCTCAACGATGTTTCGTCCTCTGGCATAAAATATATTAAAAATAGATTCTTGTGTGCCTGAATCTGGGTTACGATTGGTTGTTATAAGCCATGTTTCGGAAGGATACCCTGCATCTCCTATGATGAAAAATAAACAAATTATCGCCAGTAAAACAAATGTTTGGTGTACATATGTACACACCCAACAACTTGTCAGTTATTCCAGAAGTTATTATGTAGATCTCTAAAATGTTTGCGAATGGGACTAATACTCCAAGTAAAAGCGTCATGATGAGATCCTGCAAATCTAGCGTCCGCAGCTCTGATGCGATATTTGTGATCACAAACCTGTTTAAATAGCAAAAAAAATATAATAATTATAATATATACAATATGCCCTATATTTGTATGCACACTTACAATCATAGCATTGAGGCTGTAATATTGTTTTCTATTGATATAGCAAAGGGGGCGATATTTGGGTTTTACTATCCTTATGTGGGCCCCATCTACACACATCACCACGTCTGATATTCCCGACCTTTCAAAGAAATATTGTTTTGCCTCCATTCTTTCAGATTCTGTCATATTCAATTGTATCCAATCGCCCAATAGTGTGATATGAGGTGGTATCAAATCTCGCAGTGTTTGAAAACGTTGTTTGTGGCTACGTGGAAGTCTTGTCCAGTTCCGTGCTGATATCTACCCTCTGCAAAGAAAATCAAACAAGCAGCAAATAAACGAAAAAATTGGTTTTGTAACCCTGGAACATTGAAGAAACCTACAAATAAACGAAGAAATTAAAATTTTAATCAAACACCATTTTATTTTACTTACGCTGTTGTCTGATAGTTTAAAAGGATCTGCTTTTTTCCGTAAAACTCTACGTTTTTTACGCAAATCTTTTTTCCTGTATTTCGTCGTCATCGGAAAACATAATGAAACACATTTTAAGTGTAAAGGCGAAATGATTATAACACACGCACGTAATGTTTGAACTTTCAACTGCATGACAATTTTATTACCGATTCTGAAAACCGATCAACGGTATCTTTGATCGTAGTTATGATGACAAAGCACTGAACTACGCTTGTTAACAAGTGTCGTTACGCACTGTCATTTGACTGTTATTTTTTTTATATTGACATTATTTCTACAATATTTTCTTATAAACTAATTATTCTAACAGTCTATGTACCTGTCCTACCTGTCCTACCTATCTATGGAAATGCACCTAAAGCGTCGGAACGCATTTCCTGTTGGCTATCGTTCTTTTTTGGCAACTATTTGACATTATGCTCATGTGTATCTGCATTTGCCAACTCTCGATTCTTTCCAATATATGGATATTCATTGGTGTTTAGTTATTTCAACTGATTTCGTACCTAGGGCGTGCGGGTGTAGCCCGCATTATAATTTGACATTCTTGCGCATTTGGTTGCGCTTGCACCACGAACGCTATATGTATTGCACCAGGTTGTGCGCGTATGCAGAATATGTTATGATTATTTCGTTTTTCGCTTCTTAAAGAGGTTATCGTTTATTTAGGATAGCGATAATGGTCCTAAACGAGATGGTGTTTCGGCTGTGCTGAATTGTTTGATTAATTTTCCTGTTGCAAAGTTTGCTCAGCTGCACTTTGCTACACATATGAACCTTCAATATGTTACGTATGCTTGCACAGCGTTTCCTTGGTGCTAGGTTTTATTACTTTGAGTACAGATAAAAATGACTATGTTGATTTTTCAAGAGAATCAATGGAAATTGTATTTAATATAATTTATCAAACTAAAATGTCGCATTCGCCAAATATTGTAAAAAAAAAACAATAGAACCGCTCATAACGAGTTTTTTTTTCTTTTTGCATTACGAGCAATATAATTTGTGTCTATGGCACATATTCGGTGCCGATGTGAAATCAGGATCACGTGCGGTTTGCATTGAGCATTACTTTAATTTTGATTTTCGCTCAGGCAAATAATAGTTAAGATACTTATCATCATTTAGTAGAAAACTATTGCCAGTTGGAACAGAGTCGTATGCAAAAGTGTGTGGTATATATTGACAAGTGTTTCTTGCACGCTTTTCTGCATATACTTGATCATGAAGGGGAGAGTTTCTCCTGCCAATTACTGCCAATTGGACGAGATTCTTTGATGACAAATGTGCTGTGCCAGTGTTGTAGATTTGATGCCAATACATTGTTTTTATTGTGATGAAATTGGCTTATTTTGGGGGAAAAAACTGGATGTACCAACACAAACCAATCAAAAATCGTTCCAATACGAGTTTTCGAAAAAGAAAAGACTAAACAATCGAACACTTTTTTTCAAGAAAATGGGTCAAGAATAATGACATGCATTGCAGAAGGTTTTTTTCTCATAATTTCGTTCTGATAGGAATTAAAGGAAAGGAAAATGGAAGTATAGGCATTATAGTATTGGAAGGAAGCAACAACGTCTAACAAAGATCTAAGCCGAGTTAAACCTTTTCTAGTGAAGCGACCCTTTTTGTTTCTTGTCGCTTCCAATGACATTATACCACCCACGACACGTGCCTCGCGTGCTGTCCAAAGACGAACCTGGAACCCAGAGCCAACGGTCAGCATAGCTACCTCATAGCGTGGGGTTCAACGCACACCTGAAACCCGGCCGACCACCAATGACCAACGTTGAACTGGCAGAATGGCAACTATACACTGTCAGCATAGTTACCTCATAGCGTGGGGTTCAACGCACACCTGAAACCCGGCCGACCACCGATGACCGAACTGACAGAACGGCACCGACAGTGAAACGATCGGTTACGCGATGCCTTCCCCACCGAATGATCCGCCCGTGCTTCGAACCTCCACCAACCCAACTTGCTGACGACACCTCATGGCGCAACCAGAATCAGAACATGCCAACGATCGGTCACTCGATGCCTTCCCCTCCGAATGATCCGCCCGAGCGTCGAACCTCCACCAACCCAACTTGCTGACGACGACGATGTACGCAGCCCGATCCAGAACCCGCCTCACCCCCTCGTCCGTGTCCCAAATTTAGCACATAATAAAAGCGCGATCGAGAGTTCGATCGTGGCCATACTTCACCTAACTTTCATAGTCCCCTTTTCTTTGTCGTTCGTCGTTCGAAAGAATTCTCGCCCGCTACACTAGTATCAAAATTATAGGACAATGCTGTAGCATATCTGTAAAACTTCGAGGCGTTTACAAAACCTTTTTTGGCTCGATCAGACGATAGATCGAGTCCGTTGCCAACGCGCTGGCAGTACACCCTTTTGAAGACGAGGAAAAAAAAGAACTTCCGACACTGACACACAGATCTTTTCTCTTTTAGTGACACCGAGTGTTCTATTATATCATCTTGAAGCATTTTTTCAATTTGCTTTTTGATTTCTGGTCCTTGGGAATGATTTTGTTTATAATTCGGTATGTACACGGGTCTTTTATCTTCTAATTTAATATCTTGTTTATAAAAATTATTTGTAGTTAAATGATCATTAGATAGGTGAAAATATCATTGTAGCTTAACAGTAATTGTTCAAAAGATGTATCTGTATCTTCGGAAATGTTTTCCTTTCGGATTAATTTCTTTATGATTGCTAACCTATTTTCATTCTTATGATTATTAGTTTTTACGATTTCAAATTCATTTAAAGGTATTGTTTTGATATGGCTTATGTTTACTAATTTAGCTTTATTAGAAGTATTGATTATTTTAATAAATGGGTAGTTTTTATTTACAATGCAGTTTCCTACAAGAATGTCTTCTTGCAGTTGCTCTGCGCATACTACCGCATCCGTATCTAATTCTTTTAACTTATCTAGTTTTCTAATTACTTCACATCTGGGAGGTATGAGTGTTTTGCCATTGATAGTATCTTCAATGAGTGTTTCCAAAAACTCTCCATCGTGTTTTACAGAGAAAATCAAAGTATCATAATTTATTATACATCGGTGATCCATAAAAAAATCTCTACCAAGTATACCATCTGCCGGTATCTTGAAGTTGTCTGGTACGATGTGAAATAATTGTTCGATTGTCTTTCCCTCCACTATTACATCCGTAATTGTGGACCCATGAGTTGTTATTGTTCCTTCTCCTACGCTTATGATATCCACAATATCTTTTGGTTTTTAAGTTTGTGTAGGTCTTACTTTGTTGCCTTTGAGCACGGAATGTCGGAAATATTTGTATATTTCTGCACGGAATGTCGGAAACACGGAATGTATATTTGTTTTCAAAGTCTCGTTTAAATCGTCTGAGTTGTTAGTTGTCTCTTTGTTAATTCTTTCGATTATGTTAGTGATTAAATTTTGAATGATATTATTGTAAAATTTAATTTCTGTCTCGTCGTATTTGTCGTAGTTTGTCCCTACTTCTTTCCTAAATACGGAGTATATTTCGTCCACCTGTAGTCTGTATGTGGTTAGAGCACACTGCCTTACTCTTCCCTGATTTTGCTGCAATGTTTAGTTGATTAATTCTAATCTTCTTACAATACCCTTCAGTTTAGTCATGTAAAATGAATTATATATTAATCAGTTAAAAAAATATATTACTATCATATATATATATATATTTTTTTCAAGGTGAAAAAACCTTTGAAGTAAAAAATCTTTTCTTTCTATAGGGTAGAATCGAAGGCTAGGTGCATTGTAGAATTTAAGAAATAAGTTAGTTGTAATTTGGATCAGCTCAGTGTAAGAAGCGCTTGCGCTTAAGCAATAAAGTTTTTTTTTATGAAACGTGAAGCCTTGCACTTATAATTGGCGCAGCCGTCCGGAGTGATTTAAGTGAGTGTAATCGTGTCAAAAGTGGAAAAGTAAGAGACTGGAAAAACTCTAACTAAAGTGATCCCGCAAGTGATAAAAGTTATCCAACGCATCCGGAGCAACACAGGAAGACAACATCGATCGAAGCTGTATTCCGCCGAGGAGTTGAGGATCCCCCACGCAGTTACCCACCTGGAAGGAAAACCAGCATCGTTAAATCACGAACCCGCGACACGACAGCAAGAAAAAAAAATCGTAAGTAATTCTTTTATTTTCATAAAAAGTGCAACAGTGTTTCAGTGGAAATCAGTGCTTGAAAAACCAGCTTTACTCGCGTCCTTAGGAAATACTACCAGATAGGTTTCTTAGGTAGAAAGTGACTTACTACCAGATAGGAGTAGCTTTTTCTCATCGTGGGAGTACTACCAGATAGGGCCCGTGATACAAAGAAAAGAAAGAGATCAACCCAGTGTCGTACACAACGAAAAATTCGTACATGAAAGCAACTGAAAGGTTCGATTCTCACAGAGATCTTTCAACCTCCGATAATCTTGAAACAGAAGGAGACAAAATGGAAGAGATCGCAACACAATTGGTCGATATGATGCGAGCCATCACTTCTCTCCAGAACCAATACACAGCGCTAAGCGCAAGTACCTCATCAAGTAATGCAGGTAATAATAGGGCATTTGACGATTATTTTCGCATTCCTGACCCTATAAAATCATTGCCAACTTTTGAGGGCAATCGGAAACAACTAGCATCATGGTTATCAACCGCCGATAACACACTAGCTTTGTTTAAAGACCTAGTACCTGCAGCAGTGTACCAAATGTACGTTACTGCAGTAACAAACAAAATTTGTGGGAAAGCAAAAGACATCCTATGTCTTTCAGGAAGTCCACAAAATTTCGACGAAATTAAAGAAATTTTAATTTCTTCGCTAGGTGACCGACAAGAATTGTTCACCTATAAATGCCAAATGTGGCAAAATAAAATGACCGATGGGATGAGTATTCACAAATATTACCACCAAACTAAAGAAATTGTGCAAAATATTAAAACCCTTGCAAAACAAAACGAACAATACCGCACAAATTGGGTTGCAATCAATGCATTCATTGATGAAGACGCACTTGCTGCATTCATCGCTGGACTTAGAGGAAATTACTTTGGGCACGCCCAAGCCGCTCGACCTAAAGACATTGAGGATGCGTATGCATTCCTTTGTAAGTTCAAAGCGACAGAACAAAATGCAGGCAGCCTTACCAAAAATGTTCAAACCCCATCCAATAAACCACCTTTTAAGAATAAATACAACCAAAATGAAAGTACCAGTTATAATAAACCAACTAAAGCCATTTCAGAAAAGAAATTTTCAATCAAAAACTCAGATAAACCTGAACCAATGGATGTAGATGCTTCAATGCGCAGTAAATACGCACAAAATAAAAAGCAATTCCACAACAACGAGGTTGAAACGGAACAAGAGTCCAATGACAGTGACAGTGATGATGAAACTGATCATTTTAACGAAGTAAATTTTCGCCTAGCAGGAAGTCTGAAAAACAATACTTAAATTCCAAAAAGAAATACAACTATCTCCCATATTTACGCACTAAACAAGGTCTCAATCTATTGATCGATTCCGGCGCAAATAAGAATCTTATCCAACCAGGTGTTTTAAAAACAAAAAAGGAAATCAAACAGATCGAAATCACTAACATAGTGGGAAAATAAATTATAGATACCTGCGGAAAAACAAACCTTTTATACAAGGAAATTCCCTCACAAAAATATTACGAATTAAAATTCCACAATTTTTTCGATGGATTGATTGGCTCACAATTTTTAGCAGAAAATGAAGCTATTCTCAATTACCGAAAACAAACACTTGAAATTTCAAAAGTAATTATGCCATTTGAAAAATATTTCCCTAACGAGAAAAACTATAACCATGTAGTAACTCTCCCAACCAATACGGACGGAGAATGGATTGTTTACGAACCGACTAAACTTTGTAAAAAAATTACAGTTCAGCCAGGCGTATACTCAGCCAAAAATTAAAAAAAACTACAATTTTACTACAGACAAATAGACCAAAACCCCCTAATATACAACATAAAGCGTTAGAAATTACAGTAAATAATTTCGAAACTGTTACTCCTTTACCCATGAAACCCGAATCAAAAATTACAAGCGAAATGCTGAGCGAGATAATTCGTACATCTCATCTTTCAACTTTGGAAAAAGACCATCTTTTTAGAACAATTATTAAAAATCAGAACGTTCTATTAAAAGCAGGAGAAAAACTTTCAGCTACACCAGATGTTAAACACAAAATAACTACCACTAATGATGCACCAGTTTTTACAAAATCATATCGATATCCACACGCATTTAAAAATGACGTAGAGGAACAGATTAATGAACTACTACGAAATGGTATCATAACCCATTCGACAAGCCCCTATTCCTCGCCAATATGGGTAGTCCCCAAAAAGGTTGATGCCTCGGGAAAGAGAAAAATAAGAGTAGTAATCGACTACCGCAAGTTGAATGAAAAGACCATTGACGAAAAATTCCCCATCCCACAAATTGAAGAAATACTAGACAGTTTGGGTAAATCAGTTTATTTTACAACACTTGACCTCAAATCAGGATTCCACCAAATCGAGATGGATTCTAACGATAAAGGGAAGACAGCGTTTTCTACAGCACAAGGCCACTTTGAGTTCAATTGAATGCCTTTTGGGTTGAAAAACGCCCCAGCTGCTTTTCAACGCGCTATGAACAGTGTGCTAACAGGACTGATAGGAAATATTTGTTTCGTGTACCTCGATGACATTATAATCATCGGTAAAAACTTGGAAAACCACATAGAAAATCTAAACCCAGTTTTAGGAAGGCTTTCAAAATTTAACCTCAAAATTCAACTAGATAAGTGCGAATTCCTTAGAAAAGAAACAGAATTTTTAGGACATGTTATTACTCAGGAAGGTATAAAACCGAATCCAGATAAAATCACCAAAATCCTAGAATGGAAACTGCCATCAACACAGAAAGAAATCAAACAATTCTTAGGTTTATCAGGCTACTATCGCGCATTCATCAAAACATCCACTAAAAACTCAAAAATTCTTCGCTGGCGCCTAGAACTCGAGAATTTCGATTTCGACATCCAATACAAGGAAGGAAAGGCCAACGTAGTAGCAGACGCGCTAAGCAGGAAAACGGAAATTCTTACAAATACCAATATTAACCAAGATTCTTCCATTTCAGGCACTCCTAAGAACAATGTTTCCAATACAATTGACGTCAACTTCGAAGAATCATCATCTATTTCAGAATCACTTCAGCATAATAACCCCTCACCGAACAATACTAACTCTGATTCACAAACCATGCATTCAGCTGATACATCCGACGATTATTTTATCCATTTCTCCGAGAGACCAATCAATTACTACAGAAATCAGATAATTTTCCGAAAATCCCATATAACAACTGACATTACGGAAACCCCTTTTAACAACTATAAAAGAGCAATTATTTGCAGAAATGATACTGACGAATTAACAATACTAGATTCTCTAAAAAATTTCCACAATAACAAACAAACCGCGATTATGGCACCGGATGAATCAACTATTTCACTCATTCAATCCGTTTATCGACAATACTTCAACCAACATGGACATTTTGTTCTTACACACTTACAAGTAGAAGACGTTAGTAACGAACAACGCCAAGACATCAACATAGCTAAAGAACACGAACGCGCCCATAGAGATATTCACGAAGTTCATAATCAACTAACAAGATGCTATTTCTTTCCACACATGATGACAAAAATTAAAAAACTAATTAATCTTTGCAAGATCTGTAACGTACACAAGTATGAACGCAAACCGTATAACATCAAAATCACACCCCGACCAATTGAAACAACCCCTTTCAGTCGCGTTCACATCGACATCTTTGGAATCGACAAACACAACTACTTAACGTTCGTATGTGCTTTTTCAAAATTTTTACAAACCATAGAAATTCCGTCCAGGAACTTGACAGACATAAGAAAAGCTCTTGCTCATTTTATTACAACGTTTGGCGCACCGAGAAAAATTATTTGCGATCACGAAACCACATTTAGAAGTCTTCAACTTCAATCATTTTTAGCCAACTTAGGAACAGAATTAGAATTTTCTTCATCCTCCGAAACCAATGGACAGGTAGAGCAAACACACGGTACAATTATAGAATTGTTCAACACCAATAAACACAAGTTCAGAGATTTAAGCTCTCCGGAGATCATAAAAGTAGTGACAGCACTATACAACGAAACAGTTCACTCCTCAACAGGATTCACGCCCAACGAAATCATTTTTAACAGAACTAGCAATCGGAATCCAGAACAAATAATTCAAACCACTAGAAACATTTACGAAAAAGTATCCCAAAAGCTCCACAATGCAAGTAGAAACATGCAGAAATATAACGATGAAAAAGAAACACCACCGGAAATAGAGACAGGTAAACAGATATTTGTAAAAAAAAGGCGTTAGGAAAAAATTAGACCCGCGATTCAACGAAAAAACTTGTCTTAATGCGAATGATAAAACAGTTACAATGGCAAGAAATATCAAGAGTAACAAAAACAAGTTAAGGAGAATCAAGTCCCAGTAATACGTTCTTTCCGTTTTCTTTATCTTTCCCAGGCTTGGAGATCGAAAATGCAATACTTTCCGATAACATTCATGCTAATCCTGCTTACACAACTCTCGCAAAGTAAAGAATTAGAAATCATAGATTTGAACAGGCAACCGATATTTTTTCTTAAAACCAGAACTTGTAGATTACAAACAGGAAGCATAAAATTCATACATCCTATAAACATGTTAACCCTTGAAAATGCTATTAACACCATTACACACTTTTCGTACGAAAACATTAATAACGAACTTAAAGAAATTGTCAGACTAAAAGTAAAATTATTGTACTCAACAATTAAAACCGCTTCCAACAATTAAAACCTAAACATAGAACAGCTAGAAGTCTAGAAATCTTAGGAACAGCTTGGAAATGGATAGGAGAAAGTCCTGACGCCGACGACCTCAGAATCATCAACACCACAATGAACGAGCTAACCGAGAACAACAACAAACAGTACCGAATCAACAAACAGTTCGATCACAGGCTACGAACCCTCACTGACACCATAAATCAATTGACAAAAGAACGAGAACAAGTAATGCTGAATGAACTAGAAACCATTAAAACCATAATGAACATCGATATCATCAACCAGAAAAAGCCAGATATCATCACCAGAATTTTTAGAAGAAATTCAAGAAGCAATCAGTTGGACTAAAGTATCAGTAGTTAGCAACAAGATTCTATCATCACCAGAGATAAACTCCATCAAAACCATACTAGAAGACCAAGGAGTAAAAGTCGAATTACCAGATGAAGCGCTAAAGCTAGTACAACCAATTATCGCGATCAACTCGAATTCGATACTCTACATACTGAAGATCCCTCAGCTAGCTGATGAAGAAGCAACAATGCTTGAAGTATTTCCTCTCAGTATCGATAACAGAATCATAGTAGAGACTCCGACGCACCTTATAAAAACACGGAACAAAGTGTTCAAACCAGCCAAACCTGATGAATACATCCAAAACCAATACAGGGAGTACATCGATAAATGCACATCCAATCTCATCCTAGGGAGAAAAAGCGATTGTTCTACTGCAAGAAAGAACAACACGACGATAAAGCTAATATCCGATGGACTTATCATTGTCGACAACGCAAAAGGAGCAGCCCTGAGTTCAAGCTGTGGACCCGATGATAAACTCGTCTCCGGAAATCTTCTGATACGCTTCAACGATTGCGAGGTAACGATAATGAATCAAACATTTTCTTCTAAGACTATCTCCAGCACAGTAGAGCCATATTGGGGAGCAGTATCCATCACCGAAGTCAGATGGCAACACCATAAACCGATGATAAGGCAAGACGCATTCGAGAACATTGGAACGATGCAGCATTCTTATCTCCAGCAGTTCAACAGCGCATGGAATTGGAGCCTACTTGGAGGAGTATTGGTCTCAACAATCTTCACGTTATCCCTGACGATCTTCGTTTTCACGTTCTACAAACGATCGATACGGACCATCGCAGACGTTCTACCGAAAATAGCGGACGCATGAGGACACGCTCTTCTTCACCCCCCCGAGGAGTTACGTAGACCGAATAGCTGAGTCCACGTAATAAGAAGCCAACACGTGGACACGCGCATCGAGCAACGACCGCATCACCGGAACACGCGCGCATAGCAACATGACGCGCATAGCAACGGGAACCGGCACGTGGACACGCGCATACCGGATATGCAGAGTCAGCAGCTATAGGGTAGAATCGAAGGCTAAGTGCATTGTAGAATTTAAGAAATAAGTTAGTTGTAATTTGGATCAGCTCAGTGTAAGAAGCGCTTGCGCTTAAGCAATAAAGTTTTTTTTTATGAAACGTGAAGCCTTGCACTTATAATTATATATATATATATATATATATATATATATATATATATATATATATATATATATATATATATATATATATATATATATATATATATTTTTTTTTTTTTTTTTTTTTTTTTTTTTTTTTTAAGGTGAAAAATCTTCAAAGTGGAAAAATATTTTCTTTCAAATTTGCTTTCAGAAGAAGAATATTATTTTTTTTTCAACGCATAATGTTATTTTATTTTCCTAATCCTCATAATGATCCAGGAAATCATTGAGTTGCCTTATCTCTTGGATTAATTCCTCTTCCTTGAGGACTACAGCTTTAGATTTCGGCTTCCAAGGTAAGCACATTCTGCTTTGCGTCTTAGATGCGCTTCCAGTCTATCAAACACCGTTTTTCTCCAGGCGTGCTGGTAAGACTTACCGCAAGCTACTAGGTTGAGATCGTAGTCGACGTCTGAAATGAGTTTATTTATTTATTTATTTATTTATTACGATACAAATATCTGCCTCAGAGGGCTAAATATAGGGAAACTTACTGACTAAAACTTAAAATTAAAGATAACAAACAAATACTTAAATCTAACTAGACAAACATATACTAGACAGCAAGCAATTTGTAACACAGCCAACACACGTAAAATGAAAGAATTAGGATGGGGAAACAAAAAGGGAGTCAAAGAACTGAAGGAAGAGGGGGCGAAGGGATTGAGGGGGAATATGAAAATAAAACACACCAGAGGCACTGTTGAAGCGATGGAGGGATCGAAAAAACGGATCATTGGTGCCATACAGCGTTCTTCTCGACGGGATTTGAAGGAAATCGCGGCGTCGAAGAAAGCGAGCAGGCGCGTACAGCGGTATTCTGTTAAGAAGTGAAGGACAATCAATCTCGTTCCGAAGCAAACCACTGATAAGCAAAGCTTGAGAAGCAGAGCGACGATCATGCAGTGTCATCAATCCAAACATACGGCATCGGACTTCATAAGGGGGAAGAGAAGCACCCGATTGTCCTAAAAGACGCCTAATGGCAATACGGGTAAATCTGCGTTGAACACTTTCAATCCTTTCAATCCATACCGAGCTGACGTAGACGTAGACGGCTTCGTGTGTTGGCCGGTAGGGCTGCTTCGCCTCGAACTCCTCCTCTGGGGTTGGGTTTGTGGTTTGCTCCACGGAGTCGATGGTCGAACTACGGAACTTTACTTGCGCGATGGATCGGATTCCAGGCGGCGTTAAACGCTGCGGGAGTATTTACCGATTAAGGTGCAAACTTGCACTTCTTCCGTAGAAGGGGTATTGCTGATCGGTCAACCGACTGAGCAGCTGATAACCAAACGTGGTTACCAATTGGGCAGAGCCTTCGGCGGCTTCTGCTAATGGGGAGAAACACTAAACACGAATGATCTACGTGTCGGAAACTAGTGAACTGTCTCACTGTTTCGAATAAGCTTTATTTATAACGCATTCTTAAACAGTGATGACACAATGTCTTTTTACACTTATTTTATGTTTACGACTAATATTGACCTACTTTCATTATGTGGTTGCTAACCTTCCTGTTTTGAGGTTTGTTCATCAAAATATAAAGTCAATGTCCGGTTGTTTGTTTGTCACTTGGTGTTATTGTTGCGCAATCGTTTTGCAGCCGTTCTGAGTTGCGAGGCGCGTTTCATGTTACCGTCGCGTTATGTTTTTATAAGTTGTCGGTTCGCGCTTCCTGTCCTACAGTTTGTGTGTGCTAAGCATTTATTGCATGGTAGGTTTTCTGTCTCACCTGATTTGATTGCTGGTCAATTTGAATGTGTTTTTAGTTGGATGGTTTCGGTTAGCAACGATTATGTTGAGGTGGCTTTTTGAGTTGGTTCAACTCTTAATGTTATGTCATCCGGTTTTTGGTTAGTAACGATTGTATAACTGCTTAGGTGGCTCTATAGGTTGGTTGAACTGTTAGCAGTAAATCTGCTACACAAGTGTTGTAACGCGTAACGGAAAAACACTACGAAGCTCCACAGTCGTAGCGTGAGTGAAAGAAAGCCATCTGACGACACACTCAAATCGGAGAACAGTCCCACGAAGGGTAAATCGTCAAATAACTATTACCTCGAAAATAGTTAAAAACGACTCCGAAGAAAACAGCTAGTGCAGATATGAGCTGATCTAAGCCGATTTACGATACAAATCGAGCATCGAACACCGCATCAAGAGATAGCGGAAGGACAAAAAGTCCTACAAAAGTGCAATCCGCACGACTCATGACTCACGACGAGAACGCAAATTCATCGCTGCAAGCAAGATTAAGATCATCGCAGATTCATTCGAAATAACTACGAGCCCGCTGCAAATTTCGCCTGGAGTAGGAAGCTCCTGTAACAACATCTTACAAGGGAACGCGTCCGCTGAATCACCGAAAGTCATTACAACAAAACAGGTATTCAAGTAAGCAAACTTGAATCCAGGTGAGTCGTTCCAATTATTAATCAATTAAAACTTACGAAATATTTCAACTCGGAAATCATTTGATTTGTCCAAAATGTCGAAATATTTCGTTTCAAATCCAAACGGCCGCTGCCGCCTGTGTACGGAACAGGATGGAGACGTGCGGCATATAATCGCTTGCACTGATTGCGAAAGACAATTCCATCTCGCTTGTGCAAAGTTGGATAAAAAACCTACGGATGTATGGTTCTGTATCCAATGCACTGTAATGCTGCTGGCGGATGTGTTGCTCCGTCGCAGCGCCCAACGCCGGTGCTTTACACCGAGTCGGGTATATTTTTCCTTCGTCGACCGGAGAGTGCCTCCGACTATTAAGAAACGAGCGATTCTGAGGTTTTGTGTTCGAATGCGCTTCCTTTATTTAGGTTTTCATCTCTTATATGCTATTTAGTTGCTGACCGCATATAGGTCAGCTAACTGTGACTATGACTATTTTGATAACAAGATGTATTTATACTTAATGCGACATGTGACATGTTTATGGTTTATGAATTGCGTAAAGTTACTTCCTCGTTTGAACCGTGAGAACGGTTGACTACCTGTTTATGTTTGTTGCTTTCTGAAGCGCGCGCTATCGCTTGAGGCGTGTTTTGCTTGAACTTTGTTTTAACTTGAGGTGTTTTATCTTGAAGTGTTTTACTTCGCTACATCCGCATAAATGCTTTTACTTCATAATGAGGTCGTACGCAACACACTGAGATTAGGAAAGAAAAACTTAATCTGCATTCTATTCGTCAAGAAAGTGCTAGCACCTCGGTTGACGAAAAGGAAGATTTGTTGGAAGTTGCCTTAGGCCAACTAGCCCTGAGTCAGGCAAATTCGAACAAACAAATGCAGGAACTGATGCAGGTTGTAGCGAATCTAATGGCCCAAAAGGAATCGTCTCATACTGAGACAATCTTAAGACGCCAGTCTTTAATGCCGCTACCTAAATTTGGAGGAAGTCCAAAGGAATGGGCATTTTTTTAAGAAAACGTTCGACGATACGAGCGAAGAGGGTAAATTCACCAATTTGGAAAATTGAACCCGTTTGAGACAATCCTTGTACGGCCCCGCGTTGGATAATGTACGGCAACTGATAATGGAATCGGAAAATGTCAAGGAAATCATGAAAAGCTTAGAAACGGCTTATGGTAGACCATCTTTGGTTTACTCAGAATTATTGACAGAATTGCACAAATTAAAAAAGGACTCGAAAACAATCGTGTCGGACATGGTAAAGGCACTAAACAATCTCGTGCTGGCAGCAAGGCTCATGAATATGCCTAGATACGTAGAGGACCATAGGTTAGTTATCGAGCTAACCGCGAAACTTCCTTACAACATCAAGATGGATCGCATGAAGTATTTAAATCAAGCAAAATCCGAGATGGACGTGCTGACTATAACTGACTTGACTGAATGGCTTAAGCCATATGCACTCGAGCAGGAAATGATGAACACGATGCACGCACAAGAGCATTCCGATAGAGGGAATCTTCACGTTCACAATTCGGGAAAAATGCAAAAAAACATTTTCTCCTAGAACGAGCGAAATCCTTGAGCGAAAGGGATCGCCTAATCCCGTACCACAAACGAGTGGACGTAAGGAACAGCCAAACAGGTTTAACAATAAACGTTGCCTAGTTTGAAATAAGGGACACGAGACAATAAAATGTTACGCTTTAGTTAACAAAGAGCCATCTGAAAGAATTAGAATAGCTCAAAATAAACGATTATGCATTGGCTGTGGAATAAATGGTTGCACAAACAAGCACCATCAAATGTTTCATGTATCGCAAGAGTCTCAAAATGAGTCTACACCAAATAAAAATAACACAGTTCTGCATGTAAACCAAAAAGGCAAAAAGGGAAAAAAGAAGATTCAAAACACAACAGTATCTTCTTCGACGCTTTTTCAAGTCCTACCGGTAACTCTAATTAACCAACATAGGAAAATTAAAACATACGCCTTTTTGGACCCAGGTTCGTCAGTAACACTGTTAGAAGAAGACGTTGCACGTCAGTTAGAACTAACAGGTCCTAACAAACCACTTGAAATGACTTGGACGCAAGGAACTTCATCTTTCCAAGAATCCAGTTGTTGCGGCAGCAACGGGTAGGTTGGTACGATTCAAAGTTTAACGAATATTTCATTTGCAACGGCTAAGTTTGGATAGAAATTCGAAGCTATTGTAACTTATCGTATGAGAACGAGATCGCTGGCCTAAATAAACATACATCTTGGGAACGGCCCGTTTCTTGAGTTCATCGATAAGCATAAGCCACTCGACCAACGCGTAGGGTAATAAAAATATCAAGTGTTTGTAGGATCAATCTAGAATGCGTGGAATTGAAGTATAAACAAAACACCATACGAAAACATAAAGATTATAAACAAATTGTTGCATGCATTGCCAAAAAGGGCCACGGTACTTTCGCACACTGGCACCAATACAATTAAACAACGTGTACGGACACGTTTAACACCATCAAAAATGTTAGTATATAAGAACCAATTTTGTCAAATAAACGTCAGATCTAATTTAGAAACGGAACGGAAAACGTCTCGATTTTCTTTGAACGTCTTGGCCTTTCCTAGGTTTTTCTTTAGGTCTCATCCGGGTCCCTCTGCCCCCATCCGAAAAGTTATTGAATGAATTGTGCCACTTTCGAAGCATAGGTTCCCACGAACCGCGAACACTAGCCGAAGGTTTAATTTACAATTTATTTTGGTAACTCCTTTCGGGCAGAAACCCATCTTTATATAAATTTGTTTTCGGTTGGATCTCAGGACACTGAAGGCCTTTCCTTCGCGTGGCCTGGCCCGAGTTCCGCCGTCAACACCAGTCGAGAAGTGAATTTGAGGATTAAAGGAACAACCAAAAAAGGGTTTAATGTAAAAAATGCAAGAACAATTAAAAATTTGCAATTGCCGCATCATTCATTAAATTATGAAGATTTGTGTGCAAAGCATCCGCATCTTAGAAATCTGCCGATTCAAAGCCATGAAAGGATCCGTCCTACAATAATGATTGGTCTGAATAATAGCCATTTGTTAATGGGGCTTGAAAGCAAAAGTCATAAAATCGACGAACCAATTGCAACGAAAACAAAATTAGGTTGGGTACTCTACGGACAAACAAATAATAAAGAAGACAATCATTGTTCCTTATTAACAGCATTAAAACGTCTTGACGACGATACTTTATACAAAATGATGGAATCGTGTTTTGGTCGATTAGAAAGAAATAATCAAAGTACAAAAACATCCAGCATTAAAAGGAATATACCTTCCGAGGAAAAAACCATAGTGTACGTAGGGCATCACAAAGAGAATATCATACAAAAGGTTAAAGAAAAGTCTGTCCTCAATGTACACGCTAAAGTACATCGTAAGACGAAGGCAAACGAAAACAAACAAACAACCGAACTCCCTATAATTCATGAAAATGAAGTACCAATGACGTCCGTTACCACTGAGCCAATCTCAAAACGAGGGCCGGAGCCTACGAATGTAGAAAATTTTCGTCAAGGAAACACTTTAAAATTTACGAAATCAAATTCCTTTACAATCATGATACTAACGTTTTTGTTTCTTACAGCTCAAGCACTTGGGAATTCAACAAAGGGATTAAAGGCTTATGACTGTGCTAATAACGAAGTAAATAGTTATGTACACATGCGCTACGCGCTATGATACAGGTGCTGAGTAAGAAAACGGTCGCAAGCGAGCCATCGATGTTACTCAACGCGCGGAGTCAGGTTCCAACGGGAACTCCACTGGAAGCAGGTTCCCACGATCAGGTGTGGTGTCGTATGTTCAGACGGACCGAGGCAACATGATCATCATAAACGTGGACGACAACGTGACCGGCAAACCTGGCAGCACCGAAAACACCAGCCTAGCTAAATACCACCGAATCCAGAAGTTAGCTTTAGTCTTAGTTTAGCAGTTCGCAAATAAAGATCCCCAGTAATATTTTTTTAAAACTTACTCCGGGCTATCGTAAACATAATTAAATATTACCAATTACTCCCTTATGGACGTAGCATCTGGTATCATACCAATGAAAGACATAACTACAAAAAATATTATCAATGCATTGTCATTATTAACGAATCAATTAAATATTGTAGCGTATTCTCGCACACACCAGATTACGAAAACGGCTATGCGTACATAGTAAAAGAATTGAAAACTGTAAAATTCTTAATCGATTAATGTAAAAGTTAGGGAATTGCGTCGCAATCACATGACCAGAGGGAAAGCGCTCATCGTTGGCAGCATCAAGGGTTCAGCATGCAGCGGCGAAACTTATCAACTCCGAGCTTCGACTGAGAAGATGAGCTAGTATACTACGAATACGAAATCGGGTTATACGATTACGTAATTACAGCGACCATCATGCGATCAGCTTGCACCACGCAGCGGCTCGTCTGTGCACATACGATGGGTTAGCGCTTGGCGCTTGGCAGACTACGGCTACTTCATTTGGAAATCAGCTTACAACGACAATGTAAGCGAAAAACTTTTGGATCATCTAAACAAAAATCAATTGTATTTCGAACACTCTATGGCGCATAAGAGAAAGCTAAATCTCTTCACATAATCTCTTGTCGAGGTTATTTTAACGACACTGCACAATGTGTATGCAACGGTAACCAATTCCGGCTACACGGCAGTACACAAAGTATAATAATTGCCATTCTTGTATATTAATCCATATACGAAAGCACACGATTGCTAAAATTGCCATTGAAATACTACGCCAGTTCTGTATTCATGGCTTAAAATAACAGAATGCTGCAATTCAAATAAACAAACAAATCACCTACAAAAATAACATCGACATTTGAGCGCCTTATAAACGATAATCGACATTTGAGTCAGAGTTCCGTTCGAAATCCGCTGCAATAAGTGGCACTTGACTTGCTCAAAAATCGAGCCATCGAAGTCACAGAAAACAACTCAACATACAATAAGAGATCCTCCTTTGAAGCGTTGAATAACGAATCAACTAGCATCCAAATGATCCACGTAGTCGTACCATCGAAACACAACTGAGTCGTACAACGAGATGACAACGCGTCCAGTTTCAGCTTCGCACCAGCTTCACTCCAGCGCATTTCCCCTCAACTCCCAAAATGATTGCATTTAATTAGGCAAATAATTAACACTATTACAATTTCATCTATTTCTTCCGAGTTTACGAGGGCCGGAATGTTGCAAACGCGACACCTTTATTTTCTGAATTTCATTTAAGTAAATTTCTCTTTACGCACGATCACCAGACGATTGCATTTTCAAACATAACCGATCGTATTTTCAAATTTAAAATGAGCAAACCGCTCAAAACGCTTTTTAACCTTTTCAAGTGCCCTGGCGACGTGCATCGGCGCGATAAACAGCATAAGTCTAGGAATATGTCACGCATCCAGTAGGGCCATCTGATTTTTGTGACTTGCATTTTTTAGCAGTCAATTACTTCAATTCATTTCGAACCTATAACGGTTAACTTACTATTACAGCATGCACGTGTGTCAAGCTAGACCAATTCCGAGAAGCGTAGAAAAATTCTACATCCATTTTTCTCACGGCCATAAAATTGTTAAACCTAAAGCACTCAAACGTAGATGCGTTAATAACATTAACCAGATCATGAATTCGAAAGCAATAAGTTCAAGTATTTGTCAATGATGCGATACATTCGGAACATGCACCACCGAATTCAAGTGTTAGGTACAGTTACGCCAAAAAGGGAAAACCACAACGCCTGCAATCAATGCAACAATTTGTTCTCACCAGAGAAAGCAATAAAAAAGGGATCACATTTCCTTCAGGATAATGCTTGACATAAAACAGAACCAGAAAAGGCTAGCGACACAAACATATGCGTAAAAGGAAGATAAAATAACCTTCCCACAATAGAAGAATAGTATATAAGAATTCATTTTGAGTCTCAATAAACACTTGCTATTTAGATCTAAAAGAGAAAAGATCTGTGTGTCAGTGTCGGAAGTTCTTTTTTTCCTTGTCTTCAAAAGGTGGTACTGCCAGCGCGTTGGCAACGGACTCGATCTATCGTCTGATCGAGCCAAAAAAGGTTTTGTAAACGCCTCGAAGTTTTACAGTCACCGTCATCGAGAACACATAGCAACGTACAAGCGCGGTGACGAAGACACCCATTTGAAACCTTCTTGTGCAATACATTAAAACTGCAGCATAAGCACGCAGCGACAAAAACACCTCACATCCTCCCAGACACACCTCACGGAAACCAGAAGTTCATTAGCACAGAGCAGATTCGTTCGGGCTGCCAAGAGAGGACGTTACACTTCCTAAAAATCTTCGCCTACCCAAATTAGTTCGCGTTTCCAGTAAGAGGACCCCCTTTCTGGGTTTCTATGATCGCCTGGACGATCAACCGCCGGGTTTCGATCAAACGCCGTCGCGTATGTTCGATCACATTACATGGCGACCGTGACAATAATCTGCAATCGACGAGCTATCTGATATTAAGTAAAATGAAGTTAAATGTGAGACGTACAACGGTAAAAGCGCAAGTGACATGCTAAACGCGCCGGAAGTCATCTGAGCAGTGCCCGTAGACACATGAACGAAAAATGTAAAATGTGCATTTATTTTACGGAGAATTAATCAGTGTGTACGATTACGTAGCCACGGCGGACATCGAAAACGACCAGGTAACGCAGCGTAACGGGATCATCTGTAAATACACGACGAGTTGGTGTTTGGATGCGGAAGACGGCTACCTTACGTGGAGTGTCGACTTGTCGAGACAATGCGAGCGCAACGACTTTGAAATCATCTACGAAGGTACGGTAAACAAAACCTTTGACAACAGTAATAATTCCAAATCACGGGCTAATGCGGTATACACACTAATATCAAAAGAAAACATGTTTTCGATAAGAGCTCTGGATGCTACACAAATATGCGGTTTCAACAGCTACATAACCGACCACCCGAAGATGTTTATCCTCGAACTGAATGGGTATCAATCACCATTCAAACGCAGGGCTGTCGATGGAAGAAATCTCGACTTGTTTACATATTTCAACTCGAAAATCACGCTATTAGAAAACTATCTCGGCCAAAAGTTGAACGACGTGTACACTACAGTAATGACCGAAATGTGCAAACTAGATAAAGCGCTTTTAGAGACCAAATTAACACTTGCTCGTTTGAACCCAAGCGAAGCGAAAGCGCAGCAGAAGTACTACGAAAACATACATATGAAAGCAAGGAAGATTGCTATCAAGAAATTCCAGTAAAGTACAACAATCGCTCTATGTTTATGGCCCCAGTTACACGAATGCTACAACTAAGAGGCACGCAAATAGATTGCACGCCATTGCTACCAGCAAAATTTACCCTAGGTGGAAGATGGTATACAACTGATCATCGCCTGCGAGAAACTACCGCACCACAACAACTTACAATCTTGAACTGAACGTCTCTCCCGAACTCACCGTTCCGCGGCTTAAAAGAAAAAAATAAATCGAATTCTACCAAAACGTAGTTCGCAAAGCGTGTTGCGTATCTCTTTAAAAAATTAGGGACCACTTTTGTGGCGCCCCTAAAGTACTGTTACAACAGCAACGTGAAAATAAATCGTGCGCCCACAATGAAGTGCATTTAAAACAAAAACGTGAACAAACTGGAGTTCATTTTAATTTTTTCTATCGTGCAGCAATCCGAAAAATTAAATACATAAAACACAGTCACAGTCGCTTACGACGCAATGCGGATGCGCGTGCGCTGAACAAGCAGAATGGACACACCGTGTGACGCAGACAAATTAGTTAATAAATAAAACCAGTTCTCAACTAACAGCCAAACCAATCGGTAGACCTTTTTTAAAAACAGGCACTCCATCGGGAAACTGTAACTTGCATTCGTGATAAAATGTGTACTAATTGTGGTATAGACAACAACCAACAACAGTACCCAGAATTGCCGCTTTACGCCGCAATGTATCATTCATGGTTGCAACAAACAAAGACCTAAACATTGTTTGTTGTTAAGATCTGATTTGTTGAATGTGTTATAAATGTGTTGCAATAGTGCGATTTGGCTTTCCAAAGTGTGTTACCATGTGTGTAACCAGCTAATAGTGTGGTTTATAATAAGATCTGTATAGTAGACATGCTACAAAAGGAACAATCTCTATTATCAAATTATACCAGTCGTTTTGAATAATGGCTGCAAAACAGTTAAAAACGTTCGCATTTATTGATCCAGGCTCCTCAACTAGTCTTATTCTAGAAAACGCCAGAAACGAACTTAGAACTCAGAAATAGTAAGAAATAGAACGGTTCTCGTTACAATAGAAGGAACTAACAAGAAGAAGTTTAATATGAAAGGTTGTATATCTTCCGAAGTGTGAAGGAACTCGATCTCACCGTGCGAAGTTTAAACGCCTTACAATTGAAGAAACAATTTAAACATCTGAAAGACATTTACGTCTCTAGTTATATCAATGCAAAACCATCTGAACTCTTAGGACTACCCTCCTTTATTTGCCGAACCGAACCGAACCAATTGCTCACGAAACCAGACTTGGTAAGGGTAGTGTTCGGCGGTTCCAACTCCCTAAGAAGCTCAGAAAGCTAATGAATGAGCACGATTCAACATAGCAGGATGTAACCATAACTAGGGAGCACCAGCTTCGCTACTTCGTTAGAACAGGGTAAATCAATGTAATTGTTTTGTAACAAAACAAACAGGTAAAAGGATCGCGGTAAAAAAAACTTCATGCGAAACAAAGAATAAGGCGAGGGAACATTTACATCCTCGGTCCTCGCGGAAAAGAAAGTAGGCAAGCGATCCAGGCAAAGATAGCGAAAAGCGTACCCCGGAAAATCGGGTTTACCTAGAAAGTAAAATAGATTATAAGACATTTTTTCATTGTTAATAAACGACTTACAATCTTGAACTGAACGAGAACAGTCGCGTCCGCGTTTATTTTCCTTTCACTAGATCAAACACATCTTTGTTAAAAACACGTCTTCGTGTAGAATTCACTCATGTGATTTATAGCGACAGACAATAAATTCGAGATCAATCAAAAAAAGCTTACAACTTCAACGTGTTCGGTTTGTTGTTGGATATCACAAATGTATATACGGTTTATTTACCGCATCGAGAATTAGGGCATCGATATGCGGATCATTGCATATGAATATCAATATTGTGGACCAACCCATCACAGCAAGCGTTGACAACAAGAATTGAAAATAAACAGACGGGCACTTGGTTCCCTGCAAACGAGTTTCTAGTCCACCTCTTTCAAGTAAAACGAAGGAAAAATCTTGCGCAAGCAGCTACTCCCAAAGATTTCAAGGCAGCATACGCTTTCGTATGTAAGTTTAGATGTTCTGAAAATGTCGTTAATGTGACGAACCGATGACAATTTCGATTCCCACAACAAAATGCAACTTTGGCAAAACGGCTTCGGGTATCTCACCTGATGTGAAACTAATGAAACTAATAAATAGAACACATCGTGTCCGGAAGTAGGACAGTGATGAATGAAGAAACAAACTAAAAGGTTATGTTCAGTGTTGACTATCCATAATATCACAAAGGTGTTTCTAAGATATTACATGGCGACCGTGACAGTGTGTCCGCGTGAACGTGACTTCGTCAGACATTGAAACCCGAGTGCACCGAGGTTACATGGTTATTACATGGTTATTATTATTACGCAAAGTGAATTAAATGTGCATAATGAGTGACTCTATCGAGGCAGATCTAGTGAAAAGTATCAATTGGGTACTTTATATCGTACAGAATAGAATTGATAATTCCCAGATCGAAGAGTATATTAAAGAAGAGCTCCATGATACGGCGATTTCAATTCTAATAGGCTCAATGGAAAATAACTTGGCACTAGAAGAAGTGCAACACCATTTAGTGCGAGCTCACTTACTGTGGTCAAGTGTTGTTAAATTGATCAAAGGTAACGCAAATAACATGTCAATGGAATAATAATAATAATAATTATATTTAAAAAAAAACGAAAACAAAAAACCAAACAGCAATATAGATACCAATCGATCATAAGTGTGTGAACAAAACGACATGTAAAAAGTTAGTTTATGAAAATGGCGCACCCAGAAATGGAGGACCATATTAACGAACTACTGGTAAGAATCAGTGAAATAAGTGACGCGAGTGAAAAAGAGCGGTGGCAACGGTATTTATCAGATTTTAATATAGAAGAAGCTAATATGGACATCATCCAAGAAATAAGTATGGCAATAAACTTTTACATCGATGTAGAAACACTGTGATGAAATCAAAAACAGTGATTGTGTCAGAAAACGATTCCTTGACGTTAAAAATGTGTCGGTCTTACAACAGGCACACCGTCGTAACAGGTGATGCCCAAGATAACGTAATAAACACCCTTGAAAAACACAACCTTGATCACGAAGAGCATGATTGGAAGCTCTGGTTAATACTTGCACTCGTTGTCGTCAAGCTTATAATAATACTCTGAAAAGAGTACAAGGCAGCAATGAGAAGGCAAGCAATCCGTGCAGTGAATCAAAGAGCAAGCACGCAAAACATTTAAAGATCAAAAACGAAAAAATTGGTTTGATGAAAAGTGACTATCATTACAGTGATAAGTGACAAATATGCTGAAACAATTCCCGACTGCAACGGAAGTTATGGAACCATGCCCGACTGCAATGTAAGTTATAAAACCATTCCCGACTGCAACGGAAGTCTAAGAAGCATTCCTGACTACATCGAAGTATAACAAAAGTACTGTTAGTCCAATATTTTGTTTATAAAATGTATATAAATATAAAAATACCTCAATATATAATTATGTTACAGAATGTTGCACAAGCTGAATATAATCTGATACTCTTGGAATATTAACAGCCAACATAGTACACTGTGGGGAAAGCAGCCAACGGGAGCAACTCTTAGAGGACCACCTCTTGCCTTGCAGTCGTAGGAGTTTGGTTTAGATAAATAAAAGTGTAATATAGTGTAGTAAAAGTGTAAAAGTGTAGTGTAATTAAAATAAAACATTGTGATTGTGTTTTAATTATTAATTTTAAACCAATCCACAATTATATAGTAATATCCACGTGCGGTGTCGTATTGATGGACCGTCCGGTATGCAGACGACACCATACAGACGAGACGAAAATGATCACATCAGGTGGTTGGCAACGTGACCGGCAGCCGTAGAACATCTACCAGCACCGAGACATCAATCTAGCAAATGAGTTTTAGTCCAGCCTTTCAAAAATAAAGATCCCAAGTTTAGTTTACCTTTTTTTAAACTAACTCAAACTTAACTAACTTAAACTTACTCAAGGCAATCACACACATTTAATTTAATTTAATAGACACAAATTAATAAGTAGTAATACTAAAATGAGTGACAAATGTACTCAGCTCAATTGTCATCAATGCTAGGTGCAGTAGTGTGTGTCGTTATGTCGTTATCAGTGAAGTGGTTGTTTGTGAGTGGAAATTTCCATGGCGTGGTGTTTGTTATCAGTTCAAGTGTTTATTGTTTATTGGTACGTGATCGAAGTAATCGCACAGCAAACGGTATATAAAGTAGCACGGGAGCTGTATAAATTAATGCGAATCATGGAAGGGTCTCAGTATCATAACGAAAGTTCTAACGACGACGTCGTGGAGCACAGTGAAGAGATTGTGATTAGTGACAAAGTGTTACGTTTGTTTCTTCAAATATGGATTTGGCTAGGGAAGAATCTGGAGATGATGAGCGGCTGGACAGCCCACGAGGATTCGGAAGCGGAGACTTCGGAACCAGCGACCTTGACGACGATGACATCGAAGTATCCGGCGATTCCGGAGAACCTGGGGGAACATTGGAAGATAGTCAACATGATAGTGTCCGAGATGAGTTTCCGGGAGAGCGTAACCATTTCAAAAGAGGACTTGAACTCCTTGCTAGTAGACCTGATTGCAAATACCGGTATTACCATGCCGGTATTTTCAAGTTTACCGACGTTAATGGACCTAAAGAACTACTTGCACTCATCAAAAAGGCGAATCGAGACATACGTCTCTTGTATGTCTGGCTCGACAGAAACCACCTGCATGTCGTCCACGACTGCGCATATTCCAACAGTTCGTGCAGGTGTTTCAGCCTTAAACCTACTGGAAGAAAGTCTCGGCGTCGTCAATTCAGAGAGTCAGCTCAAAATGAAAAAGAATTGTCATCATCCGAAATTAGGGAAGAAATAGAATTATGTAAAAAATAAAAATAGAAAGATAGAAGAAAGGAGAAATAAAAAAGATACACTGCCTAACAAACTAGAGCAGTCTAAATCAATTTATAAAAATATAACTGACAAATTGGCAATTTATGAGCATGCGATTTCAAGCGAAGAAATAAGATTTTTCCTTAACTGCTCAAGGAATATTTTTGGAGAAATCTACACACTCATAGCAACAAAATTAGAACTAGCTCATCAACACAAAATTAGTTTGCCAGTTATTGTATATGCATTAAAATTCACACGAAAATTGAAGGAGAAAATTAATACCGCGAAGATGGTCAATGTAGACATTAAATTAGGAACAACCCTCATACCGATGTATGACGGATCCCCAGAAACACTGCATTCTTTCATCGACGCAACAGAACTATTTAATTCTATCACTAACGGTTAGGTACGGGTACGGTTAGGCAAATAGTAAATAATAACCAACACCTCTCCGAAATCATAACAACGCTCAAGCAACATTGCGTATCCACGGTCA
This sequence comes from Anopheles coluzzii, assembly GCF_943734685.1. NCBI lineage: Eukaryota > Metazoa > Arthropoda > Insecta > Diptera > Culicidae > Anopheles > Anopheles coluzzii. The sequence continues at coordinate 11,650,024 of NC_064669.1, forward strand.
CGACTGGCCACTTTATTTCAAACCTTAAATCACTACAATCGAAAGGGGACGTATTCGAACTTTGCGACAATCGTGAGAACGGACCGATGCAACCAGCAACCAGCGGTCTAGTTAGAACATTAGCTTGATAGGTTTAGGCAGTCGAAGTTTAGAATCAGTCAGATATAGTTCAGTTTTTAGCATTAGTCAGGAGTAATCCTGTTGGTATAGATAAAAATCTTTTTTTTATGACCAACCGGTCAAGATAAAGATTAACTGGTGTAATTCAACCCTCAGCAATTCCATACTCTTCACCAATTTGGATTGTACCAAACCAAATTAGACGCTTCTGATAAAAAGAAAATCAGAATCATTATCGATTATCGCAAATTTAACGAAAAAACTGTAAATTTCCAGTTGATAGCCGATAAGGCGGATTAGAGATGGAATTAGAAACACTGCTGAAGGAGTTGCAAGTGCTTGAACTTCGTCAGAAAATCGCTATGCGGAAGACTTCTAACAGCGCCACCTCGGCACGTGTCAGAATAAAATAACCAGAACCCAACCATCGAGCAAGAGCTAAGCACAGCGATGAGCGAGTTCAAGAAAGCTAGAATGCTTCCGCGGTAGGCGTATGCCAATTTTCAGATACTCAGCACTCGTTAATAGTCATATTGCAACAGTAAACCAAGAACAATGTGCAATACCTCACAATAAATTGCGACAGTAAACCAAAAGCAGAAAAAGCATATAAAAACTGGGGTACCCATTATTTTCAACATGCAACAATCCGAAAAAATATGTATGAAATAATAAAAAATAATAATAATCATAATAAACTGATGACATCGCTGAAATTTACATCAAGCACTAAGTATGTACCAAACACCGATAGAACACCAAGTACCGGTATAGATTCAGCGTAGCATCATCATCAGCAGCAACAAAATGCACGCCGCATATCCCATTAAGGTATTGTAGGTATTGACCACGGAGGATAAAGGATGCGCTCCTAAGAGCTATAACATCCCCTCCCCCTAGACCCCTCGCGGGGCACGGGGAAAGGGGCAGGAAGAGGGTTGGGGAATATGTAAATATTGTAAATTTACTGAAATAAACTAACCCGCTTGTTAAAAAAAAGCAGGACCCCAGTAGTTAGAAGTAATAAAAAGGAACCCCTGCCGTAGCTGCCCAACTTTCCCCCGCTGAGAAGGTCATCGATGGAAATCAGCTCAACATTACTTTTACTTCTTTCATTATGTTACCTCAACGGACAAAATATATCTATAGACAAAGTAAACCATCCGATAATAGGAATTGATGCGGGGCCTGCAATAATTAAAAATTATAGTTATCATTATGTTCGTCATTTAAATATCACCGCCTACAAAGATTATATTCAGACAATAAGGTACAATTTCGATAAAATATAGCCCCATGTCAGTTTACACCGATAATTAAAAATCAATCAGATCATTTGAATACCCTCCTTAGAAAGCTCTCTCCAGTCAATCGATTTAAACGTTGGGATTCCGTCGGTACTGTTTGGAAGTATATAGCAGGGAAACCAGCTGCTAATGACTTAAGAATAATAAACAGCACTTTAAACGACAGTTTAAAAACAAAATCAAGGAGTTAGCTTTTAGCCAAGGTCATAGAGCAATCATCATCCGTAGAAACCCATTCAATTACTATATAGATAAGTGCACAGGTGCTAAGTAAGCAAACGGTCCCAAGCGAGCCGTTGATGTCGCTCCACGCGCGGAGTCAGGTTCCAACGGGAACTCCACTGGAAGCGGGAGTTGAGAGTTAGTCTTTGTCCAGCAGTTCAGAAATAAAGATTCCCAGTTTTTTTTAAACTTACTCCGGACTGTCGTATACATAATTATTTATATCGTTAATAGTCATATTGCAACAGTAAACCAAGAACAATGTGCAATATCCCACAATAAATTGCGACAGGAAACCAAAAGCATAAAGAGCATATAAAAACTGGTGTACCCATTATTTTTAACATGCAACAATCCGAAAAAATATGAATTTAATAATATAATATAAAATAATTTAAAAAAAAATAATAATAATGATATCGTTGAAATTTACATCAAGCACGTGAACAAATTGCTCCATTACACCAAAACGTGTTCAACCTGGAACAGCGAGGAGAGCATTTATAACACGGAAGAAGAGGAGTACCACGCTAGGCGTGGATTTGTCCCGGATTTGCCATAAAATGGGTTATTTTATGGTTTGATACAATATAGATGCGGTTCTGAGCTTGGGTGGGTCATTTCAAAGCTGGAATGCAAAAATTGTGGCTTATTTTGCAATAGAAATGAAATGATAGAAGGATGTGAAAGTAGCATCATAACATTCAGTAGCATATCCCAACAACACCTCGGTATCTTATCCCATTGCCACCAAGACAATGTCAACCCATAAATAGACCTCAAATGATGCTAAACCAACAAAAACAATTTGCTCAACCTAGACCTTTCCCTCAACAAAATATGCAAAATTATAACCGCCCAGCAGAACAAATATTATAGGCTCTGCGCATTAACAACATTAAGGGATAATACTAAGGAAATATACGACGGAATACAAGAACTTTTACGAAAGTACGAATCGTCTATTAAAGATGAAATATTAACAACGCTAGTTAAAAAGAGTAGACACCTTTTGTGCTTTTGTGCTCCCGAATAATCTCTCGCAAAACCAGTTTTCGTTTTATCGCGCACGTTTCTCTGCCTCTTCTTCGATTATGTCGGGGGAGGGGGGGGAAACACGCGAAACGTGGAAGAAACAATTATAGTGATAGTGAATCGGACTCGGGCATGTCGAAGCGCTCCGTGCGGCGGGTATGCCCGACTGCCGATAACGATGCATTAGCACAAAGATTGTCTAATGAAAACGATAGCATCAACGATACCAGCTCCTCCAACACCATGGAACAGGAGGAAATTTCCCAGGAATTTACCACAGTAAATCGAAAGAAAGGCTCCGCTCGTCAGTTGTCTACTCGAAAAACATCCGCCGGTCCGCCGGCTAACCCACCCGCAGCACCTGCCACACCGCTGGCAGGTCGAAAAGCTAATCCGACTTCGGAGTTGAATTTCAAGCCGCCACCAATTGTGGTTAAAACAATACCTGTTGCTGAACTTCGACCGGAGTTACAGTCACGAGGATTCACGCCCCAATTCCAACTCAGCGACATTGGCACCATCCATTGTCACTCGCTCCAGGGCTGAATATGATGGCGTAGTAAAATACATGCATGAGCAAAAAGCGGAATTCTTTAGCCATGATGCGAAACAAGACCGCCCGTTGAAGGCTGTGCTGCGCGGACTCCCAGAAATGGATATCTCCGAAAAAGTGGAGGAACTTCGGGGACGCTACCAACTCGAAGTTTTGAAGGGCTTGAAAATTAAACAGCGCATCGATACAATACACTCCAGATTATATCTAGTACACTTCAAACGTGGGACTTGCTCCCTGAAAAAGCTAGAGGCGGCCCGAACCATACAGCAAGTCATCATACGGTGGGAGGCATATCGTGGTGGTAAGAAGGGTCCAACGCAATGCCATCGATGCCAAGACTTCGGCCATGGTACGCGCCACTGCAACATCCAACCACGTTGCGCTCGTTGTGCGGGTCAACACATTACAGACGCCTGTTCAACCAAGGACCAAAATGAGGCGATGAAATGCTCGAACTGCTCGGGTCCTCATGGCGGTGATGATCCAACCTCCCCTCCGAACAAAATATGTAGAAGTTAGGCAACAGGCCTCACGTCGACAGGCAAAACACCAACATCTGCCGAACCCGGTAACATCGTCAGATCCCTCCGAGGCCGTTAACAACAGCTCCACCGTTGATGCGTCCCCCCTTCCCCTCTTTTCACCAGATTCCATAGATTCAGCCATTAAAACCCCACTCGCCAGACTTTTGGAAAATGGCGAAAATTCTAAAAGACAAACCCCGGCCGATTCCTCCATTAAAGAGCAACCTACCACCGCTAGTAGTCATTACGCCCATCGAAAAGTCCAATGCACTTGCTAATCAATTTGCTGAGGCATATTGCCTTGGTCTTACAATGACTAGCCCTCACGATGTGGAAGTGTCAGGAGGAGGAGGAGATTTAAATTGCAACGCAATATTTCATTTGCAACGGCTAAGCATGGGTAAAAATTCGAAGCTATTGTAACTTATCGTATGAGAACGAGATCGCTGGCCTAAATAAACATACAATTTGGGAACAGCCCGTTTCTTGAGCTCATCGATAAGCATAAGCCACTCGAACAACGTGTAGGGTAATAAAAATATTTTAGAGCTGGTGCATCCGGTAGGCAGACAGAAATTAGGAGAAAAATGCATGAAGGACGAAAAACATGCATATGTGCATGTAACGAATTCTTTCAGTTATCTACCCAAAACGAGGAGGTCATAAAATTTCAAGTTAGTTTAGGATCAATCTAGAATGCGTGGAATTGAAGTATAAACAAAACACCATACGAAAACATAAAGCACACTGGCACCAATACAATTAAACAACGTGTACGGACACGTTTAACACCATCAAAAATGTTAGTATATAAGAACCAATTTTGTCAAATAAACGTCAGATCTAATTTAGAAACTGAACGGAAAACGTCTCGATTTTTTTTGAACGTCTTGACCTTTACCAAGGTTTTTGCTTTAGGTCTCATCCGGGTCCCTCTGCCTCCATCCGAAAAGTTATTGAATGAATTGTGCCACTTTCGAAGCATAGGTTCCCACGAACCGCGAACACTAGCCGAAAGTTTAATGTACAATTTATTATGGTAACTCCTTTCGGGCAGAAACCCATCTTTTATATAAATTTGTTTTCGGTAGGAACTTAGGACACTGAAGGCCTTTCCTTCGCGTGGCCTGACCCGAGTTCCGCCGTCAACAATAAGAAATTCGGTTAACGATCTACAAATTATTCCGGCAGAACAGTTTGGATTTCGGCCCGGGCACTCTACAACACACCAACTGATACGACTGCAAAACACCATCCAGCAAAACAAAAGAGTGTAAGCAACCTTGAACCGGCTGCTTTGCTCTATCATTCAAAAAAGCTTTCACTTCAACGAGATCGGTTTGTTGTTGGATATCACAAATGAACGAAAATATTTATTATATACCACACTTTTCGGTAGTAAACTACAATAAACCTCATCCAAAACCAAGATTGGTTTGCGATGCAGCAACAATGAATGAAGGAATCTCCTTAAATTCACGCCTGGAATTCGCAGATACAGAACCTGCTTAAAACAATAATTTTTAGCTTTATTATTCGCTATTATCAACATCATTATGTTGATGACTATTTGGATAGGTTCAAAAATGTAGAAACGGCTTCTAAAACAATAGCAGCGGTTTGCAGGTTTGCGGTTTGGTTACACTGCTATTGTAACTCTGCCATTTTTTTTTTCTACGAAACTTTGTCACCAACTCTCGCACACTCGAACACAGCATATCTCGGAGAATAGACTATCAAATGATGCCTATTTGCAAATTACAGATAAAGAACAATCATACCATAAGAAAGACTATACGGCTACTTCGTAGAAGAAGAAAATATAAACAGTCACTTTGTTGGACAAGATGCACCGCCAGTTAGCACCCAGACTGCCAGCCAGACGAATCCAGCATGCATTGCAGAGCATCGGATGACACTGGAATGCAGTGCGCAGACAACACGGCGTGCGGAGCATCGGATGACACTGGACTGCAGCGTACGGAACGAGACACCAGGGCATGCGTGGTACCAACGTGACCGAGCTGCCGTGAGAACCAAAACGATCGCACGATCGCAGTCGCCTTTCGGCATCTTTAGCAATTCAGCAATTAGATAGAATTAGGCATGCTCAGGCTTAGTTAGACACAAAACAACCAGGACAAGGAATCCGCGTAACAGACGTGTGTCGAATTTTACGTTTTCAGCTAAAATACATTCGATTGCTCTTTATAATTGGTTTGAAATCAGTACTATTATACACTTTATCATTTAAATATCACGATTCGTGTAGAAAATTCTGATCTTTCTGGCTTTTAAGCGAATTTAGTTTTCTAGCTAAAATGTAATTTTTTGCACTCCATAGGACAATTCTTGAAGCAAATTGTACTGATTTGACAATTGATCAGTCAATTTTGGAAAATCGCGCATCTCAGAAACGTACTGTATCATATACATTTGCTCCAAAATATGCTTTGTTTCGTAATCACCATCGTATAAGCACTGTCCTGATTCAAAGACACTCCCTGATCACCGCGATAGATAAGGTCCACTGGGGTATGGGAGAAGCCTTGAACATGCATTCCCACCCACGGAATAGTATCACACTCACCAACCAACTCCACTAACCGCATGATACTGCCGTCTGCCTCCTCCGGCGTTATCACACCCTGGCGATGCAATATTGTAACGGTGTCTGTTTTTTTCTTGCACTCGTCGAGCCTGTAACTACTAACATATTCGATCGGAGCCGAGTTACAGTCCAGTGCAAGTACACCTATGTACTCTAGCAGTTGGTCTTGCCTGATGTATGCTTGCTCACCGTCCTTAAATGGGTTGCTGGTGTCGATCAGGGGAATGCATTCCTTGGTTCGTGTTATCTTTTTATAACCATCGGGCACATTTTCAACCTGCAGTCGGCACACTACTCGCAGATATTCGGCAATCGAGCTACCGTGCACTTGAGGATCGGGTACGTTGTTCTCCTTGGTAGTCGTACTTTTCGGAGGAATCCATCGTAGCGTTATATCGAACGCAAGGTTGACATGCCCCAGCTGCTCTCTACATTTTGGTGACTTCAAATCCAACTTGATTACTGTAAAAAAAAGATCGAAAGAAATATCATTCTTTTTCAGCTGTTTCGCTTGCATCAATGTGCACCGCTATTTGGGCGGGGCCCAGTAGTTATGAGGAATAATTGTTTTATATACTTTTAAAAGTAATTATGTGATTTCCATAAAAGCGCATCAAGCAGTAGAGCTTTACTCGTGACATCGTCTACTTGTTCTGTTGACAAAATCATTCAAAAAATTGTATTGCCGCAATTATCATCTTCGAGATTTGGTTTGGAGATAGTCGTGTCTGGATGGATTTTATTTACTAATGTTTAAGCACACACACATCGATCCGAATTTCTCGGCTCGAAATTTAAATAAATAAATCTGTATAGTAGCGACTAATTCGCGAAATAGCAATATTACAAGAACACAACAGATTTATGGTAGAATTGTAACTAAAATACCAAACAAAACATACTTACCGACCATATCTCCTCTTTTCGAAATAACACTACCATCAAGATTGCCTTTCACCATCTGATATGTTTCTCGACTGAGACTCATTTCCAATTCTCCCTGCGGTGTAATTACAAGGCAGCCGCCAGATTCCAAGTTGATGTTTGTGCTAACCGCATATAAAGTGCCTATAAGAAAAATGATTTTACCATTGGGTCGATTCAACTGTTTTCTAACGAAAATGCTCCTAATTCATCCATTTCGATCCAATACCTCGTTTAACAAATGCCTCCACGAACTCATTTTTCAGTAACTCTGTCAAGGGCAATTGCCGTACGCGAAAGAGTAAGCTGCTGTTCACAGATAGGTTGCTTTCCAATTCACGGAGGCAGTTCGGATTTTTCGCAGGTATCACAACTGAAATCTAAACCAATGAAACAACCTTTATATAGATCCGAACAGGGCTTGGGTGGTTTGATGTTAGCCTCTTACCATACGGATTGGCTGTAGTAAGGCAAGGATTTCCGTTCGCTGCTGGCACGTTTTCTGACACCAGTTCGGCTTCTCTATGTGTGTAATCTTGCACGCTGGGGTAGGAAACTTCCATATTTCTGGGCACAACATTCTGGTCCAAAACTAAGACAATACGAAATAAATTCGAACTGTTCAGCTGCCACGAGCTGCCGTTGTGCTTTTCCGGCTAACCTCAAATGAAAGCATAGCATTTGTTGACAGCAGTTTGGCCAAACTCGCTCAAGGTGTATACAGATAAGGTAAGCTTATACAAATGTATAAGACAAGGGATATATAAGCAAGATATCACGCATAGCGAATTCGAGCAGAATGTGAACCGAAATCGGTATAAAAATTAATTTGAAAGTGCAGTTTTTGCGTTTGGATGTTCTATGTGGAAATCAAGCCAAAAAGCAATGAATTTTATTTGTTGGTGGTTGTTTTTTTTTTTAAACCGGAAAATAGTTCCACTCAAACACTTTATAACCTTCAACTCTACGACCCGATACCCGCGGGTATTATTTAATTTTCAAACTTGAATAACTTTTTAGTTAAAAATGGTAGCTACTTAATTTTTTTAACGTATCATTAGCAAAATTAATTTTAATAAATGGCACATGATAAACTTATTTTTCAAAAAATCCTAAATATGTTTTTAATATTTTCTTTTGGTATCCCTTATCTCTAAAATCGGCATAACCGGGTATCCCATACATTTTGTATAGGAAGAAATAGCTTTTAATTTTAAAACTTTGATAACTTTTGATGTAATTAATATTAAAATTTAAAATTTGGTTTAAAG